>NC_064753.1:42513876-42820265 GCF_011397635.1 Epinephelus fuscoguttatus
GTGTGTGTGTGTGTGTGTGTGTGTGTGTGTTTAGGATGCGTGAAATTTAGAGCACTGCAGTGCTGTGCAGTTATGCGTTAGTGTCAGCGGCAGCAGGATCTTGTAGGAACAGACCTCAGGACAAAATACTTCGAAGCCTACATGGTGGAGTGAGAACCCTGCGGGACTGAATGAACAGCGTGGTCAGATGCCCGGTGGGAGCGCTCTGATTGGCTGAACTTCAGCGGGGCAGTTAAGACTGATTTGTGGTCAACACTGTAGCTGGTAATGTGACTGCGCTGCCCTGTACTAGTACAAATACTACCACTGCGATCACCCATAGACAGCTACAGACGGATTTACAGAGAGCAGACACAAAATCACGAACACCTGTAAAATCTAATACAGTCTGATACAACAGCCCTGAAATTAATTAGTGAAACAAATGTAATAACATATCAATTAGAATATTAATTAGAAGATACTATAAGCAGCCCAGTAACCAGAATACAATGATGTAAGTTTTTTGCACACCACAGCTATGTTACATTTCATATCAACACTTTCTAAAGTTATGTAGTTCAGATTACATGTGAAACGAGTTTTTCATCAGGAGGGGATGGTGCATGATGTGACATCTAGGTGAGACACCAGCGACCACTGTTCCAGACCAACGTGAACCATGTTCACAGTGACAAAAGTGGGTATTTTTTAACGCAAGGTCAGGACATTTCCAGCCATGATTGCAGCGACAAAAGTGGGTATTTTTTAACGCAAGGTCAGGACATTTCCAGCCATGATTGCAGCGACAAAAGTGGGTATTTTTTAACGCAAGGTCGGGACATTTCCAGCCATGATCGCAGTGACAAAAGTGGGTATTTTTTAACGCAAGTTTGGGACATTTCCAGCCATGATCGCAGCGACAAAAGTGGGTATTTTTTAACGGGAGGTTGGGACATTTCCAGCCATGTCCGCAGTGACAAAATAAAGTATTTTTTCATGAGAGGCTGGGATACTTCTAGGCATGGTTGTACGAAAAAAGTGGGTATTTTTTGAAGAGAGGTCAGAACATTTCCAGCTACTTCTGTGCCAACAAAAGGCCTGTCTTTTTTTGACAACAGCCCGGGATCATTTCCAGCTGTGTTTTTTAACTAAAAGCTAGAAGAAAGTTTAAAAAAAAAAAAAAAGTAGGGACATTTCCACTGATTGCAGCGACAAAAGTGGGTATTTTTTAACGGGAGGTTGGGATATTTTCAGCCATGAGCTGTGTTCTAGCTGTGTTGTTAGCTACAAGTTTAAAAAAAAAAAAAAAAAAAACATGAGGTAGGGACATTTCCACCAATGATTGTAGCGACAAAAGTGGGTATTTTTTAACGGAAGGTCGGGACATTTCCGGCCATGTTCGTAGTTGCGAATTGCAACTGTAGCGACAAAAGAGGGTATTTTTTAACAGAAGGTCAGGACTTTCTCAGCTGTTTTTTAAACAACAAATTTTTTTTGTTTTTGTTTTAATTGAAAGGTCAATACATTTCCTGCCATGTTTTTTGTGCCTAAACCCCATTAACCACAGTGTGGTCACAACATAAAATTGAAAGTTACAACAAATCAACTATATATGAAATGTATAAATGTAACATCTGCGTTTGCAGAAACTTACAACTCCAAGACTTATTCTGGCAACTGGGTTGCCCTAACTTGTGGTTTGAGGGGGAATCCAGAAGTCCCTGCATCTTCTTTAATTGTTACTAGTTTTTCATTAATTAGTCTTTCTGGCAGGAATGGTCCTCCATTCATCTCGCACACAGTTTGATTCAACTGTACTGGTGTTCATGATTTTGTGTCCACCCCTGTTCTGTATGTGCACGCAAACACACTAGCTTAAACTGTTCTCGGGGGTGCATACAGGGCCAAACCAACAGCCAAGCAACATAAGCAAGGGGGTAACAAGCTTGATGCGAACCACTGGGTGGCTCGGGACAGACGAGCTGCTTTCACCCTGTTCTTGCCCTGCACTGGGGAGCAATTACATGAATGGGGACAACGAGGAAGGGTTAGTAGGCTGTGAAGCCAGAGGGCGAGTACAATGACACAACCAGGTCAGACGAAACAGGACTAGACTCAACCAGACAAGGCAACCCAGATTCAGAACACCAAACCAAGACTCTTTCTGCCATTACACTGAATACGGGCTGGACTTTCACCAACCAGGGACAGTTGGCTGATGTGCTGATGGTCAAAGTTTGGTGGAAAGAAGCCCAAGACCAAAACATGGACGCAACAGGAGTGTCAGCCAAACATTATGGGTCATATTTCAATTGGACTTTTCTGATTTGGGAGAAATGGTTTGAGTGTTAAGTGAGCTGCCTCCACAAATAAGGGCACAGTTGTATAAAACCTCTAAGTTTTTAGATTCATCTTAATGTTTGGTTTCTCACAAAAAAAATGCACCAAAGGGGGTTTCCAGAAATTTTAAACAAATTCCTAAGATGAAATAATGACTTAAGCTAGTTACGTTTCCGTCCCTGCTACTCCTGTTGTTGTTTGGGAAAATCAGACATTACATGTTCAATACTCACAACGAAAAGCCTTTTTTTAACTACACAATTAAGGCTTTTGATGTAGGTGGTTACTCCTACGTGTGAATTGACTTCATTTTATCTCAGGATAATCTAAAGACAACTACTGAGGGAGACACTTTCCTTAAACGTTTTATGCAACTGAGCACTCAGACAATTTTGGACACATGATGAACGACAAACAGCTAAAGACAGATCAACGAATAATTCCAGAGGGCCAAAATGACAGACATCAGGTCACTTTGACTTTGGTTCCAGCTTCCAAGAATAACTGAGATTCCTTCTTTAGTCAGTTCCTGCAGACATCACACAGCAGTGTGGGTGTGAACCAAGACAATGGTCTGTAGGACAGGGACGTGTGTTCGTGTGTGTTCACCTCTATGTGGCATGGTGAAGCCAACACTAGTGCTTCACTAGTGCCGGTCGTATACACCATCATCTGGTTCAGTCTAGAGCAAGACAAACAAGCAGAGAGTGCAGGAAGAATACAGGAGAAGGATCTACTGTAATACAATTTCCATGCTTAGGCAGTCATAAAGCACTGTTAATATATATATTTATATACAGTTTATACATAAAACAGTGAAAAAAAAACATCCATAAAACAAAGAATATAAGAGCATGTTCATAGGCAAGGAAGCAGTAAACAACTAATGCGTCACTAAAGGATTAGAGCACCGAAACTGGTGAATGTCATTCATGTGTGACAGTGTGATATAATATCTACATATCAGGTTAGGATAGCACTGGTCAAATATGCATAACAGCATCTGTGACTAACAAAAAAATAGTTGACAGTGTAATTAAAATGCTCAATGGAGGATGGTTTACGTTGTCTTCTCAAAGAGCTGACTAAATCCAGCAAGCAATATATGCAACGTTTCCTGCTTATAAAAGAAAAGGAAAAGAATGAGACAGAGACGGAGAGGTCGTCCTTCCTTCATTGGCGAGCAGGCTGGCGGCCCGTCGCTTTAGTACACTGGGCTGTTGCGGATCCCGCAGCACAACACCATGCTGAAGATCATCTCAAAGATCTGGGAGGGCGGACACAAGCAGAGAGGTGCTGATTAGATTCTTATCCTCAGTGAAAATGTAATGTCACAGGAGCAGAGTTGGCAGTTCCAGCAAATATAGTCAGTCTAAGTTTGATTTACCAACAGCCAAATAGAGAGGTGTGCAAAAGTTTGGGCAAATTTTGCTTACTGTGAATAGTTAAGTCAGTAGAAGATGAACTGATCCCCAAAAGGCAAAAAGTTAAAGATGAAACATTTCTTCAGTATTTTAGGCAAGATTATTTTTTAATTTCAATCTTTTACAGTCTTAAAAAAAAAAAGCAAAAAAGGAAAAGGGCCTGAAGCAAAGAGGACGTTCCATGAAGGTCATATTTGTACAGGTGTCACAGTAGAACAGTGCACCACCACTCCAGAGTCTGATAAATCTTCCTGCAGGTCTTTTGCAGTCAAACGGGAGTTTTGATTTGCCTTTATCCTAGGAGCAGCTCTCTCATAAAGTTCTCCTGGCCTTCCAGACCTCAGCTTGACCTCCACAGCTCCTGTTAACTGCCATTTCTTAACAACATTAGAAACTGAGGAAACAGCTACCTGAAAACACTTTGCTATCTTCTTATAGTCTTCTCCTGCTTTGTGGGTATCGGTTATTTTAGTCTTCAGAGTGCGAGGCAGCTGTTTAGAGGAGCTCATGGCTGCTGATTGCTGGAACAAGGTTTCAGGAGTCAGAGAATTTATAAAGCTTTGAAATTTGCATCACCTGGCCTTTCCTAACGACGATTGTGAACAAGCCAGAGTCCTAATAAGCTAATTAAGGTCCGAGATCCTGGTAAAAGTCGTCTGAGAGCTCCAATGTCATGGTGCCCAAACATTTGCATGGTGCTCCTTTTGTTTTTTCGCCCTAAAATTTTACAAAACAAAATTAATACACTGATCTGGCTTAAAATGTTGAAAAGCATGTGTCATCTTTGACTTAATGCCTTTTGGAGATCGGCTCATCTTCATATTACTATTCACAGTAAACAAAATTGTGACCAGGGACGCCCAAACCTTTGCACGCCACTGTAAAGCTCAAAGGAATACATAAATTCAATTTCCTTCCAAAAGTCCAGGCTTTGAAACGACAGTAGATAACTAGCTTTTTGTCATATTTGCTGAAACTGCCACTGTATCCTGAAAGTATTACATGAGACAGATAATCTATATATAATATATATAAAAATGTTCCTCTGGCTTCTCCTGGTGTGAACACTGTAGTAAAACAACAACAACCGATCAGAGTCGAGGAGTCTCTGTTTTGTTTTTAAATAATAAAGAATATGGTGTTTATTCATATTAGAATTGTATACTTCTGGAACCTTTTATTGCTATTTTGTTGTGACAGCAAAGACTTTGGTCCCTGTTTTGCTTCCTGATCTTTTATAGTGTCCTTGTCAGCTACTGCATTAACAAACATTCTTACAGGAAATTCAAGAGGAACCTTTTAGAATCTTCACTCAGTACTAAAGTACTAAAACTGGCGAAATGAAGACTGAAATAAAAAAACGTTCTGATCAAAAGAACAATCATGGTCACACACTGAACTGAGTATCTACTGTCCCATGTTATGGCGGTCATGTTACGACATCTTCTGTATTCTTTTCGTAAGTACAAGAAAGAAAAACACCACGTCATTGAACGTCCAGCTTCATGTTCTCACCATAATAACTGCAACCACCAGAGCGGCGATACCGATCAGGTAGATCTTCTCTGAGAACAATTCATTGATCCTCGTGTGGCAATCCTGCAAAGAGAAAATAACAACTGATATTTCTGGACAAAGTCGTGTTTATAAGTCTATAGATTTCAATTCAAACATGCAGAGGAGGAAAACATCATTACAACTTGCATTTATTTTAAATTTTATTTCCCAGTAACCTTTAGTCTGTTATGATTACACCCCAGTCCTTTTAATCAATCCACTGATTTCTTTGGAAGTGAAGGCCGCTGCTGCTTCTCCTAAAACTATTGGCTAAATCCACTGGAAAACATCAGTTCCAGAAAACCAAACACAAGACAATCCTGGCAACCTGGAGGCTTGGACTGGACTCAGGTCATTTCAGTAATGTCAACGTGCTGCCAAGAAATCAAGTGAAGGTCCCTCGGAAGCACAAGTCACAAGTACCGGTAACTTCCCCTGCATATTTCTCAGCTGAGATTTAAGCAGCTGTCTTGAGGCTCCAACCCTAAATACAGCCTTCAGTGATTCTCTGCATCACAGATGTTGTTTTGATGTTGGGACGCTGTGTAAAACAAAAATAAAAAAAGAATGCAATGATTTGTAGATGCTTCTTGACCTATACTTAATTGAATACAGTCCAAAGACAAGATGTTTTATTTTCAAACTGATAAACTTTATTTAATTGTTACAAGAACTGCGCACTTCTTCTGAATTCGATGCCTGCAGCATGTTCCAAAACAGTTTGGACAGTGGCATGTTTACCACTGTGTTACATCATCTTTTCTTTAAGCAACACCCAGCATGTAGTTGAGAACTACGGAGACAAACTGTTGAAGTTTTAAAAGTGAAATTCTTCCTCGTTCTTGCTTTATATATGACTTCAGTTGCTCAGCAGTCTGGGGCCTGGGGTACTTTGTTCTTCATAATGTCAGGGTTCCTACACATTTGGAATTTCAAAATTCCATACTTTTCCATACCCTAATTTCCAGACTTCTCTGCGTTTTTTTTTTCCCCCAGAGAATATGTGACATTTGAAAAAATATATCAGTGTATCATATTTCACATCATATTTAATTATTCTTAATAGGCGATTGTAGCCAAGTACCATAATGGCATGCAAATAAAAACTCAGGCAAGTTCAATGTCTGGGCTGAGGCAAAAAGGTTGGGACTCTGGGTGCAAGCGATGCAGTAACGAGACGTCTGTGTTTTTTTCCTTTCATGTGGCTCAGAATCGCTTTCTCCCCCATGCTGGCGATGTCAAATGATTTCACACAAAGCTTGCATCTAGCTCTGTGTGTGAATTGGGAATCCTTGGCCAACCAGTATTTATATACGGTATTGTCAAGCCATCCATCCAAAAACTTGCATCTACCCATTGAGAACCACGTGAAACTCGTCTTCTTGTCGAAGGTGCAGTGTTGGAGTGAAACTTGATACCTGGGGGGCTGAAGGAGGGTCATGGGGCAGCAGACTGGACGTACCACTTGTCAATCAGGTAAAAGGGGCAGTATGTTTTCTGAGATGTTTGCTCTCACACAAACTGTGCTTGGCCCGGCATAAAACACGATCCGGATTGATTAAATTATTTTTGAAAATACCTATTTTTCTGTTTTAGAAAACAGTATTTTAGAACGGTGGTAATAGTCTGGAAACATAAATATTTTTCCATTCTTTATTTTTTATTTTCCATACTTTTTAATACCTGGAAATTGATCAAATTTATTTCCATACTTTTCCATACTTTCCATACTTGCATAGGAACCCTGTAATGTGCAAGTTACCCACGATGGGGCACTAACACACCCCCATACCATCACAAATTCTGCCTTTTGAACATTGAGCTGGTAACAATCTGGATGGTTCATTTCCTCTTTAGCTCAGAGGACACGACATCCATGATTTCCAAAAACAATTTGAAACGTGGACTCAGCCTCAGAGAAATCAGCTGTGTTTCTAGATGTTGTTTATATCTGGCTGCCACTTTGCATGGTAGAGTCTTAACTTGCATTTGTATATGCAGCGATGAGCCATGTTCACTGACAGTGGTTTTCCAAAGTGTTCCAAAGCCCATGTAGTAATATCCTTTATACCACCATGTCTTTGTTTTTAATGCAGTCTGAGGGGCCAAAGGTCAAAGACATTCAGTGTTGCTTTCCAGATTGCATGCTTTTTCTTTTTACTTTTAGTAGGTAGCATCTACTCTTATAAAGTACGTACTGTTGCATGCAGTATGCACACAATCAGGACGTACTACTGTCTCATAACATTACACCCTGAACTTGGACCCTCTTGCTTTTATATCCGTTACCAAGGAGATAAAACATTACTCTGTGATGACGTGGTATTGTATAACCTTCTGAATGATGGTTAATGTAAACCTGGTTGTGTTACTGTCATTACTGGGTCTGACTTACCTACTCAAAACGTGTGTTGCTTTCATCCTGCTATGATGTGAAAACAACCATAAAGTGAGGCCAAGCTGCTGAAGCGTGACAGTGCTAATGGAAGTGCTGAGATGGATGAGTGCACTTACATCTGTTTTAGACTTGGGGCAGATGTCAGTCAGGCCAAATGCGTCTGATAACTTTGAGAATACGGCACTCCCCTTGCCTTTCCCACAGCAGCTCAGCTGAAACACAAAAACAACACAGTGATGATCCTCGTCCTCTGCACACACTCTGTTCAGTATATATGTTGTTAAGGCCCAGAAACACCAAACTGACTTAAGAGGACTAGCGGTGACGAAAGCTGTGCGTCTGTGTCTCCGCCAAAAAAACTAGTAAATACCCCTCCACAGCAGGAGATGGTGGTAGTCTGTATTTGTCATTCAAAAACGTAAAACCGCAAGAGCCTCGACGCTAGTTAGCCAGTTAGAAGAAAAAACAGGGCAATTTACTGTGCACCAGTGAACAGCAACACAAACTATCATAAAACATTTCTGCTCAAGTGCTCATTTGCAAAAGAAAAACAATCTTACCTTATATAATGAGTTTGTTTCGACCTCTCTCCCTCTTGACTTTATCTCTTTGTTTACTTTCCTCACTTCTGTCTGTCTTCTTAAGTGCTGAAGAGCTGAACTGCCATCAGAGTGATTTCATTCACTGTCAGGCTCTGCTGTCGCCAACACCAACTCAATATAATGAATCGACAGAAAACAAGCCAACTAGTGCCAACAAGGGCAAACTGGGCAGGACACACTGCACCAACTAGGATGACAGACGCTCACCAATGGCCCAACATTGACACTTGGCTTGGTGTCAGGGCCTTTAGAGAGCTCTTCTGACAGACTCATAGTTTTCAACCCTTACTCACGCTTGCCTTTTTATTTATCATACACATGTCAAACCTATAAACTGTTCAGACTTCACATTGTCAGATGTCCATTTAACAGCTTGCATTCTGCATTTTTTTATACAGTAGTCTGTTAAAACTTCATACAAGGTGTCTATTTTTTCTTATTAGAGTTCCGAAGTGGGCAAGCTGGTTTGCGGAATATATTCTCTATTCTCAATTCACATTTCAAATGTTTCTTATGAGGAACTAATTTAAGATACATTTGAACAATACAAACAAAACAAATGATCATTTCACAGAGCATGTTCGTACCGTCTCGTGGAAGACCTTGAGCACAGAGGCGGTAGCCTTCGCGCTCTCCTGGTTCAGGGCGGTGTCTGTTGCAAACTTATCGTACACGGAGTCATAGTAGTTGGTCATCTCCTTTGACACCTACAATACAAACAGACGTTTCTATGGGCTCAGCCTCAAACATTATGTTGTTACTTGATAACTTCATCAGTCAGTTTTAATATATGCTTGGAAAAAACAGACAGGACAGAGGTGCTCAACATGAAGTATTAAATGACATGAAAGAGAAACTTAGAGGGCATTCATACCAAAATCGACTCTGCGTTAAAAAACTAAAGTTGTGTTGGTGTGCACGTTGTATCAGGAAAGTCAGGATGTGTAAGCGATCTATGAGTTTCAAGGAATATCCGCCGCCATAACACACACAGACACTGTGTGGGATGACTCACATTTGAGGAAGTTGAGCCTTGTTCAACTTTTACCCTCCACCTAGTCACAGAGACAACTTCCTCTCCTCTTCTCTGTCATTCTAAAAGTAGCCCCAGTTTGAACTTCTCATTTATCACTATTACACTCCAGTCACAGAGCGCAGCATTTGTTTTTTTTACAGTAAATAACCAGCGAGACACAAACCCTACCTTACTCGCAAAATGACCATTTTTACATTAAATTACTCACTGCATGTTTAGTTTAGTCATTCTCAGACTTACACAACACAAATACAAGGAAAAGGAAATAATATTGACAATAATAACAATAAGTCAAGAAGTTATGCTGCAAAAAAGGTCTAGACCAGTGGTTCCCAACTGGTTCAGCTCCAGGGTCCAGATTTCTCCTTAGTCATTAGATCATTCAGCATCATACTTTTGTTTGGCCATGCCCTTGAGCTAGACTCTGTCAAGTAGCTGTCTGTTATTCAGTCACTCTGTAGCAGGAAATGGCACAAAAAAACCATTTGTGTCGCAAATTCACTGTACTTAAAACAGAGTGTGTTATTAACAAACTTGACATGACTGTAAGTCACAGAACAGACCTACCACCCACTTTTGGACCGTTACCTATTAGGAACCCCATCACCATATTGGGATAGGTATCGTTATCGGGATATGAGATGACCTATATCGGGATATGAGATTTTGGTCATATCGCCCAGCCCTAGTCAAAAGAGTCTTTGAGGATTCTGGAAATACCATCTGAACAACAGGAAGTGTCGTTAAATGACTTTCTGGGTTTTTCAAAGATCACTGGTTATTTATTTTTTGAAAAAACAACAGATGTTTAGCTCTATGATGACACTACATACAAAAACTGTGTCTTGAAGTATCTGTGCATATAAATGAAGCTAATGATGACTTATTTGACCACATCTTTCTCAACCAGTGATTGTCATGACACACCTCCACAGCAGTTATCGCACCTTGTTTAAGACATTAGAACATCTTAAAAAAGACACAAACAAAACACCATCTGATGCAAACAAGGTGTTTTAACAACATCACAGTCACTGCGGCTTAGATTAGCAACAAACCTAATTTTGCATAAAATCAAAGAGCTCCAAAGGTTGGACCTGAAGGAACCTGTAAGTCTAACGGGCAAATTCAGACTCAATACAGCAGAATAGCTGAAAACACCTTAAACAAATGAGGGTCCTGCTTTTCTGAGGCTTACTTTCAGTGTATTTAAACCTTCCTTACAAAGCCTGTAGAGGTATTTACTGCACCTTTGGGCTCAGTGCTGCATATTTTAGCTTCTAGTGTGTGTTTGCGGTCTTACAGTGTCTCTGTGCATGAAGCCCCAGATTCCAGCTGCAACTTCGCAGGCGAACAGGATGACCAGGCAGGCGAAGAACTGCAGGACAGAAGGGAAACATATTCTGTTTAAGGATTCAGCTAACAAAGGTTTTACTTTTAATGTGAGAGGTTTTATAAGGTTAAAGATGCCCTGTGGAGTTTCCTCGAAAACAAACAAAAGTTTTATTTACAATCAGTGTTACTCAACAAAACACAGAGGTCCTCATTCACAAAACAAATGTGCGACAGAGAACTGGGCGTACAGTCTATGATCAAATCTCACATCAGGTCTCAACTCGTGGACACAAGTTTGAGCTGCCCGGCTCTGATTTATCTGAAACCTTTTTTTAAAACTGACAAACCAAAACAAGTTTACATCCTTTATCATTAACATATTATTAAAAAGACATAAATAAACCCTGCAACAGGTGACACTTCTGTGTCTCCTCTGCTATCTGTCATGGCCGAAATGGGCTATGTACATGAGCTGGTACATCTCATGGATGGATGGGCGCCGTATTACACCTCTGTAAAATAAACTCTCTGGGCGAGGCCTCTAAACAGAGAGTATATGTGACATGAAATATACGCATTGGCAGCACTTTCTAAACAGTAACAATGGCTTAACATGGCAATAATAATCATATACTGTCCCTGTTATATGTCGGCTCATCTCATCCTCAGCAAAGTAAGGAGCTCCTTAACCTCACTGTCTTTGTGCCTGCTTTTCATCTTCTTTAAATTAGCTGCCAACTGCTACAACTACTTTTTAAATCTCCCGCAGTGGGTCATGTCATACCCGCGCTGCCCATGATGCTGTCCTGCCGGCTGTTTCGTTTATATAGAGGTCAATTAGGTGCTGTTACTACTACCGATGCTGCCTTAAAGGCGAGACAACTCTGTCCCCCATTCCACAATTCAACCTTTTATATACAACGGCGAGGCGGAATAACAGCGCAATATTTCCATCTTGAACATGCAGTGTAAAAGGGGCTTTTTCCCTGCATTTGCTGACACACTGCAGCCTATCTCAGCATGTTACTGCCACCTGTTGATCAGTGGCATAGTGTAAAATCACTGGTACTGTGTCACCTGCATGCACACGTGCAGTATGCATATTCTATTTATGTGTACACACGATAAACAAAACAAAATAAAAACATAGTACAGCTCCGTAGCGCTAATCGAGGTGTGACTCACAGTTCCTAATAGACACTGGGACTCCTGGATGGCGCCATAGCAGCCAAGGAAACCGACCACCATCATCACTGCGCCAACAGCAATCAGGATGTGGACACCTGGACAGACAGGATAGATTGACTGATTAATATTCATGGAAACACACATACATTAACAAGTAGAAATAAGCAGGCTGTCAGGAATGCTGCGGGGACACCCAGCGTACTTAGCGGCATACTCAACATGCTTTCAGAGTCATTCTGCTCCTGAGAGACAAACAACTTAATGTAAACACCCATTAGAAAAATGTAAACCAGTAAAAGGCTTTAAAGCCACTGTGGCTTTGAAGCTGTGGAAGAATCCTCCGCCCCTATTTTAATACCCGCATGCAACAACGCCTAATGGACAGCAGAAGGCGCAGTCTTGTTTTTATGCCAGTCAAATAAAGTGAGTCATGTTCCAGTTATTCTCAAAGGAAGTTGTTTGGTCTTCACACTTACACAGTTTAACTTTTATCCAGGACATAAATCTGGCGCTGCACTTGTTTTATCTCTCCTCTGACACACTTGAGTATGTTTCCTGTGTTAGATGCTCAGAGGTTATTATTGGATGTTATTGAGGGTGGAGAGGGGTGAAAGAGTCAGATGTCTGCCCTCCATCTTACTCACTGTTTTTTAAATTTTATTTTATTTTGGGCTTTAATGACAGGATGGTTTCAATCATGAGGGGGGTTGAGAGAGGGGACGACATGGAGCGAAGGACCGTGGGCTGGAAACAAACCCGTGGCTGCTGTAGCAAAGACACTGCCTTTGTACATGGGTGCCCACTCTAACCCCTGAGCTACTGGGTGCCCTGACTCAGTGGCGTTTTTAGTCCAACAGCTGAGAAAAGGCTTATAAAAGTTCCGGTCAAAGGTCGGATGTTGGGTGAGTCAGGCAGGATGAGAGCTGGGTGAAAAGACGACACTGGAGGGGAGGAATGTGGTTTGTGATTTTCAATATAAATACAGCAAAGCACAAATACAGAACATCCCACAATATGTATTCCCGTGAGAAAACCATCTCTTAAATCAGCCAAAAAACCCCACTTCTGTCTCACTCTTCTGTTAAAGACCAATCTGCTGTTGTTGCAAGTTGAAGTCCTATAAATATAAACGATTACCCAAGACTTTCCTGTGTTTGGACTGTAAAATGTGTTTTTTCCGTACAGTAGTTTAGTTTCCACTCACGGCAGTAAACACGAAAAAAAATCTGCATCCAGAGATTTCCCTGAGTGAGGTCATTTATTACAGCGACCACATCTGGTTTTTACTGCGCGGGGATGCTGTTGGAAGCGCGGACACGTTTGAGAAGTCGACTGCTAATTGGCGTGAGTTCATGAGCAGATGAAAGGCTCAGAAAGGTCAGCGTTAGATGATGATTGGTGTTGCTTTCACAAACAAAAAGAGCATAGAGGTGGTGAAAAGGAAAATGAATTTGAGAGCTCCTTGGATTGAAGTAGTGCTATTCAGCAGCTCACACTTTATTATTGTAATACAACAACACAATTGTTAAATGCATGAGTAAATTGTGTAAAATACATGAATGAATGAATGAATGATGATTTGAGAAATCAGCTCCAACAAGGATGTGACAAGTACATGGCTGCTTGACGGACTATCACAAAGGGTAGTAAAGGGTTAGTTTGAGGGGTGGGTGATATGGCCTTAAAATAATATCACGATATTTTAAGGTATTTTTGTGATAATGATTGACGATATGACAAATTATTAAGAAAACAGAATTGCTACAAAATAAGTGATGTTTTACAGTTTACCTTCAAATATTCAGTAAAAAATAAACAAAAATGATCTCCGATTTCTTTAGTTTGTGAACAACAACAGTAACTCAGAGTGAGATTCAGATTCTGTATACAATATTAACAGTTCAACAAAGCAGCTCCTAAATACAAAAAATGTCCCCTGGGATCTATATATATATATATATATATATGTATATATATATATACACACACACACACACACACACACACACAGTGGTGGAAAAAAGTTTTCGGACACCCCATGCATTTGTGAAATATTGCATTAAGAATCACTCTTAGGTCTTCAAGTGCAATTTCTTTTAGTACAGTCACAGCCAAAATACTAAATAAATCCTGAAAAAAGCCATTAAAAACTTAAAATTGATTGGTTCCATAAAAATACACAAGAAATTTTGAGTATTGGGTCATTTTGGTACCAGTGATGAAGGTCGTTCTTTTTATTAAAAGACACAATTTTTGTTGCCAAGCTTCGTGTCTACATAAAGCCAGCACATTTGAAAGTTCTTCAGACACAAAAATGGCTAAAACAAGGAACCTAATGCAGGAAACACGCCTGAAGATAAAGATTCTCAGCCAGGAAGGGTACAGCTGCCGCCAGATAGCCAGGAAGTGCAGATGCCGTCCTTCAGCAGTTGGATACACTCTGCAGAAATACAGACGAACCAACAGCTTGGAAGACGAACCAAGATCTGGGCGTCCAAGGGTTTCTTCAGCAAGAAATGACCGCATCCTGATCCGCATGTGCAGGCAAAACCGCCGAATGACATCACAGGAGCTTCAGCAGCAGTGGTCAAACCAAACTGGTGTCCAGTGTTTCACCCGCACTGTACGTGGCCGACTTTTAGATCATGGCTTAAGGTCCTACAAGGCTATTAAGAAGCCCCTGATCAATGAGAGACAGAGGTTAGCCCGGCGTCGTTGGGCCCAGGCACACAAGAACTGGACAGCCAGGAATTGGAAGAAGATTTTGTGGTCAGATGAGTCCAGTTTCCAGCTTTATCTTCCTCCTACTAGTGTGAGGGTACGCAGAAGGCCAGGCGAAACATTATCTCCAGCATGTACAGTACCTACTGTCAAGCATGGTGGAGGCAGTATCATGGTTTGGGGATGCATGAGTGCTGCTGGTGTTGGTCATCTCACTGTCTGTGATGGCACATTGAACTCTACCAAGTATTGTACCATTCTCCAAACCCACATGCTCCCTTCTGTGCGTGCACTGTTCCGTCGAGGTAAAAACTGGATGTTTCAACAAGATGATGCCCTTGCCACACATCCAAGGCCAGTAGAACTTGGCTGCAGGAGCACAGTATCCAGGTCTTAGAGTGGCCAGCTCGATCCCCGGACATGAGCCCCATTGAAAATCTGTGGTGGATTATCAAAAGGTCTGTTTCAAAGCATAAACCAAAGAATTTAGAAGAATTAAAAGCAGTAATTCAAGAAGAATGGGACAAGATTACCCCTCAACAGTGTGAAAGGCTCGTGGGGAACATGCCAGCCAGGATTAGAGCTCTACTACGTGCCAATGGCAGGACTACTAAATATTAATTTGATGATGTGATGGTTTATTTATTTTTTGTTCAGTTTTGAACACATTCTTTGTTATTTGTTAACTTTGATACCGACAATGTTGAGAACTGACATATTGAAACTGTCAAGAATTTAGTTTTGTTAGTTTTTCTTGTAAACAATAAACAAAAAAATATAATTTGTATTTGTTTGTATCTGTCTAATGCAGCCACACCTTTTGAAACACAAAAAAGATTTTTCCACAAATATTTCATGATAATATTTGAGATTGTGTAAAATTTTAAGGGTGTCCGAAAACTTTTTTCCACCACTGTATATATAAATCAACAGGTGGATCCTAAATGACTGAGTTGTTTTTTTTCCACCTGGACCTTTATGCTCTGCCATTTCTTCTCTAATCATCACGCTGTAACCTGTGACAGGCTGTTATGATACCACAACTATCACACATTCACATATATGGAGTTTTTTGTCGAGTAGGTTTACATTACCAAAGGTTTATGACAAAATCACTTGATGACACCGACTCCTGTGCGCGCATGGCGAGAGAAGAGAGGGAGAGACGCTGTGCTGCTGCCAGAGGAGCCGCTGAATGAGTTCCCTCTGAGCAGTAAGTCACAAAA
Organism: Epinephelus fuscoguttatus; assembly: GCF_011397635.1. NCBI lineage: Eukaryota > Metazoa > Chordata > Actinopteri > Perciformes > Serranidae > Epinephelus > Epinephelus fuscoguttatus. Next base: position 42,529,686 of record NC_064753.1, read on the forward strand.
AGAGTCTGAGAAGTCCGGGGCTGTTCATAAAGCATTCAGGACGCCACAGTTTATTCCACACTACTGAAGCTGCTCCTCTTTTTGGAACCACTGCTGAATTGGTAATAATTTTGCTTTAAGCCATGCTCGTTGTTGCCATGGGTAACAGTATGACGTCAATATGTCAACAAGTTGAAATATACAAGTATTTTCATTTCATTCATATCATTTTAAAAATTACACCGGTACAAGATGATGTGGCACAGCCCCAGTTGGTTCTGAGTTACATCTTCACTGTTTTGATGTTCGTCAGAAAAAGACACACAGCTCTGTGAGGAGAACAAAGACAGCAGCGAGCCCGTTGACTCCTCCAGCCAGTAACAACCCCACTGTCATGAAAAGTGACATTATGAAATAAAAAAAAGTCCCAGCTGGAAAAAGGAAATAAAAACAAAGTTTTGTAAGAGAAATGAACTAAAACTGTTCTAAAGTAAAAATACTAAATTAACATTTCATAATAACTAGCGGACTTAAAAAAAAAAAATCTGTTTAGTTGATTTATATGATCTCTTTTAAGGATACGATTATTCATTTCATTATCATTTTTTTCCTTTAATTAATATTGAGCACATAAATAACACGATCCCGAGCTCGATTTATCAAACTGAATCATTTTTCATATTGATGTCAGTGGGCAGCAGAGATTTTTGTGCTTATAGTGCTCGCACCAGTCGGGGAGTAAAGCTCTCTGTGTTCAGCCCAGCGTCATTACTCCTGCTTGTCAGCTCAGACGTAATTAGATTGTGGACCACTAACTGCTCCCGTACCTCACACACCACATCCCCCACCTCTTCTCTGCCCACAGAGCCACTCACTCACACACACACACACACACACACACACACACACCAAGGCTAATTTATAAATCGATATCTTGGAGACCGACCAAGTGCTCCCTCCATCTCTTATATTGTGGCTCTCCAGCCTGACACAGACCTTCCCTCCCTCCCTCCATCCCTCCCTCCTCGGCCCTCTCAGTCGCTCCCTCTCTTGCCACCGCCCATCTGTCCTTTCTATTTAATGCATTTGCCCATTTGAAATTATGCTCTCAATAATTCCATTTACTTAAATGTCTTTTCCTGTCTGTCTTGATTTAATTGTCTCATGGATCCTCTTCCATTATGCTCTGTATCTGCTTCTATTCACCCAGCTGCCTGCATCTCCCTGCTACAGCTCTGAAGAGGAGCTGATGGATTGCGTGACTCTCAACGTTGCAGCACTACCCCAAGGTGTGGCAGGATCATCTCACATTTCAAGACCACATGATGTGCTATTAAGTAATAATAATTAGTAATAAGGACTAGCCCCCAAATTTGTAAAATCTAGTATTAGATATGAATTCTTATTACTACTCAAGGTGTCAGTATGTTTAACCCAAGTGCTTATTGGACCATCAAACAGTGGGGAATTTATATTATAGTAATCATAAAATATATTACATCACTTAATTATTCTATTTAATGTTATTTTAGAATTGTATTTAGACAGAAAAACCTATTTGTTGATATAGTGAGTGTTCTAAATACTAAAGACTGCTCAAAAATGTGTTTTTCTTCTGTTAACCTCCTCTAAAATATCTGACTATGACTATTCTGATGTGTATCTGTGCAAAGTTTGTCACTAGAGGTGTTTTCACATTCCTCCATTGAAGAAGGCGATGACTGTGCACTTCCCTAAACTGTGAAAATCAAATGTATGCCGGAGCAGCAAGATGAGGTCACAGACTGTATGAAAACAATGGATGTAGCTACCATGACGTCGCCCATTGGTTTGTGGACTCCTGTTTCGAAGCCTTGGTTTAGGCATTTTGGCCGTCGTCATCTTGTATTTTTGAAGCTAAACGTGGTATATTTGGATGAAAGGGTGGATCTGAGGAAGAGAGGTGTATCTGATTCAATCAAAGCAGCCACGCCCTGAAATGTGTAAGCCTTTTTAAAAATGTAAATGGGGGAGTTATATAAAATTTCACCTGCTGTACGTTGTTATTATTGTTGAAATTAGCTGTAGAGTTCAAAACCATTATTTGTGCCAGGTTTGTAAACGTGTTTATTTCTGCTGTAGAGTTGGGCATTTTAGCATTGGAGTCTATGGGGATTGACTCGCCTTTTGAACCAGCCTCAAGTGGCAATTTGAGACACTACAGTTTTTGGAACTTCTGTGCAGGCTGTGCGAAACTTCCTAAAAATTAAGTCTTGATATTTTTAAATCTCCTCGAAAGCACTTCATCATTGCTAGCACTGGGAGACAAAATCAAACATACCAATATTTCCGGCCAAATACTCTCTCTGATGCGACAAATTCGTAGGGATTGTTTTTTTTTTGGTTTGTTTTTCAGAAAATATAAACGCAACGAGATATTTAATCAATAATCATCCATAATGTGAATATAACAGCAAAGTCTAGTAAATTGATACATTTACATCACTTTACTGTAATTCAGCCTTTTAAACAACGAAAAAAAAAGCTCTCATCATGTATGCGATATCACGATACAACGATATCCAGAAACTTTTAGCCCCTCAAGGTTGTCTGGATCTGATTGAGTAGATCTCCTTGTGGCCTCCTTTCAGAGTTTTTCTTTTTTACTTTTATGTTGGACACTACGTGAAACAAAATATTAATAATAGAGTATTTTTTACATACTTTAAAACATGTCTGAAGGGAACTTTAAAGATAAGATGTGTCAGATTTAGGAGGATATAGTGGCATCTAGCGGTGAGGACTGAAGATTGTCGTCAGCTCAGACTTCTCCTGGTTAGAATTCCTTCAATGATCATTGTTCAGGAGGTTTTTACTGGGAGATGAATTATCAGCAGAGGTCTTTTCCTCTCCAAAATAAATGGGCCAGGTGATTTACACTGATAACAACACTCAGTGATGCAGTTTCATGTTACAAACGAGTGTTTTTCCAACCCTGCTCGCCGCAGACGAGGTTCTAACTACGGTAGTCTCGCTCACTAGACCTTTCTCAAGAAAAGAAAGGTCTGGCTGGGCCGACTCTCACTTTAAGATTGGGGAAAAAAACGCCCCGGCTGGTTGTATTTCTTTCAACCAATCACAATTGTTCTGGGCGGTGCCACAGCAAAGGTGCGCTTGCAAAAATATTGCCGGGGGGAAACAGGTTTTGGTGTAACACGCCCACAGAAATATCAGCTACAGGACGCGAAGCATGGCAGAATCCCCGCAAGATCAAACACCGCAAAAGTTAGTAAAGGACGTGTTGAAAGGTTGAAAACTGCTACACAACCGGAGGTGGTAGGGCGGGACTTCAACGGGTGGCTCGTTCCGCCCAATGAGAGGCTGATCTATGCAGCGAACTTCCACCCACTCAGACTATAACTACGGTGGCCGATACGAAAATGTAAATGAACCTATCTAGAGCCAGTGTTTGGTTTGTCCATTCTAGGCTAATGTAGTAACATGTCAGCGAACATGGCAATCTCCATAAACAAGGACCTGCTCCCTATGTTGACATAACAGCTCATTCACAGGTAACAAAAACATAACGATACTTAATTTCAGGTGATCATACACTAAAGAGAATAAATTATATTCCATTCCTGCCAATATATTTCCCACTGAATCCTACACACTGGACCTTTAAAGTAACCTATGTTCTTGAAATTCAGCCTATTGTGTTTGTTCATCCGCTCTGTGCTGTAAACATCGTATAGTCCAGGTGGAGTTTCCCTCACTATGATTAAACTTAAATAACAACACACCTCCAAATATTTTATCCAGATGCGTTTAGTCGACTCAGGGAAGTCATCCAACTATTGTTTATTATATAATGAAAGCAGCCTTCCTTTCTGCTGCTTCCTTTTCCCTGTTTTATTTTGGTTGTTTATTATTAAAACGGCAATCCAGCCACATAAGGACGTCAGAAATTCTGACTTTAGATCGGTGCAGTGGAAAAGACCTTTGAGATGGAATGTCATGGAGGACACTGGAAGACTTGTCAAACCGCAGACAGCGTGTCAACACTGAAGACTAAACTGTAAACACCACACCGAATTACTTTGTTTTATTCAGTATGACAAGTGTAACATATAGAAGTTGTAATCCAGGTTTGGGTTTTTATTTTGCCTCTATATTTGGTACTAAGCATTCTTCTGTAGAATGAATTAGTTCAATCAGTCAACAGCCAAATATCCTTTACCATCAATTTTATTATGGCAGAAACAACCATATAAAACGAATACTAGGTTTTTAGTTGTCCTCTTTTCGTTATTTTTTCTTTTTGCCTTGGATTTTTAATTATATATTTGTTTTACACTATGACATAATGTTTGCTTGTGTGGACCCCAGGAAGAGTAGTTGCCTCCTTGGTAGTGACTAATGGGGATTCAAATAAACAAATAAATAAGCAAATAAACATCATTCATTTGCTGCCAGACTGAAAGATCTTGAACTTGTTGTCCAGCAGAGGCTGCTTCCAATCCTCCAAGAGCATCAAAAAGTCCTATTTAAAATTAAAAAAGGTCCACCTTACAGCACTATATCAGCTCCCCCTAGCTTTGTAAGACTTATGTTTGAAACTGATTATTAAAATTTTGAATTACATGTCGGTGAAACAGGCTGCAGTTGCCTTTATCTACAGAAACCTTAATCCTCTTGTTGATTTCTTGCCCACAAACTCCACTCTTATTAACTTTGTTCAGTTTCAGCAGACAGCTGTTCACAGATAAACTCACTGTACGGCACCAAGAGACCTCACAGACGACCTGACACATGCAGTTACTTGTCCATGTTGACAGATAAAGTGGACATGATGTTGTTTGCAGCAGTGAGTTATGGTATTTGATCACTTTTTATGATATATATCATTATTCCCTCTCTGTTCTCATGCTTTTGAGCCTGCAAAAAATTGATGTGACACAACAGAAAAACACCGGCCACTCCCATCAATGAATGTCCAATATTTGCCAATAAATTGGTGCATCCCTAATCATAAGAAGACTGTTCTTTCTCCTTTTTTCCACAGATAGTTCTAACAGGCTTAACTGTAGTCCTAGAAATGTGAATCTGGGGTTTAAAATTGGAAAGCTATAGTATAGTTTGTGTGATGAACAGCACATGGCAATTAACCTACACTCTGCATCCTGAATAGATTTAACAGTTGAACAAGGTTTCAGTTACTTCCTGGACAAATCTTTTACATTTCCAACGAAGTTTATCTACATGGGAAGTGGGAATATTCCTCTGACTCACTTCCTGTGAGGTGGAACTGTGAACCACTGGATGCGTGTGAAATCCCTGTCCAGCTATGGGACTTCCCGCCAAACACAGTGTGTCATGTTGGTTTCATGTTAACTCTTCTGGGAATCACCTCAGTTTTCCCAGTGACAGCAGATGCCTCAGCAAGTCAAGGACCATGTGATTTGCTGCTCAGAAGGAAAGTGAGTCAAGTAGTCTAAGTAATAACTTCCTAAAGCTCTACTTACTCTGCTCATTTAGTGTAGATGAAATATGACTCTGAACATGGCTGCCAGAGATCTGAAACAGTTTCTATTTTGTTTCACCGGGTGACCCACTCTGCCTAAACAGTTACGGTTACTTAAAATGTGTAGTTACAGCTGTTAGGACTTTATCAGAACTTACAATCACGAGCTCCAGTCTTGTGACTTGCTGAAATTAAGTAATTTAATTATTTTTGTCATGTGACATTTATTTGTGGTAGGCTGTATTTAGCTTGGCCCTTGGAATCTGCCTCCATCTGTTCCCGTAAAGCCTCGTTTCTAAGTTTAACTCGCTGGCAACATCATATTTATACATATACATCATATATAGGGATTTTATACATTTTGATGATTGATTTGTGATCCCTTGAGTATATTTACCTTGTTGTCATTTCAGTGAAAGAAAAAAAAAGGTCTGAAAGAAACATCATGTGTCAAGACACGCACATGAAGACAGGTCAGCTTAGCTATCTGTCTTTAGCCCCGTTTCTACCAAGCAGTTCAGTTCAGTGCAGTGGTACCAATGGAAGCGTTCCGTACCATCCCCATGTTTGGTCCCCCCTCTGTTGGGGTACCTAGCACACGGATCTGGTGCTAAAAGGTGGAGCTGTGAACACTGCAGTCTGATTGGTCAGTAGAGGACGGTCACTCTGCTCAGGGCTGAGTTGTGGCTGGTTTTGAGGCTCATGTAACCACTGTTCATACTGTGGAGAGTTTCACATATATTAGTAAACTATTATTCTGAATACAATGGATGTTTTGCTGTCTCTTACAGCAGCTGTAGTCTGAGAAAAAAAACAAAATTCACTGGGCTGACTGTTGGCAACTTTTAAGGTGGAACGTTAACTTGTAATGCTACTCAATGCATGAGTTGACGACGTGAATCCATCAGCACACCTTAAATTTCACTGAGACAACTTTGATCGTTCTCTCTCTTGGATGACAGACCCTTGATGAGTGGATCTTCAAGTGTTTAAAAGGATATATAAATTTCGATCAGATTATGTGAACGGCCTATACTCTAATCCTCACTTGGAGAAAGAAACTGCACCACAGATTATTGTTACACTGGGCTAGTGTGTCACCAGAAATGAGGAAATACAGCAAGTGACAACAACCCCCACTCACATGAAAGAGGACTGATTGGTGAAAACGCTTTGTCTTTGTCTTATTTTATTTAATGGTTTGGTTCTGGGTGACAAAAAGAACATGCAGGGCAGATTGTGGGTGTTGGATGATAAATACAACCCCAATATCACAAAAGTTGGGGTGCTGTGTAAAACGTAAATAACAACATAATGCAGGGCAAATTATTTTCAATCCATAGTCAGCTGAATACAGTTCAAAACTGATCAAGTGGAATTTCTATCTTAAGATTTATGAACGGGCCCGGACTGTGTGGAAGAATGGGTCAAAATCCCACCTAAACACTGGAAGGAATACTTACAGGAAGTGTCATGAAGCTGGCACTGCAAACAGAGGCTTCTACGGGGATTAAGTTCAGTTATCATGTTCAAAACATTTTTCCTGTGTCATTTCAATTTATTGAACACATGGATTTAAATGTTATGATTACAACTTATGTCTGGTCTGAATTTAAATTAAACATTGAAAATATGTTTAGGGAAAAAAAGACGTGTTGAAAATGATTTGCAAATCATTGCATTCTGTTTTAATCTAAGTTGTGCACAGCGTCCCAGCTTTTGTGGAACAGGGGTTGTACATTAAAATAAAATTAGAATAACAATTCAATTGAATGTTTTAATCTTTTGACTTCTGACTTTGTGCTTTGTGTTTTCGAGCAGGGCACGATATTTATAGGATTTGTGGTTTCCGGTCCGGCAGTGGATCTTGTGTCGGCAGGTCGGGTCGGGTGGCGGAACTAATTGGTCATATGCGTGGGTGGTGTGGTGGGTGCGGTGTTGCCCGTTGCTGTTCCGGTTCGGGAGGGGGTCTTGAAAATCAGAGCTCCGCAGGACTCCGGCGTGGACATCAGACACACATACAGTAAGGCTAGTAAGGCAGGCCAGAGTTAAATCAAGATATGTGTCGGTCTACTGTCGGGCTGCCACAAAGCGCTATCTTCTTCCTCTTTCGATTGCGCAATGATTGAAGCACTTCCTGTGTGCCAACAATCGAGCCTTCATTTTCCCGGGAGACTGTACCCGGAGGCTGACAGAGCTGGTTGAAAATCACCAAAGTATATCTAAAATCCTTTATTCAAGTTTGAAAGTGTGACATGGTGAAGGCTTGTACGTATGTTCAGACCCATGACTGAGTCATAGGTCTGCTCTCTGATAAAAACGGAAGCATCTATACAAAGACTGACATTAATATCTTTGTCATCTCAACCACCATTTTAATGAAAGTTGTTGCCACCAAAGCTTTGATGATTATGTAACACCTCTGCTATTGAGAAAACTGATGTAACTGGAGGACAACATGACTTAACAGGAACTCAGACATGAAGTTTGAGGAACGTTTCTTTTTTTTTTTTTTCCAGCTTTAAATTTACTTCACTTTCAGCTGATTGTTCTGCTGTAGTTTGGTTAATTCTGGTTATTTTTAAACTGGATTAGTTTGGAGAACAGAAAAAGTGGAAAAACTGGCGGACGGCAAGAGGAGGCTCGCCATTGGGTGATTGTGTCTGTGAGCGGGACAGGGTGAAAGAAAGGAAAGAAACAGATGCAGGACTCCATATTGAAACGTTCCTGGCAGCAGGGGATAAAAGGGGAGGAAGGGGGGGGTCAGACAGAGATAGAGAGAGGGAAGGACTAAAGGAAAAATAAGGAGAAGTGAGACAGTGCGACTCGAACACTAACCACAACCAGATGGGCAAGGGGGCGCGACAGTGGAAAGAAACAGAGCGGAGTGAAGGAGAGGAAAACTTTCATAGAGGGAAGAAGAGGGTGGGGTCGGTGAGGAGGAGGAGGAGGAGGAGGAGGAGGAGGAGGGAGGGCCAGTGAGGAATTTTTTCCTTTACCGACGAGGCTTTTTCTCCCCTCCTCGGGAATGAGAGGGAGGCTTTATGTAATGGGTCGGATGCAATCATTGAGGCTGTTCAAGAGAAAGTCCCTCAGTAGCTTCTCTCTGACTGGCGAGCCTATTTTCATTGAACAGCCACAGCTATGCTGCCTCAGACGACGCAGAAAACAATCACCAAACACACCCACCCTTTTTTTCTGCAGCAGTATTTTCGATGTAGATGAGACTATCTCACATTTGCTTTGTAGTTATACCAGTTCTGCATCTTCCTACAGCCTTCCCTTTCATCTCACTTCTTCCTCATGAGGCAGATGACTCAGTTTGTTCATGCAGACAGAAGGAACTGACAGGTAATATGGCTGCTGGTTTGCAGATTTGGAAAACTGACAGCGGCTAACTTTCATGTGGGAGGGCAAGACTTTAACAGAGTCATATGATGAGCTGTGTGGCCTCCGTTAGTCCTGGTCACAAGTCGCTGGGGATTTGGGTGAGGCGGGGCCACCCGACTTCATCGTAACGTTTTTCACACCAGTTTATTATTCTCACGTCCAGGTCACAGGGGGTCAGCTTTGTACGCCCTGTACTGTACTGTGTGTGTGTGAGGGCATGAAACGATGCTCTGACTGACGGGACACTGTTGAGCGGAGCTGAAACAATAAACGCATTAATCTAATCGGCGAGTTGAACAAGAGAAGATTAACAATCAGTCAATTATGAGGCAGAGATGCCGAACATTCCCACTTGTCAGATGCGAGGATTTACTGCCCTTTTTTATTTTATATCACAGAAAACTTTTTGGGAGGGTTTAGAAATGTTTGTCGCACAAACCAGCAGTTTGAGGACATGACCCGGGGCTCTTCTGACAGGCCCCATTCACAATTTTATGTGTTACTGTAGACAACACTGGTGTTTTCACAATACCGGACTTTCTGACTTTAACACAATACCTTGAAAAATATTGATATTAAATACCATTTTCAATACTACAAGGACAATGTGGGCATGCAATTTCAAAAGTTTATTATAAGATAAACATAACAAGGCTACACTATGACGACAATGTCTTTTTTTTTCGTGGTCAGTAGGGTGGGGATCACCAAGGGATCACGATACTTAAGTCACAATATCATTGCGATTTTACATATGTTGTGATATGCTGAGTGCTGCCTTACAATTGTGATTTAATACTTTTTTCAACTGTAAATTATGCTCATAAAGGAAAACTGTTGACATCTGATTTATCTAATAAGATAAAAGTTTTCAGTCTGTTTATCTCACCTCAGCCATTTTGCAGCAGCTAAATGAATTTAGTAGGACTGAAAATGCAATTGATTATATTATTCTAGTAGGCTACCTAATTTTTGATTTGGATTATAAAAAATAAAAAAAAATGATACTTAACAAAGACTAAACTTATGTTCATGTTTAATCTTTAAAATATGTTTTACATTACATGTTTTATCTCCATTTTAACTTGACATTCCTTTAAAAAATGACTGATCTGCTTTGTCCTCAAACTTGCAGCACACTTGTGCACTATATGGTTGGAGCTTCGCCCACATCCTTGCTGCCTCGCTGCCCAACTAAACTCCTGTTTACAGGATAATTGAAATGTTCGCTTGCGCTTCAGCTCATAAACTTTGTATTTACCCCCTTTCATTTTCTCACAAGCACTGCACATCATGTGCAACTGTCGACAGAGACGAGGAGGAAGTGGTATGGCTCACTCTTCAGCTCCTTCTATCATCAGCTCGGAAAAAAACAACATGTTTAATTCTTTATATGCAGCTTGTGCAATCGGGCAGGTCTGCGCAACATGACATTTTGCTTTCCCTGGGTAACTGGGCAATCAAAAATTGTTTGTTGCAGCCCTACTATTCAGTTTAGACAGATGTTATTTATTTATTTAATCATTAGTTTGTTTGCCAGAGACAATGCAAAAAGTATAATCACAAGTTACAGATGTGTTGTTGCATACAGGATTTCTAGCCAAGGCGAATGTGAAACCCTGCACCTGGTTACGCTTCTCTGCTTAAAATGTGCAAAAGATCAATATTTATTAAATACAAAGAAAAGACAAAGGAAGGAGGGCAGTGGCGTTCAAAAAGGTAAAAAATTTTAAAAACTGCAGGTGCTCTTTGGTCCTCGGCAAGGAAGCATAATGAGAGAGAAGAAAAGGCGGTCCAAGGCACTCTGGCAATTAAAAAGCTTTATTAAACAGGCTAGTTCATGAAGAACAGATAAAAATTGCCAACATGTTTCGGCCTGAGTCGGCAATTTGCCCTGGCGAAGGCCAACTCAGGCCGAAACATGTTGGCAATTTTTATCTGTTCTACATGAACTAGCCTGTTTAATAAAGCTTTTTAAGTGCCTTGGGCCGCCTTTTCTTCTTCTTCCTCATTTATTAAATACAATTTGATTGGTGACCCTAAACTTTAGGGATCAGAACAACTGATCACAACACAAATGGATCATTAACCTCTGGTTTTTTTTAGGGATGCACGATAATATCCGAACATCATCGGTATCAGCCAAATCAGAATCGGCCAACATGCTTTTCCTTATTTTGCACAATGAATGAATATTACAGACACTGAAAAGCATCATATTTCATGTCTCCATCTGCTTGTGGGCCGTCATGATAAGAGTATGCATGTATAATATGATGCTGATTCCACAACGTAAGAGACTTGATGATCACTAAAATTTGGTGGGAAAAAAGTGGATATATCGGTATTGGTTATCGGTCAAATAAGTTGTTATACATCAGTGTATCGGATATCGGCAAAAAATCCAATATCTTGCTTTCCTAGTTTTTTGTCGTTGGCAGGTCTATCATGGCTGCCCACCTTCCACCACACAGGGTTTAAGCTTCTTTGGCTGTTTGGTTACAGGTAAAAGCTGATAAAAATAATACGTTTCGACAGAAGGTAACTTCCCGATCTCTGTGAAATGTTGGGCAGTGCAGGACTATTACTACAATTACAACTATTGGGTGAAATGTGCAATGCGACAAGACGAAAACATGATTAAAACTTAATACTTTTCGCATCTTCACCACTTGTCACCGCTGTCATTGTAAATAATCCAATCACATACAGCTATGGACCATCGACACCAGATTCACAGTAGAGCACAGATATCTAGTTTGAGAATCCGTTTTATCTGGAGAGAGCAGAAGAGTCTGCGTACTGTTGTTTCAGTGAACCACAGTGAGCAGAAATGGTCACATTTGTGGTCACAGTTCTTTGTAACTATCATGTAGGTGATGATGTGTGCTGTTTGTAATTTAATTCCTAAGTGTTGCGTTTTTAAAAGTAATTTACAAAAACTTTCTTACTATCCATCAAACTCTTCAGGGATTGGACCTTGTAATTATATATCAGGTCTTAAACTTATTAATAATAAATTATCACACTCATCTTAATCAATAGGGCTTCAAAGGGCTCTGAAGGAGATTCACTTATTGTGGCCGTTAAGAGTTTATGTGGACCAACCATTAAATCTCACTTCACTGTTCACAAGAAATCCATGATATGTCTGTACTGTTCTTCTGACACATCTACATCTAGTCTCATCTTCCACTGACAACATCGCTCCGTTGAGGAGTATAGTGCAAAGTAAATCTGCTTCAGCTCTGTTTATTTGGATATGGCATAAACCCACGGTCTCTTATACCCCTTCACCAAATTTAGAACGTGTACACAGGTTTTTTAAACACTGGTAAACCTGCTAAAAATAGGCTTAAGACTCCTTTTTTATTGCCAGAAGACCATGGCTGAGTACACGGCTCTGTGCTGGTTTACAAACAGGCCAGAAAACAGGTTAGTAACCAGTAGAAAGCAGCTTGGAGGCCAGTGAGAACTTTACGACGGTTACTTCTTTTTATATCTCTTATTTATTAAGTCTTTTTTCTTTTCAAACTTGGTGCAGACTGTTTTGGATTAATGTTTGAGTGCTGCCTGGTTGAAGACGGGCAGTATTTTGTGGTGGCGCGTCATTGCATCTCGCCAGGGCTAAAATCAGCACGTTTACCTGGGTGCTGTTTCCATTCAGGGCCAATAAATACCCATGACTACTGCGGAGTCATTTGACCCGGGTGTGAATGTCAATTAAAACTTTTCCCATAATATTAAAAAGTCTGATGTTAGCAGGTTTTTCTGTGCAGTGGAAAAGAGGCTTTAGGTTATGGTGATCAAATAAGCCAAGTTATATTAAATGTAATAACGTGAGTCCTAAAATGCGGAAATGATTTAGCATTTTTGCATGTACGGTTTCCTCGTCTCAAAGTCAAATGGTTTTTTGAATGGTTTTTGGTAAGACTTCTTAATAAGGTCAGCGATTAAATGAATTTAGAAGCTTTTAGGTGCCTTAAAAAAGGCGGTTGCTGTCAGTAGTACTTTATCATGTCATTGGCAGCTTTACAGGCTTGTTGAGTGTGGCTTTTCACTTCTGGCAACTACATGTACATTTCAAAAAACATAAAAGCGGTGTTCACTAGTGAAGATTGTCTTGTGGAATAAAACAGTAAGTTTCATCTGGTGTTGTTTGCCACAGAGCTTATTTTCTGCAATAATACAAATCCAATGGAAAAATCCCATTGGCTTTATCATTTATAAGGTATCAGATAAATAGCACTGTATAGTGCACTGTAGTACACTGCAGACACGGAGCAGTAGAGCTCTCAGAGTGGGCGAGTGACAGCTGACAGTGTGGTTTGAAAAAGCTCTGAAACTTTGGCCTACCATGCTGTACTTTCAGACAACTAAACCAAAGTGTGAACTGGTGCTCTGAGTGACAAGGTGAAAGCCCAAGGTTACCCAAAATTCAATGCAATTTAAAGTAGAAGTGAGGCAATGATGCATAAACGTGAGTCACACTGTCACAATACTTGTTTTCTTGGCCCACTTGTCTGGCGTTGCTCAAACATATCAGACTCAAGCTCTATTCAAACATAATGCCAGCTAACTGGAAGGAGAGACAGAACGCAGGGAGACGTGATGATAAACGAAACCTCGTGCACTGACGCATATTAGAGCGACCTTACGTCAATGGCTACATAAATTAAATGCACTGGTAAGTTACATTATGTGGAAGTTTATTCATGGAAGGTTACTGTAACAATGAATTCATTATACACATCAAAGGATTTTACTAATTCGGTGACTTTTCCAGGCCTTGAAAACAAGCTTGTGGAATTTCGTGGACTTTTCCAGGTTTTCCATGACTGTGGGAACCGTGTATATGGGCATGTACTGTACTTTGTGCTATTTTGAACATAGCCCTACATGTTTTGTGGTATCAGTAAAATAGAATGACACAGACATGAGTATGTTGTGTGTGTTTTTTACTTTAGGGCTTTCCTTTTACTCCATAAAAATGGCTCTGATGAGAATAATTAAAAGACTAAATGACATAGGAGGGCATTTCCATTTGAATAAATCCACTGAGTAACATTTAACTTGGTCTGGTTGATGGACAAAGGGCAGTGTCGTCGTGTGGAAATAATGTAAATGAGCAGAATTGCCAAAAAGACCGACATTTTCCGAGTGTGATTCAGTAGTGAACGAGGTTGAGCGCGGCAACAGATGTTTTCTTTTGCCACAAGCCTCTCTATGATGGAAATGTGTCCTCGGGTTTGAGCAAGAGATTTTCCAAAAGACAAAAAAAACAGTGTGTAGACAGAGACGGAGACAGACAGAGATGGTGCAGATGTGATACGTACTGATGTAGAAGGTGCTGGGTGCATGGCTGCCGTCTAATTCAAGCTCCAGCAGGTTGCTGGTCTGGGGGTCGTGTCTCAACCACAGGGCCACACCCAGGATTACACCTCCTGCAAGCTGCAACATACAACACCACACATTTAGTTCCCACAGTTCAGTACATTCAGTTAATACGTTTTTCTCATTTTCACATTTATCAAGCGCCATGAAACAGAAATCCTGAGACCGATCCACACTCAGGATGTTACAGTTTTATGTCATCACAACACTGTGTCTGGAGGAAAACATGAGCTACCAATGTTTTAAATTTTCATTTTTTTTTTTTAACTACAGATAAAAGAGATAAAACTGGCTGCTGCCTGTTATTTCACAGCTTTAACCTGAAACGTCCAGTGTGCAGGATTTAGAGGCATTTATTGGCAGTAATGGAATATAATGTTCATGCCTATGTTTTTATTGGTTTCTAACCACCTCAAAATAAGAATCATTGTGTTTCTGTTACCTTAGAATAAGCCATTTATTATCTTCATAGAGAGCTGGTTCCCTTTCTGAGGAGTTTGCCATGTTGTTCTACAGTAGCCCAGAACAGACAAATCTAACGCTGCCTCTAGATAGGGCCATTTGCATTTTCACATTTTTGCATCAGCCACCGTAGTTCTCCTGCACACTTGACACACGGGATACGTTTGAATTCTGTGACCGAACCACTAGATGACATAAATCCCACATACTGGACCTTTAATGGGGGTTTAACACTTCCACTGAAGGAAAAGTTGGGACATTTTGGGAAATGCACTCCTTCACTTTTTTGCCTAATGTTTGACATGAAGACTGATACCACTGTCACGTCTGTACGCTAACAATGAAGCTACTGGGGCGACCTCTGGCTCGCCTGGTGGAGCGTGTGCCCCACGCAGGCTGAGCTTTTTGCAGCTGTCCTGTCACTTAAGGCCGAATCGCCCAAAAAATAATAGCTACCATAAGCAGCTAACTTAACTTGGCCCAAAGAAACAGGGGAACCAGCTTGCCAAGCTCTGTATAATGGTAACAGAATTTGCCAACCACCAACATTTCTGAAGTGTGAAACCAGTGTTTGTTCAAAGCTATGTTGGCTGACTGTAGCTTTATATTTGACAGACAGACATGATAGTAAAATCAATCTTTACTTTAATCTCACCCTCTGGAAGAAAGTGAGTAGTTTATTTCCCAAAATGTCTAACATTTTTACAACATAAACAATCAGTGACGTACAGTGCCAAACCGCGGAGGTGGTATTTCAAACATTTAATGAAGAACACTGAAGATTACGGCTACAACTAATGACAATATTCATTTACTTGACTAGTTGTTTGGCCTATAAAATGTTAGAAAATGGTTAAAAAAAAAAAAAGTCAATCAGTGTTTCCCAAAGCCCAAGATGACACCCTCAAACATCTTGTTTTGTCCACAAACCAACAATATTCAGTTTACGGTCACAGAAGAGTAAAGTGCACCACACACCGCCGCCATACACCGTGCGTCAAAACGCCTGCCTCCATTATATTCTATGAACAAACCCATACCGGCGCCGGCCGCCGCACCACGCCGCTCTGTTTCAGCCCGCTGCTTTATTTCCAGCACGGCCGGCGCTGCGAGAAAAGCCTTTTATGTACGTCTCGGCCGCCGTATTATCAACTCCGGTTGCTAGGAGAGACGATATTTGGCGCCACCTACCGTTTCTGTTGTTGTTTGTGGTTGTTTTTGGACAGTAGCAATTGGTATAGTAATGGATGAGGAAAAATTAATCACTGAGGTGGAAATCCAAGTTGTTGTTGCCTCAAAGTTTTTCCTCTTCTTCTTCCGTCACTAGCAGTTGGCAACCGTTGGCAACTAGTGTAGGTACAGCCACCCAGCGGGCTGGGGTGGGAAATACACTTTAGTGTCGACGGTGCCGCTGTGCGCCGCTGCAAATGTGTGTTGCGGGGCGGCCACAGCGCCGCGCCGGCGGCAGTGTGTGTTGCACTTAATAGAAGCAGAGAATTTTGACTTGTTTTTGTTAAAAAAAACAAAAAACAAACAAAAAAAAAAAACACCTCAAACTCATTAATCAACTACCAAATTAGTAAGTAATGAATTTAATAGTCGACAACTTGGGAAAAAGAACTAAAACCAGATCGAGAATCTCATCTTTATTTTAGTTACTTACAGAGGAGAGACTTTTTACACAAGCTTCGATTTCAGTTTTAGCAATATCAAGTTTGTTCAACCACAAATAATGCTTCCTTTTCCTTCCTGTAAAGATCATTTTGACGGATAATAATAATTTCTGCAAAACTGTGATAACGTGAAACCAAAGTATTTTCTGAGATCACTGTAGCACCACGAAAATCTCATTCTGTTGAACCCTATATTGAAGATAAGAAGCTGTCAAGACCTGTCAGCTCAGTAGATGACAGTGATAACTTGTGGCAGACAAGTTAAAAGCAAATGAGTTATTCAGTAGCAATCAACTATATGTATTACATACTTTAAGCCCAATTATTAACAGAGAAAGCTGATAAAACAGCTATTCTTGCTCTTCACAAACCCCATTACAAAGCAAACTGATGTTTCTGAGATACAATGTGTTAAATTAGTTTTGGAGGTGCTGGTAGGGGAAATTTGTACCCTTCGGAAAAAAGCAGGATGTATCATTTTCCCTCTTTCCAGTCTTTGTGCAAAGCTAAGTGAGCTGGCTGATGGCTGAGTAAAGACATGAAAGTTGTATCGATCATCTCGTCTAATTCTATGCAAGATATCGACTGTGTGTATTTCCCAAACTGTCGAACTATTCCTTTAAGTTATTTAAGTGTTTTACAGTAGTGATACTTTGAGCGTATATTTGAGGCAACCAGGCAAACACCACAGCAGCCAACGTCTGCGAGACCCTTTTGTTCAATTTGTTTTCATACTTCCTCTGCTAACCAATTTCCCTGGGGAAACCCCACACATACTGCAGTGAGTAACTGTGTTAGTGACATGTATTGTTCTCCAGGGTGGTTTACATTGACATAAGCCTTCCTGAGTCCTTTCTGCTTGGCCTAGGACAAAGACATCCCAAATATAATCAGAGTTAGCGTATTCCTCAGCGGGCACACAGGAACAAGCAGCACCACACACTTACTGCTGACGGACACAAGAGACACCCTTCTGCTCCACATGGGTTTGGATATTGCATTAATTTCATACTTTCACACATTAAAAACAGAGAATGTGGCTAAAGAGAGTGTCTAAATTAGACCAGCTAAGACTAGTTTCTGTGAATAGCTTTGAACCAAAACAGGCTCAGACGCCCTGCACCCTCCCCATCCTCCTCTTCCTCCTCCTCTCAACCGAGGTCCATTCCAGAGCGAAGGCCAGTCGCTGCCTAGCAACCAGATCAACACCATAACTGGCAGGAGTGCAGAAATTCAACACACAGCTATAGCGGCCCCACAGAATGACTCACTAACTTTAAGTGAACTCCCCACATCCTCACTCGTGAGTTACCACCGACATGTGTGAAGGTTTAACTGGGTACAACAGATTTTTGAAAGGGTTTAATTTGCAGTGTTTATGTCGACGACGAGCAGAGGGAGAGCCCAGACGGAACGTAGCTGAAATCCGAGGCTGGAGAAAAAACAGCTTCAACTTCTGGTGACTGAGGTCAGGACAGCCTACAGCCTAAAGGACACACAACACATCTACCAGTTGGTGCTTTCTTAGAGGACCTAACAAAACTAGTTAATCACAAATCCATCAGATGGCCTTTGAGCTATAAATATGGTACCTGGGAAGTCTGAGTCAGAGGGACTGGAAGCTTTTCAAAGGCATCAACCATAGAGCTCGAACAGTTTCACTTCAACTTTAGAGAATCACTGAAACCGGTGAAATCCAGCTGGAGTAGTTAGAAGACTCAAGACTGATATGTCAACAGAGTAGCCCAAAAAGCCCTTTTACATTGCCTGTTCAAGGTGGGAATGTCACGCTGTTATTCAGCTAATCGTGGGATGGGGGACAGAGTCATCTCCCCTTTAAGCCAGCAGCAGAGGTAGTTACAGCGCCCAACTGATGTCTGAACAAAAGACAGCTAGCAGGACAGGACCATAGACGGGACAGGTGTGACATTTTTATGACGTGTGGTATGGCGCCTACCCCTGGGAGATTTAAAGAGCAGCTAGAAGCAGTTAGCAGCTGACTCAAAGAAAATAAACAGTGGCCAAAAATGTCCACAAATTGGGAAAACAACAAGGTACGGGAGCTCCTTAACATCTGAGAAGAGGACGAGATCTGCCGCCATATAACAGCAGCTGTAAATGATTATTATTGCCATGTTAGGCCATTGTTGTTGTTTATGGAGCTCTGACAACACTTACATTATATGTCACACCAGAGGCTGACGCTGTTGTGTTACATGTCACGCCTCTTTTGTTTTTAAAACACCGGTGTGCTTTCTAAAACTACACACTGAGGTCCCGTTTATACGACAACGATTTCAACTAAATACGGTAAACTTTAGTTGCATTTTGGCCGATCGTTAACACGACAGCGGCGTTTTGGGTGCCTGAAAACGCAACATTTTGAAAACAGGTTCTAGAGTGCAATTTTTTTGAAATGGCAGCGTCTCCGTTGTCATGTAAACTTGCAATATGCAGTTCCTCTGAAAACAAAGACTTTTCGCATATGCGCATTACAGTTCCAGTCACTAGGCATGCGCGAGAAAGTCGACCGTCACGACAACGACTAGCTCTGTTTGTGCTGCTCACCCTGTTGATTTGAAGTGAAGTGTAGATCTGTTACTGTAGCAACTCCACCTCGTCGTCCATCCAGACAAATTTATCTGTGCATGCTTTCACCATTGTGTCTTCTTTGTTTTGTTTTGTAATCACCGCGTTGTAGAGGAAGGCGCTTCAGCGCAGGCGCATGGCGTCATGCCGTGGTGTTGCTTTGCAAATTTACACTGCCACCCATTGGCCTGGCGTGCATACTACAGCGTTTCCAGTAGATTTTGTGGCTCTGTGTGAACGGGGATTGTTTCAATAACGTCGTCATATAAACGCAGAAGTTTTTTAAAATGCAAAGCACAGACTTTCCGTTTTTAGAGAAACAGTTGTCATCTAAACAGGGCCTGAGGTGGCATGATGCTGTCGTTGACTGGTTCTGTGTAAAAATGCAAAGGCATAGTGGATCCCTGAGTAAAAATGGCTGAAAACAGTACAATAAATGCCACTGTGTTGGTCAGACAAAACAAGCAATGTCAACATGTGACATGGGCCCTGATTGTGAAAGGCATTCAGCACATTTTGACTTCATAGAGACCAAAAGATCTGATAATCTGAAGATGAAATGATAATTTAAACAACTGCTGGTTGCAGCTCTTTAATCAAGTATCATATGAAGAGTGGTAGCTAACTGCATTTTGTAATAAACATATTTTACAGCAGACACTTTGAAATCGTGGCACAAAAACCACCAGTTAAACTTACACCATAAATAATGACTGCACTAAATGCAGGGCCTTCAGTAACAGAGCCCTGGTGCTGTGCATGCTGCTTCACTGACATAGCTTACCAGGACTTTTGTATGAAAATCAAAAGTCAAGAGGGCATTAGGGCCTCATACTGCGGATATTTTCATGGGTATTGCTTTCTGCCTTCAAACAAGGATGTTCCCTTATGTTTGGCATATGATTTGTAGGCCGGGGCATCTCTGCTGCACCACAGTGCTTCTTTTATGATGGTATGTTGTGACACATATCCTTATCAATTTGGATATTGCTCTCGGCCATATTGTGATTCTGATAATATTCTGATTATTTTTGCAGCTCTAATTATGACTAGAACTTTTCTTATGTAGGCAAGTCCTACATTAACAGTTTTCAGTAAACGGTAACATTTTTGGCATCGTATGGCAAAGACATTACCAGGCCATCTGTTGCTCATTCAGCCACTACATTTGTTGTCACACATTCCACACCAAGAAAACTGCCCACACACATGGGCCAGCATCATCATGTTTCCCACAGCCTGCTGTCACCATGCAGAACGCACCTACTGGTCACTGACAATGTGGCCGTATCAGACTCCATCTGAGAAAAACTGAAGAGAAGTGATCATATTATGCAAGTTTGAATGTGTTGTAACACAGGAAAAACACCGCGGTAACACCTCCGACCGAGTCCTCACACTTGACTCTTAACACCAAAGGGCGACTCATAAATGAGAATGAAACTCTGAGCTTGCTTCATCTAGTATGAGCTCAGCACAGCACAAGCTTCCCTGCCAGAGTTCCCTCCAGAGTCTATTTCTGCCTGTTGCCCAGAGTACAGGGGGTTGTAGAATGCCGGGCATGCTGGAGGACGGGGAGTGGGGGGTTGGGGTGTTGTCTGCAGTTCCCATAAGCCTCCTATACCACCACACAGAGGTTTCCCTGCCCCCCAACTCTGTAGCCTCTTAACCCTCTAAGTGTCTGGTGTGATTTATGGAAACAGGAGGTCTCCCTTTTAAAGAGCCAGCCTGCGCAGCCGGCTGCTTAATAACCGCACGCTGCAGTCAGAGTGTCTTTTCAGATCGGGCACACCTTTCTGCTCCAACAGATCCTTTCACAGAGCTTTTGAGATCAGCCAATAAAACTAAAAGGGTTAAAGTGTAAGACAGAAGAGGAGGAGGAATGTTGTAATGCATTAACAATCACATTAACATCTACAGTCTTACCAAACTTCATATCCGTGAGTATTTTGCAGTAGTCAGTCACACACCCTACAACACATTAATTTCCTGTTACAACTGATTAAAAGTACACATTTTTCCCTCAACAGCAGGGGTTTCCAAAATACATATATTTAGAAAGGGACTCCAACAGGGTCCATTTTAAAGTGTCTTTTAAGCACACTACTGTGTTTTCTAGGGATGTCCTGATAAAGTTTTTATAGCCCCGATCCTGATCCAAGTGCTTCAATATTGGGCATCTGCTGGTATATGGAGTTCGATCCAATACTTCTATTTATGTAACTACCTAACTTGAGTGATCCTCCTTTCTGTGCACCCTGCATGCTGTCCTAGGCACCAAAATACCACACAGACTGGCAATTTCACAGTCAGGATAAAACAGAACAGTCGCAGCATTGCTTACACTGGCCCTTGCACTAGCTCTTGCACTGCCACAAAATCAGGGACCCCTCATCTCTATAAACAGATATCTACATATGTGTGTAGAATCTGTAGGCAACGGGACACGATTTTGGTATCGGAGAGAGGCAGGACGCAGAATGCAATCTTGGAACCCATTGGCTACCATCTGATGACAATCTCACTTTATATGAGCTTTTTTTTTTTAAATTTATCTGCATTTATATGCATGTATATGTTTATTAATATTAGCCAAAATAACCAGCGCACAGAAGAGTCTTGGCCCAGGATCCACTGGCTAAATACTGGCCGTTGCCCACAGAGGCATATCATCGTCTGACCAGTCGCTGACACGCTCTGAGATACTCCCACTGGCTGCTGGCAGTGGGGGGACTGGTTAACATCTTTGTGCTATCACAACATGAGAAAGGTCCATGCTCCCTAAGTCACAAGCCCAGTGGACATTTTAAATTGCTTGTTTTGTCTGACCAAATCTTAAAAACTCAATAGCTTTCAGTCTACTACCATGAGTCCTTTTTACACAGGGATCGTGCCATAAGAACGCTACGAAGTCTTTACGCCACCTTTGAATTTTTACACGAACCCAATCAGCTGCAGCTTCATGTCACTCCACTGAGTGATTTAAGACACCTTGCCGGCATTGCAGAAGCAAAAGAAACATGACAGCAGTGACGTGTGGCATAAAACATAAGCGTCTGCAATGATAATCATTTACAGTCCCTGTCATATGGTGGTTGATCTCATTCTCTGCTCAGAGGATAAGTTCCCAGACATCTCTATTTTCCAATTTGCTGACATTTGCTGCTATTCTTCTATCTATCTTTGAGTTTGCCGCCAACTGCTGCTAACTGCTTTTAAAATCTCCCGGCAGTGGGTCACATGTGTAACACGCTGTCAAAATGTCACACCTGTCACACCCTGTCCTGCCAGCTGTCCCTTTTACACAGACGTCAGTTGGGTGTTGTCACTACCTCCATTGTAAAGGGCTACAAAAACAGATTATTGACTGGATTTTATTTAGTGTTATGTGAAAAGGATATGGAGCTTGATTTAACTTTAACTAAGAAGGTTGCAAACAGCCTGATGAAATCACAGAAACCAAATTCCACATTGTAAATAAAATGGAGAAAACCAGATTAAGAAAACAGTCGCCCACACATTTGAGCTTCCAAAGAACAAAAGCCATCAGCACGACAAAGACTACATGTGATCGAAGTGAGGATAGGAGAAGTGCGGCTGGTTAAGAGATGAGAGAGATGGGTGTTGCCCCTGCACAGCCGCAGCACCATGTCGGCTTGTTATATATTGTATTGGGCAGTCAGCTGAAGACAGTCAATCCCCTGCAGGGGCCGATAGCTGGAGAACTAATCACCTTCTTATCTTGGCTTACACCTTTAAATACGTATGTGGACACACATACTGTACATCTGCAAGAAAACACCACTGCATTCACAGCACACAATTTGCCTAAATATTACCCTACAATGGTAAATTCAAGGGAAATAGGCAGATTGGCCTGGACAAGTCACCTCTGATCACATCTTCTGCACCTTTCTTATTCACAGGTTAGAAAATTATTTTGGCTGCCACCAGATGCATCTGTACTTGTCCCACCTGCTCACCCAAACAGGTAACAGCACCATTGCATGTTCACATTTGGCAGTGTTTAGGGTAAGAGATGCACGAGGGGAGGGGCTATGCATGTTGTGTAGAAGGGTTGCTGACGCTGCTGCTGTGACTGCAGACTTATTGCCTGTTATCTATGTTAGATTGTTGGCTTTCGCTTAAATATTAACCCTCTGGTCCCTGAACAGTGAGACTAAAGTAAAGTGCAGCGGTGGGAAATTAAGAGCCTATTGCCCACTTTTCAACACCAGCACTTTAGATGACATTCAGTATTGTTAGTGGCGATCAGAAGTGGACGGTCATTAGGAGTAACAGCATTTCCTGTCGGGAGTTCCTGGGCTAAGACTGTTGGCCAGGTGTGAGTCCACCAACACCAATATGAAAAAAAGCCTGTCCCATATTGTTCCAACTAAAGGTTGAAAACTAATCACTGACATCGTGTC
Organism: Epinephelus fuscoguttatus; assembly: GCF_011397635.1. Lineage (NCBI taxonomy): Eukaryota > Metazoa > Chordata > Actinopteri > Perciformes > Serranidae > Epinephelus > Epinephelus fuscoguttatus. The sequence goes on from NC_064753.1 coordinate 42,553,106, forward strand.
ATACACTGAGCTGGCCCGGGACAAACTTATGTTTCTTTCAGGGGCCTGTTGGACATACAATAACATACAATCAGTAGGTTTAGAGCACATTAGAGAAAATCGATTTATTGTGTTAATCCGACTAAAACCAAACTTTTTAAGTAGTCCAAATTAAATTGTACTAAATCAAATTTCTTTAAGTCGGACTAACCCAGATAATGTGATTGGGAGTCGAATAACTCCTTCATGTATACAGTCAATTAGACCCAAACTGCCCAAGGCGCTCTGAGCATGCTCCACAGTTTCCACTCCGGGCTTTGACCTGGAAATTTGAATATCATTAAATGCCTAACAGAAGAAGAAGCCGGTAACAACATGGCGAGATCTATATCCAGAGCCGCGCATTTCTGGACGGACAAGAAAACACAGTTCATGCTGTGTCAGTTGAAAGAGTTAAATATTTTAAAATACATGTAGGGGAGGAAACCACAGAATGCTGACCTGTTCAAAGAAGTGGTGGAACAGCCGGACAACTGTGACGCAATAGATCAACCAGAAAAATGTGCAATACTAACAAGCTGAAAGGGAACATATAGCGCCCTATCGTAGTGGAGTCAGACATACTTCGGTCTATAAATCGATTCCCCTCCCGTGACTGTATACTGGGGCAGTAGTGCAATTGAATGGCCTAGTTGAGCTACAGTGGGGAGAACAAGTATTTGATACACTGCCGATTTTGCAGGGTTTTCCCACTTACAAAGCATGTAGAAGTCTGTAATTTTTATCATAGGTACACTTCAACTGTGAGAGACGGAATCTAAAACAAAAATCCAGAAAATCACATTGTATGATTTTTAATTACCGGTAATTAATTTGCATTTTATTGCATGACATAAGTATTTGACACATCAGAAAAACAGAACTTAATATTTGGTAAAGAAACCTTTGTTTGCAATTACAGAGATCAGACGTTTCCTGTAGTTCTTGACCAGGTTTACACACACTGCAGCAGGGATTTTGGCCCACTCCTCCATACAGATATTCTCCAGATCCTTCAGGTTTCGGGGCTGTTGCTGGGCAACACGGACTTTCAGCTCGCTCCAAAGATTTTCTATTGGGTTCAGGTCTGGAGACTGGCTAGGCAGCTCCAGGACCTTGAGATGCTTCTTACGGAGCCGCTCCTTAGTTGCCCTGGCTGTGTGTTTCGGGTCGTTGTCATGCTGGAAGACCCAGCCACGACCCATCTTCAATGCTGTTATTGAGGGAAGGAGGTTGTTGGCCAAGATCTCGCGATACATGGCCCCATCCATCCTCCCCTCAATACGGTGCAGTCGTCCTGTCCCCTTTGCAGAAAAGCATCCCCAAAGAATGATGTTTCCACCTCCATGCTTCACAGTTGGGATGGTGTTCTTGGGGTTGTACTCATCCTTCTTCTTGCTCCAAACACGGCGAGTGGAGTTTATACCTAAAAGCTCTATTTTGGTCTCATCAGACCACATGACCTTCTCCCATTCCTCCTCTGGATCATCCAGATGGTCATTGGCAAACTTCAGACGGGCCTGGACATGCGCTGGCTTGAGCAGGGGGACCTTGCGTGCGCTGCAGGATTTTAATCCATGACGGCGTAGGGTGTTACTAATGGTTTTCTTTGAGACTGTGGTCCCAGCTCTCTTCAGGTCATTGACCAGGTCCTGCCGTGTAGTTCTGGACTGATCCCTCACCTTCCTCATGATCATTGATGCCCCATGAGGTGAGATCTTGCATGGAGCCCCAGACCGAGGGAGATTGACTGTCATCCTGAACTTCTTCCATTTTCTAATAATTGCGCCAACAGTTGTTGCCTTCTCACCAAGCTGCTTGCCTAAGGTCCTGTAGCCCATCCCAGCCTTGTGCAGGTCTACAACTTTGTCCCTGATGTCCTTACACAGCTCTCTGGTCTCGGCCATTGTGGAGAGGTTGGAGTCTGTTTGATTGAGTGTGTGGACAGGTGTCTTTTATACAGGTAACGAGTTCAAACAGGTGCAGTTAATACAGGTAATGAGTGAAGAACAGGAGGGTTTCTTAAAGAAAAACTAACAGGTCAGTGAGAGCCCGAATTCTTACTGGTTGGTAGGTGATCAAATACTTATGTCATGCAATAAAATGCAAATTAATTATTTAAACATCATACAATGTGATTTTCTGGATTTTTGTTTTAGATTCCGTCTCTCACAGCTGAAGTGTACCTATGATAAAAATTACAGACTTCTACATGCTTTGTAAGTGGGAAAACCTGCAAAATCGGCAGTGTATCAAATACTTGTTCTCCCCACTGTATAACCACAGCTTGACTTAACTGTTCATATTAATGTACTAAGTGTGGTACAAAAACAGATAAATGGAGCCATTTAGAAAACGCAGTCAACCATGAATCAATAAAAATAATTGATGCCAAGTGAGGAAACAACTCTGATGCCATTTAATCATAAACATTAAAGCTGACACCATTACTCCATTAACTAGTTAGTCAATCAATAAAATATTGCAAAACAATTCATTGCTACAGGCCAAGGAAAAACGGCAAACCTTTTCTGTTGTATATTATTGTGAATTTAATATCTTTAAATTGCTGGTTGAACAAAACCTGATGTAAGAAGTGACTGTGGGCTCTCAGTGGTTGTGATTTCTCACTATTTGGGGAATTTCACATATGATTAATCATTAAAAGTAAAAAATAAATAAATAAAAGTAATCAGAAATTAAAATAACCATTAGTCGCAACCCTTAAAAAAATAAATGCATAATGTGTTTTAACAGTGACTGACATACAACGGCACAAATGTTATGCATGTCGAACTGGACAACAGCAAAGCAACAAACCACCAGAAAACAGGAGGTTCAAATTGCATTTTCACACGAAACAACTGTTGGATGCAACACTTTAAAGCTCTCACCACAGGCCCAGTCATTATCTGAGGGAGATCCATCTTAACCAAGGGATCTGTCTGCAACATGTCAGCCTGTGGTGCTTAATGCACTTATACTCACACAAACATTCTCTAATGCATCCAGATTGTCTCGGCAAGAAGCGTGATCTGCACCCAGAGGATTCATTGGAGGGCCACACTCATACTTTAATTTGAAAGTTAATATAGAAGAGTGCGCATGTAAATGATCAACAAAGACACTGCAGTTGGCTCTTAAAGTCAACCTTTCCTAACCCCAGTTTCACTTTGGTCTGTGTTGTGAACTGTCTGCACTGAAATGACACGTAAATAATTATTATATGGATTGCCATGAAATATTGTTTGGACATTCATGGACCCCAGAGGATGAATCCCACTGACTTCTTCAATCCTCTGACTTTCCAACTAGCATCACCACCATTTTACCCATACTTGACTATGCAGACGTCATTTATCAAAACACATCAGACACTCAGCTCCATCCTATCAATATCATCTATAACAGTCTGTGTAGGTTTATTTTAAGATGTCCGTACAGGACCCATCATTGCTTCATGTATGACTCATTAAACTGGTTATCACCCGAAGCTAGAAGGCATTTTCACTGGTTACTTTTGATTTATAAATGTATTCACCTTAGCTATCCCCCTTACCTTAAACAATACTTGACCCCTCACAATTTACAGTACAACCTCCGTCATACAGACTCCATATTTTTCTCTGTTCCTAGAATACATAAAGAACTTGGTCGGTATGCCTTTCAATATAAAGCTCCCTCTGATTGGAATAAGCTACCCATTTCCCTTCGAACCATTTCTTCTGTTCATCTTTTTAAGAAATCTCTATTTTCTCATTTACAAATACACTGCTCCTGCTATTAGCTTTGCTGTGACTGGGTAATCATTATAGTTGGTGTTGTGATATATTTTTGCATTTATAATTTATTTGCTAACATGTACATGTTCCGTATTAATAATGGATTTGTGTTTCTAGACTTGTTGCAAACAAATATTATACATGTATCTGGGGGTGGGGGGTGTTAGGCTGGGAGAGCTTTTTGTAATGTCTGGGTTTTGTCTGTGTCAATTTGTCTTTTTTTCTTAATGTCTGTACTGTATTTCTTTTTGTATCGTCAGTACTGTACAGATTGTCTTGCCATGTTACTGTCTGGTTTGTCTCTTTGTTTGGGACCCCCTCGAAAACGAGATGATTCATCTCAAGGGGCTATCCCATAAATAAACAATTTACCAATTTACCATGACATCCTTGTTGTTAATTTCATTACTGAAATCTATGACTTAAAAGTATTCGTCAACAATCCTTTTTTCCCATGACGAAGACGAGATGTTGACAAGTTAAAAATACTAGATCATGATCATCAAAACTATGACGACATCTAACTTTCATTTTCATTAACACAATGAGATGAGACAAAAACGGTAGAGGGAGACTATCAGACGTTTGAAATGAGAGGAAAGGTGAACAGAATGGCCAACAATGGCCATGCATGAGATTGGAGCGCTGAGTGGCTGTAAACGCCAATAAATAGCCTAGTCAGTACCAAGATGTTTTGCTATCCCGCAAAAGGCTCACAACGTAGCAGCGTCAGCCGTTAGTATGAGTTTTGAGCTGTAATTCAGCAGTAAATAAGCAGTTGTGTGTGTCTGACTGTAGATGGTAGAGATGTTAAAGGGATTTGTTAGTTACAGTGGTGGCTGTTAGCAGCTAGCTCTGCTTGTTACCCGCTGAAAGGCAGTTGAGCGAGCAGCCGCAGGTCTTCACATACATCTGGACTGTCTACAGAAGGTTTACTGTTTGACTGCTGTTTGGCAAGCAGGTAGGATGCTCAATTAGCTGTAAATGTAGCTGTCCTTATTATTCAGCGATTAAAATGTTTTGACTTGTTTTGACAATAAAAATGTTAAAACAGTTGGCTATAGCAGTTCTGCCATGATCTCAGAATTTACATCAAAGTAACCTCCTTGAGTGTCGCTATGTTTGTTTACATCATGCAAATCCTGAACTCTGCTCGGTCTAAGTTTTCTAGTGTTCCATCCAATGGAATCCTCCAATAACAAGCATGGTGCAAGTACGTGACCAAATCTGTTCACGACACAGCTGGTTATCTTTGTCGATGCCTGGTTAAAAAGCAAGTATGTCTGTGGCCTTAAGCCTGCTGAAGCATTTTTTCCAAGCTGAAAACACCAGGCGCTCCTCTGGAAACACCCAGCTGAGAGCGCTTTGGAGGTGCAGTGTTTTTTCAGCTGAGATGCTTTGGTTGCGCCTTGTTGCAATGATACGCAATTTCCATGAAAATGTCGGTGCAAGGTAGAGAACTTGCTCTAGATGAGGGGAAGGCAATAGGGAGGGAAGACGGACCCGTAAGTCATATGTGGGTTCATGAGAGGAAACATAATATACAGTATATTGACATATTTCTCCTCCATTGCTGTCGTTGCTCAGCACTAGTACATTTAAGATGCGACGGTTGGTGTTTGTGGTATTTGTCCCGCCTCCTCCACTGTGATTGACAGGGACAAGGGCAGGAATTTACCCAAAACTGAACCTTTTTCAACTCTCAGCGCTCAGAATAGAAACGTCAGATGGACAACACGAACGTCGAACGACGAACGTCCAGCACCTCGTCATGCTACTCTCATAAATACACAGCTCACCCATTGCAAAGAATTTAAAAAATATGCTGGGCTTACGAAAAAATGCTTTGGCAGACATGGCCTCTAAGACCACTTTTCGGCCTGCAGCAGTAGTCCTGCATGGAAAAAAGCAGCCTGAAGCCCTCTTATTTATTTCAGTGTAGCCAGTCATGCAAATTCACACTCCTGGTTAATGATTAACATGAAAAGTGTATTTCTGGTATTTACCATGCAACAAAAAAAATAACGGAGTTGCTTTAAAATCCTGAGTCCAAGTATTATAAACTTTTGTGCAGTGTCTCTCTTTAAATCAATCTTGTACTCTATTGTCTCAACAACAACAACAACACGCCCTCACCAATGCAGACCCCTGTAATCTTTAACACTGGGCTGAGATCGTTTTCTTCTCAGTTTCTTCTCACATCACTTGGATCAACCCATCAAGCTGCTTGACGTTCAGCTCCACAAAGACCCTGTTGATATTTTCCTTTACGAGACTTGAAAAATATAGCGCTGCTTTTTGATTTCAGGCTGCTGAATGTTTAAGAAAGAGAGCAAAGTGCCAAAGCAAATGGAGCTGTTAAAGAACTGCAGCAGCTCTTACACAAGGGGAGTAAAAACTAAACACCCACAAATGTTTCCATGATCCATCACCCAACACTGGGCCTTGACTCACCAAATGGAAACCACCATGAGTCCCCCCCTCCACACACACACACACACACACACACACATTGGGTGGAGGATGTAATCTAAACAAAGCCATTCTCCAAACCAAGGCGACTCAGTCTCCACTACCGCCCAACATCTCAGATCTCCAAACTCAAGACTGTGCCAACTTATAATGAGCCCATCTGGTGTGTGAGCTTCTGTCAGTGACCTAAAATGTGATTGAAGAAGGTTGAACGTGTGATTTACGTCACAACAAACTAAAACTGTCGAGTGAAGTTGTCATTTTGGGGCTGAGGAGACGGTGAGCTACATCTGAGGTGTCTCCACTCAGACATGTTGAGCCCTGCTGTTTAAACAAAGACATTCACCACCTCATTAATGTGTGTAACGTTAATATGAATTAAACACACACGCATTTATGACGATTCATTAGCTACCATCATCTCGCCATAACCTCCCCTAGTGGTGAGGGAGCAGTCGCCCCGTTATTCAGGAGGAATAACGGGTAAAAATCTCACATAACCGAGGAGGTTGCTGATTTATCCACCGTCGTTCACTGACACCGGGCAGGCAGCACAAACAACCCGACGGTGAGCACACCGAGGACGAGGCGCTGCCCACTGGAGTGACCACACAATGTGTGAATAAAAACACACGGCTTCTTACCCAGAAGATGAAGTTGAAGAAGAAAAGCATGTACTTGATACATTTGGTGCAGCCTTCGACTCCCATGGCGGACCGTTAGTCGGTTATATTCGATACAGAGTGAGCAGGACGGCGGCAGACGCAGGCCAGGTGTCGGTCTCTCGGCGTGTAACGGTCTGAATCTCAACTGGGAATCCTGACTTCAGCTCCGAGACCGAGGCAACACCCAACTCCTCCCTCCCTCCCTCCCTCCCTCACGGTCTCAGCACCCCCATAATCCATTTCTAAAAACACAGCGGACTTCCGGCCAATGCCTTCAAAATAAAACACCTATTTAGGAGCGTGCTGAGACATTTTGGGAGGGGTCTGCTCTGCTTCTGGCTCTTCTCTGAACATTGTGGGTCTCCCGCTGTTAAAAGCCTGACTCACAGACAGACAGATTGGTATGGAGGCATTTTCCCGCCAAAAGTACCGAGGAGAGGATCCAGCATTAACTGTAAACGCACTAACACTAACACAGGTGTATATTAAAGGAGCAGTGTGTGTGTGAGATTTAGGGGGATTTAGTGGCACCTAGTGGTGAGTACTGCCGATTGCAACTTGCACAAATACCTCCTGGGAAATGGCTCATTTTTTATGAAGGGGAGAGTGGGGTGAGATGTGCCAGTTTTTACTTGAGGTGACTTTAAAGGGGCAATAAGCAAAATCGTTTCACCGCTAGGTTCGCTGTTGTGCACTGCCTGTAGAGCAAAACAAAGTGTGTCATGAGCCACTCCTCCCTCTACCTCTGCTCTCCAACACCCCCCCTCCCACTCGCCTTGTCTGTGCCGGCAAGACGAGTACCGCAGCACGGACTATCACATCCAGACAGTTCCGGTGTTTCTTCCGCAGGCTCCGCTTCACTCAGCTGTCCGATAAACCCGCTGCTTCTTCCCACATTAACCTGAACAACAAACCAGGGCTCGGTGCTCTGGTTGGATCCAAACGGAGAGCCGCTAGCTGGGAAGCTAGCGGAGGCTAACTGGTTGGGTTTCCCTCCAGTCATGCTGCGGCTAACGCTCCACTAGCCGCTCCCAGCTAGCTCCTGTTTGTTATTCAGGTTAAAGTGGGAAGAAGCAGCGGGTCTGTCAGGCAGCTGAGTGAAGTGGAGCCTGAGGAGGAAGCACCGGTTAGCCCCCGCTTTCACTGCAGGCAGATTCACTCGCCACAGGGGCGAGGAAATAAAACCTAAACAGCCAGCTTAGTTTAGCAGTTAGCAATGTCTTTCACTCACTCTCGGTCTCTGCTGTGTTTAGCTATTTCCCTGCTTTCCTGTTAGCGTTAGCACTACTCGGCTACCACGCTAACGCTCCAACTCCAACTGAGCCGTGCTCACGGGCTCACGGAGAAGAGTTGGAACGTCAGCATGGCAGCCCATTAGTGCTAACGTCCCCACGCTTCTCCGCCAGGCTCAGTGAGTCGGAGCCGAGAAGCGTGGGGACATTAGCGGTAGCAGTAGTCGGCTACCATGCTAACATTCCGGGAGCCTGCTTCTCGGCTCCGGCGAGCTCTAGCGTGGAGCCTGGCAGGCTCACAGAGAAGAGAGGAATGTTAGCGTTAGCTCCCAGAGTTAGCACTAGAGCTACTACGGCTACTGGAGTAGCTTGCAGCTATGGAGCGCTTCTACCAGCTCTTCTAGTCACTGAGCCTCGCCTCCATTTCAGCAAATATATTGCATTTATTACAGGTACCATCATCATTGAAGTAGGCAGGGGAATAGCTAAACACAGCCGCCAGGCTGCCCACAGGGCTACATTTCTGCTAATTGCAAATGTTAGCTGGGCTGCCGGGCTAATGACCTAATACAACCGAAATGCCTGACCCATTGCTGGGACCCAGCCGCTAATAACTCAAGCTCCGGACATTAACCCATGCTACGATGCCTAACGTTACTGTAACACTAATTAAAACAGACATTTGACTTTATGTTGTACCTGTCCAGAAGAAGAGCGAGCTCCGAGTCAGATTGTATCTGATTCACATGAACGTACATGAGCGCGCAGCCGGACCGGCTTGTAAACAATGGGCTGGAGATCAACACAGAGAGAGGGTGTGTGAGGTCATGCTATACTCCAGATGAAATTACACCTCTAGTTCTTCACATAGCAATTTTTTAATTCCTTCAATCTAGAAATGATGAATTTCGCTTATTGCTCCTTTAAAGAGAGGGCATGGCAGTAATGCGTCCAACTGAAATATGTACATATATTTCAGGATGTGGAGCATCCCTGGGAACAACCACTTTGGATCTTAAATAAACTGTTTAAAAAATATGGCTTTCCAAAAAAAAAGTGGTCTCGTGGCACAATTTGCCACCGATGCAGGGTGAGTTGTGCCTTGGGAGAAAATACGTTGGGGTAAATTGTGCCATTGATTATTGAAGTAAAACAGAACATTTTCATCTCATATATTGTAATGCTATATCAAAGCAAGACAAATTCAATACCAAATTACTTATTAAAGCTTTTTTTAAATAACATCAAAGGCCAATTTTAGCAGTAGATAACATGTCAAATACATGAAAGATCTTAATTAGGCCTACATAATATGTAACATTTTCAGAATAAAATTAAGTTAAACCTGAACAAAATCAACTGCAATTCTCAGAACCAGGCTAAAACACAACATGCAACTTGTCACTGCTGCAATATTCTTCAGTATTTTCCGACTCCACATTCCCAATTCTAAAATAAATGAAAATTGTGGAACAAATATTTTTATAAATAAACATAAAATGAATTTATTTAAATAAATCTGATTTTGTTGGGTCAACTTGTGTAACTTGTAAGTATTTATTGTGCTCTTAGAACTGTACTAATACTAGCATTTCTGGCCAAGCTCAGTTAGGGGCTCATATTCTGATAATCATCCATATCCACTGATGTATACAGTAGTCCCATATACTGGGAGAAAGGGAAGATGATGAGGAGAATTGGGAATCTGTGAGAGGCGAGAGATGAGAACATGAGTGGACATAACATGCCTGAGACCCTGACACTAGAAGTAGCATTAACTAACAGTGAAGCAGTGAAAAGGAGGGTGATGGCTGGCTCCATGTACTATTGGCTGTTTAAGAGAAATAAACAGCAAAGGTAAGCATATGATTCTCTGTGTAGTGCTTTTTGAATGACTTGGTGATGGTGATGAGCCTCTATGAAATCGTGAAATATGCTGGCAATCTCAGGCGCTCTGTGGGCATGATTTGAGCGCGTGCAATTAAAAAAAAAAAAATCACAACTGACTGTGTCCCCCCCAAACTTGTCATCAGATCTGCACAAATCACCCCATTCCCACCATTTTAGCAAACTTGTATCATCCAGCAGTTTAGAGCTAACATCATGCTAACAGTATAGACTCATATTGTAGCTTACTAAAGCACTAACTCATGTATGAAATGTTTTCAGACTTATCTATAATTGTTCAGACACAACAACCAATAAACCATGATCATAAAAAATTCACTTTTTAGGTACATGCTTCGACATTTTGGGAGGGGTCTGCTCTGCTTCTGGTCCCCATGTAGATATAAACAGCTCAGTCTTAACTAATGAAAGCACAATTCTTATTTTTCGGTGATTATACACTAAAGAAAACATACTATATTTTAATCCATTTCTGCCAATATATCCTCCTAAATCGCTGAACCTTAAAGATTTACTATGTAGGATTTGGTGGCATCTAGTGGTGAGATTGTAGATCACAACCAACTATTACTTCTCCAGTGTGCCAGGCGTGCAGGAGATGTATGGTGGACAACGCGAAAATGCGAACAATCCTATCTGGAGCCAGTGTTTGGTTTGTCCGTCCTGGGTTATTGTAGAATCAACATGGCAGACTCTGTGGAAGAGGCCTCACTCCATATGTAGATATAAGCATGATAATGAGCAATTCTCATTTTCAGGTGATTCTAAACCACTGAAATCACAGCTATGAATATTATACAGTTAGTTGCTAAATATGGTAGCCATAGTCCGAAGCATTCATGTGTTTTGTTGATGCATCCAAGGCCTTTAACAAAAATAATCATGAAACATAATTTATGAAAGTATGAGCTAGAGGTGTTCCAAATTATATACTTTGATATTAGTTTTCTGGTATGCCCATCAGACACCCATCCATCCATCCATCCATCCATCCATTTTCAACCGCTGATCCGAAGCTGGGTCGCGGGGGCAGCAGGCTGAGCAAAGTGTTCCAGAGGCCCCTCTCCCCAGCAACCCTTTCCAGCTCCTCCTGGGGGTTTGCAAGGTGTTCCCAGGCCAGACGAGATATATAATCCCTCCAGCGTGTTCTGGGTCTCCCACCAGTTTAATATGCCTAGAGCACCTCTAATTGGAGGTGCCCAGGAGGCATCCCGTTCAGATGCTCGAACCACCTAAATCGACCCCTTTCGACACGAAGGAGCAGTGGCTCTACTCCGAGCTCCCTCCAGATGTCGGAGCTCCTCACCCTATCTCTAAGGCTGAGCCCAGACATCCTTCTTATTTCGATCAGACAATGCGTTTTAAATGGGGCAATCTTGTATCTGGATCTTTGACGTAAATAATGGCGTTCGCCAAGGTGGAATTTGTCTTGTAGTTTGTTCCGTGTGTAGGGGGGACCTATCAAAACAGCTGACCATGTGCAACACAGGCTGCCTTGACCTGGTGATCCTTAGTCCATACAGCGCTGGGCTGCAGCAACTACTGAAAGTGTGCTCGCAGCAAAGCAAAGACTATGACAACACCTTGGCCATTTTCTCTCTGATGACTTGAACAATGACAGACATATTTGTTGACTGTTGTAAACTCTATGCTCAGGAAAACACGTGGCTTTGTAAATTTAGCATGTCAAAGTAAAATGTTCATTATTCAAAGCTCTTTGCAAACCTACAGCCCACGTTTGCAGCAGTATATGGAAGCTTACAGTGCCTTATAATGATGCAATGAGATTGCTGCTTAAGATTCCCAGATGGCGCAGTGCCAGTCTGTGTGTCCTCTGGTGTTCCTACATGTGAGACGCTTCTAAGACATCTGATGTACAATTCATGGGTCGCTTGGATGAGTCACAGAACAGCGTCATAGAGGCTCTAACCAGCCCTGGGATGAGCTGCTTCATACTCATCCTGGCTCAGTAAACACTGGCAAGATAGCCTACATATGAATGGCTATTTTAGAAATTACATGATGAATCATGGTGGTTTTTGTCTAGTATATCTTGTATGTCCTTTATTTGCTGCGTACCCTCATGTGAGGCTGAAATAAAATTTTAATTGAATTATTTTGAATTGAATATAACATTTCTGCCAAGCCTTCCAAACTGAATGCTTAAAAGACTTAGATGGAAGCCATTCATTGGAATACATGAACAGTACCATCCTGCAGTTATAGAGATAGATGGTAAATACTGTCTTTCATGCAAACAAGACAAAGAGCACTACATGCGTCTCATTAGGGACAAGCTGTGCGTCACAGACCCAGGCATACCCTTTGGCTTTATGAGCTGTAAATGCATTTGATAAAACATCCGCCCTCCTTGTACAGTCAATCCATGATAGCACTCTCCATGTCTAACACTGATTCGTAGGGAACAGGTACGAACCTGCAAGTTTATTTTATTCAGCTGTTCATATCCTATACTTATGAACCAGTGAGAAAACAGCAGGTAACAAAGCAGCCAAATGAAAGTGTGTGTTCTGCCACAAGAGACCAGTGGTGAGCAGTTTTTAGAGTGGTCATATAAACCCCATCACAGGTGACATGAACACATGAACGTCACACTAACACTTCAGACCCGAGCACTGCTGACCTCTTGTGGCTAAAATCAGTTATAGCATATACAAATAAGGTTTGGTGCAGCACGGGAGGAATATCTGTCATTATATTAAAATGTGCAGTGTAGGAAAACAACTTGGAACTGACTCTTTTAAAGTCCCTTTCTTCCCATATAAAGTCATTTCTTTTTATTGTTCAGTTGAATTTTTAGGTTATTAAGATTTTTAAAGAATATATATAGAAAGAAAGGAAATATTTGGAGGCTGATCACTTTGCATGTCAACATAATTGTTTTTTTTTTATCTAAATAAATCTTTTCATATTTTGTTAAGAGTGTTAAAATGATAACTTTTAATAAATGGAAGTGAAGAGAAAACCTTAATGCACTACCATTTCTGACCTGTTTAAACCACTGTACCATCCAAACTGTTTGCTCTGCTGGTGACCTCACTGTGATGACTCAGGCACAAGAAGGAAAGGTGATCTCATTCTGACTCAGTGACAGAAGCAAAGGGCTTTAGGAGGGTCTAATCCTTCCTAACTCTAACCCTCTGACAATGCTCCATCCAGTTACACACTTCCTGCTGCTCAGACTGCAGTGTAACAATAAAACAAGACACAGATTAAACAAAGTCCATGACATCTTGCAGTTAATTTCAACTGCTCCATGCCAAGGGCGTGGCCAGGGTGTGACTTTGTTTTTTGTTTCTTTCTTTTTTGACTCTCTTCAAGGCTACAAATATTCATCCTTGAGCTTGAGTGACTGGCGGAAAATGCACGACCCTCCCTCCACTGTAAATAAGTTGTTAGATTTAAAAATGCACCATTTGATGTTTAAAAGTTAAAAGTTGAAGACAAAATCCTGAAGCTGAAAAAGTTTTTCATTCGGATGCACATTTGTACAAACTGTTTGTGTCTAAATTTAAAATGAGACATGTAAAATAAATTGATTTTGATTGAATATCACTATTTTAGGTTCAGATTTGGTTATGTTATTTTCTGACAGAAGCATGTATTGCACATGATGCGTTCATGAACCGTCAGAAATTTGAACATCTTACAATAATATCCGTTTTTACAGTTTCTGGCTGCGATAAATGGTGTAATTGTGGCAGTTTTTTAAGAAACCATGCCTTCCAAATTCACAGGTTTTCTCTAAAAATCAGCAGTGAAAAAAAGTCATTTAAAGTTGTATGCCCCTCATCTAAGCGTAAATAACAGAAGTCCCACCCCAGAGCATCGAAAATGATTTGGCCTCCCCCCCCCTAATTTTCAAGCAGTCGCTTATTAACTCATTTCTTTGAAGTCATATCATAATTGCAGATTCAGCAGCAGATTATGGTTTCTGTCAACCACATTAAGCAGACAAGTAAATGAGTTTACAAATTGCCCTCTGTTAGACAGGACTGAAACGTTAGAATCTTCAAAATGCCACACAATTCATCAACATGTAGTGATTCAGTGATGACTATGTTTAGGAGGAGTTCACCCACAAAATTACCATTCGTGTCAGTCATGCCGTGTTACCTTGAATTTCCTCAGATGCCTCTGAAAACTCTTCCTTCAAAGCTAGTCTCCAATAGGTTTGTTTAGAGAGACGTGTGTGTGGGAAGTGACGAGCCTACAGCTGGATAAATAAGACTTGGATTATACTGCAGAAGTTGTACAAGTCCTTAGTTTTGATATAGTTTGTTGTTAAACAGTCCCCAGTCGATAAAGCAATGTTTGCCATTTTCTGTGGAGTCAAAAAACAAACAGTGTTTTCATTGCAAATTCAAGGGAACACAGCATGACTAACCGATGATGACTTTGTGGGTGAAGTATTCCTTTAAGACCAGGATTTCTTAAAGAACTCCGATACACGATACAACAGTTAAATCAACTAATCAGAGTCCAGACATGACGAGTAATGCTTAAACACCTTTATTGTGCCCAATCTGAACATACTCCACAACTGTAAGAGCAGCAAACTTGGCAGACCACAATGAGGTAGACTTTCAAAACTCTAAAAAGCAGCTGGGCTAAAGGGACAACAAGCTCAGCATGACAAACTGAATGGATAAAGAAAAGACACTTTGTCTTTGGCACACAGCTTATTATGCATTTATGTCCAACTGGAACAGGAAGGCAAAATGGGATAAGAAAGCGTGGAATCATTTACTGGGGTCTACTCAAGCTCTGGATAGATTAAATTTATCATCAGCTAAGTGGAAGTTCTTACATTCAACAGGAAACAAGCAGCTGTTCTAACGTAGGCGTGTCCCCCTGCTGATGTACAAAAGTGATTAAAAACCACTGCCACCTCTCCACACGTGCAAATTAAAAAGTGCAAAAATCAAACTATGTACAATCAAAGGTTCATTCACTCTACTCAACAGGATCCATCAGGTGCTTGAGAATTGATGGATATCCAGTAGTACTGTTACATACATTTAATATAACTGGACCAACAAAGTTAAAGTAGTACTTCCAACATTTTGTGCCCATTCAGTTGAAATTTTGGGAGGGCAAATTAAAAAAAAAAAGAAAAATAGCCACAGAAAAATGTATGAGAAAAAAGGAAAAATAAAAGGGGGGTTTTCCCATAAACAGCCGCCTGGTAGAATTCTGTTCAAAATTTTCATGTCATGACTTAAAACCGTTTGTGTACAAATTAGTAAAAAACTGCGTAAAAATGTCTGAAATGCGACTGGTTAAATGAAGCCCAACATTCAACTCCCAAAAGTAAGAAACACCAGTTGGCTTGCACAGGAAAAAACAGATGCCAACTGGGGGTAGGGGAGGGAGGGAGGAGGGGAAAAAAATAAAAATTTAAAGGCACTGTATGGCATTTGCCAATGAACGGCAATGAGACTCGCGTGATTGCTCTTCACTATGCAACACATGTAAACAAAAAGAAAAAAAATGGCATTTTCGTCCACTTCTTAACCTTAGGCTGACTCCCGTCTCTCTGTCTGGCCGCAAGTCTGGGAAAATGCATAAGTGTGAAGGGCCCCTTGTCTCTCCCAACAAGGTCACTGTGCATAGTGTCACTGTGAACAACAGCAAAAATGTAGCAAGTGCAAAAGTGAACATTTTCTACAGTGATATCCCCAGTGCCTGGTGGAGTGCCACGGTGCCCTCATACCGAGGGACATCTGGCACACGTGCTATTCTTGGCGGGCAGCCTCGCCCAGTCGAGGGGGGCTCTTCCTCTGGCCCTTCAGAGTGTTTGGATCCATCTGCTTTAGCTGGAATCCCTGTTCTTCTGGTTGCGCATGAGGGGCCGGTGGTTGCTCAAGATGTCCATGGAGTGCTGCCAGTGCCAGCAAGAGCGGCAGTAGTACTTGAAGCAGGCCTGTGTGTCGACAGACAGTGATGAAGTGCATTGTGGGTTAATTCATAATGACAGTCCTGATGTTGGTAAAGACACTTCAGGATGATCCATTTCAAAACTGATTTAACCCTCTGAAACCTGAGTGACATCTCTTTTCTTGTGCTGCTTTCAGACGCCTTTTGCAAGTATGTAAACATTTGAACCCTGAGCACAGTGGTGCCATTTCTTTAAAAACATGGGAAAGAGGCAATGAGCAACTTGGTAAGGAATGACCCACAAATTGCAAAAAAAATTAGTAGAAAACCATTTTTTTAAACTAGGGAAAAAAGAAAAAAGTCAGGAAACTATATTACAAATGTAAAATTAAGGTATAGAATTATTATAATATTGAAGCACTTTTTCCAAGTCATTTCCGTGTTGGTTTTTTAAATCTTTTTATTTTCCCTTCAACTAATTTTCTTGTTTTTAAATTTTATCTTTTTACTAGTTTCTTGCAATTTTTTCTCTTCTTTTGTTGCTCATTGTATTCTTCCCGTGTTTTTGAAAGAAATCAAGCCAGTTTGCTCGGGTTTCAAATTAATGCACCATAGCTCAAAATAAAAATGTAAAGGATAATTCTGGTTTGGTCTTGTTTTGTAGCATCAGCCATTGTTGCCACCAGTTGTAACAATTTACTTAGAAACTTCAGTAAATCTGGTCCCTATTTTCTCATGTTTGTGTCCAAGTGACTAAAGGACACAATTTTTTAAATTTGTCCAGTACTGAGAGCGCTGCAGACACAGCGGTGAAAACAGACACTTGCACGTTATTCCTACAGGCGATAGTGCACCATCAATTTACATCTATTGAAAGGGCTCATTTTTGCCACTGACAGGCTCAGACTGTTATTCTAAGTGTCTGACAACAGTCTGTTATTGTGACCTCACTAAAGGAGAAATGTTCTGAAATCTCAGCTCAATATTCATCCATGACATTGAAAATCTTTTAGACAACACTATGCTACACTTTCTGTACTTCAACAAAATCTTCCTGACATTCCAACTCTCACCTCGTTAGATTTTAGGACAAGACTTTTCCTTGAGCAAGACTTGGTCACGATAAACACACCAGCAACCAGGGGTGTAACGGTACACAAGTCACGGTTCGTTTTTTTTTTGGGGTACAGCAATGAAAAAAATAGACAACTATTAAATATCTTTTACTTATTGGTAACCTTATTAAAACATACCACCACAGCAGTTAACTCTTTTTACACAATTTTTGAATGAAACAAATATATATAAAATCCTGCTTTTTCACAATGAATGAAAATAGAAATATAAAAGTGAAATATAAAATCCTGCTGTTTTTTTAACGAAAAATATAAATATAAATTTCTGCTTAAACAATTTTACTCAAATAAAATAAAAAGTATAGTGCAGCTGGTCAGCTTTAAAGCCTGCTCAGATTCAGTTTTACTAGGAACTTACTTAGCTTTCCCACTTTGTTAAAGTGCAGTAAACAAAACATGCTTATATCTAAAGTGCAGCTTAAACAATTTTACTCAACTCCAATGGCGTTGATTATTTCTTTAGCGCGATGGTCAGGGAAACGCTCTTTTTTAAACGACGACGATATCGTAGTTTGCACCAGATTACTTTTTCTAGTCGTGCCGGTTAACGTTCAAACTCAGGTGGTGTCGCTTTAGATGCGTTAGCATGTTAGACGTGTTTCCAAGTACATACCCGACCGCTGTTCTGCAGTGTCAGCACACTGCTTTTGTCTTGTCAACTTGTTTATTTCCATCTTCGTATTTTACCCTGAAACCAAAGTGTTCCCAAACGGAGGACTTAAGGTTTGCGGGTGGGTCTTCAGGTCTTCAAAAAATAAAATAATGTCCTGCACCCAATAATTCAGTACAGGGTCGTGCCGAACCGGAAGTCGCGTATCGAATGGTTCAACACAAATACACGTACCGTTACGGCCCTACCAGCAACAGTTAAGGAACAACGTTTCATTTCTCTGTGGGGTCCTTTACGTAACTGCCAGGCACTTAAAATAATAATGTGAGCCTGTCAGTGGCAAAGATGAGCACATTTAGTGGACATACAAACAGTGCACAATTACCTGTAACCACTGTGGCTGGAGCGCTCTCAATACTTGACCAAGTTTTTGCCATTAGCCACTTACACACAACATCATGGGGAAGTAGGGTCCAGGTTGAAAAATACTTAAGTTTCCCTTTAACAAAGTTAGTTACCAAAATATGGAAACAGTGATGTGGCTACACTGAGGGCTGACAGGTTCACCAGGTTGTAAACATTTCCAAAGACCATAAACAAAATGTAATCCACTCTATTCTGAGGTAAAACCCAAAATGCGCTGTAGTGTCTGATAATTCCTCACTGCACAAGAAAACTACAGAAATGTACAGTGGGTCAAAGTCTGTTAACTGAGAGCTTGGAATTAAATAAATGAATAATACAATTACTGTAAGATCCATTTTTAATTTGTCTGTTTATTTTTGGTGTAATACACTTTCTGTACACTAGGTGTCAGTAACCTACACTGGGAAATAATACCAAGGGAGGCATACAGTGTTTTGACCATGGCATCTGCAGGTAGCATGACAGTACCTATATTTAGTTAGGCTACTCAGCTGTGGGATTGACAGTGCTCTACCTGGATGTAAGAAAAGACTGGCCATAACTATCACCGAGCGCTGCTACTAGCACGAGAAGATTTTGTTGAAGCACAAACTTTGCACTGACCTGGTCTCTGCAGAAGAAAGGCCCAGGTTGGCGAAGGCAAACTTGACACATGGAGTCTTCCAGGTACGGGTCAATCTGGACCTGAGGGGAAAAGGCAAAGCCATGAAAGTCATTTCACAGCAGTCACAGTGAGAGAGGTGTGAAAGCACAGTTAAAAAAAGCTTCTAATACTGTAACTGAGAACTTGCTGATGAAGCACCAGTGACTTTCAAAGTAATAAAAAATACTGCAGGTTTTAAAGCATTTGTGCTGCACAAGGTTTTCACAGGAATATTTTTATATCTGATTATCACTCCTGTTTTATTATTTCAATTAAAAGAGTCACTCCAAGGCAGTCACTGTCCACACCAGCAGCAGCAGCAAATAATGATCAATCAGTGGTTATAGTGATACTATTATCTTTTACTTCAGTAGAAGCTGCATTACCACAGTGCAGAAATACTGTTACAGGTACAGGCCATGCCTTCAAAATTGTACTTGAGTAAAAGCAGGACATAAGAATTACAATCTCAATATACCCGATGTACCAAAAGTACCCATGACACAGAGTGGCCAATTTCGGAATGCTAAATATTGCAAAGTAAACATAAAATTTAATTTTCTGCTGCTCAATCGATCATTCAAGTCTCAGCCAGCGGTGAATTTTCAGTAGTATTTAATGTTTCTATATTTTCCCTTATAATATTACAGAGTATAGTTTACATCCCCCGCTGTTGACATTTTACTGTCTTGCAGGTCGCGGTCACTTTCGGTACAGTTTCATTTACAATTGAATTAAAACATTTGCCACCGCAAAACTCATCAAGAGCTCCACCTGCACTGTGTTCACGGACCCATAAAAACCTCTATCATTCTGTGTCAAGTTAATAAATTCAAAGGGACACTTGGGAATTTAAAAGTAAAAAAGGGGGGATAGTGGAGGTCGCTGTCATCCCACCCATCATCAGCTTCCACCACACACACACACACACACACACACACACACACACACACACACACACACACACTCAAACTCTGTGGGAAACACTGTTCTTACCTTCTTTGTAAACTTGGGGGTTTTGATCTCCACAAATGCTGCGCACACAGCCTTCAGATAACTGCGCTGATTGTTAAAAGTGACACGTCCAGAGCCTGAACAGGAAAAGGCACAGAATTCAGTTTATATCCGACTGTTTGGCAAAAAACATTCTTCACAGCAACTTCGTATAAAAACAGACATTTGATAGCTTCCTTCGCTTCGTTTCCTCAGTGCCCAGCACTTATAATTTGCAACTGATGCATGGCTCTAACCCTCATGTCAAAGTGAATACACTGGTCATGGCAACTCCACTGAAATTGACCGAGTTTATCGTTACAAATGTGACTCAGTCTGTGTTTGCTTCTGAAAGCAGGTTTCATTCATGCACCATCATTTTCAAAAAGCTTTGTGATTAAAAGGTAAATCTTGAACACAAAAAGAAGTTCCTAAAGACACAGGTGACCAACAACAATCTACACTTATTCAAACTCTACATGTATCTCTGCAAACTACATGCACATACAGGAGCAGAATTTTACCTTTAGCATGTTTCACTTTAAGAGTGAAAAGCTGGACATCACATCTGACTCAACACATGCGCTCTCACCTATGGGGTACTTGTGCTTGTCCGTGTCGATGCCAGCATACATGACGCCTCCGAACAGGTCGTTCATGATGCTGGCCAGTGCCTCAGCGTTCAGCATGCCATGCAGCGCACCAACAAACACCGTCTTACTGGGGTCCAAGCGCTGAGCGGGGCAGCGCACGTAGTTACTGTCGGAGATCACCCAGGGGATCACCTGCACCTATAAACCAAAAAAAGAGACGAGTCAGCAGTCAGATGACTTGTACAAAACTTCGCCACGGTAAAATAAATCACAACGTTGCCAGTTTTAAAGTAAGAAAGCATCTGATCCATGGTGACAACTAATTAACCTATTGACATTTTTCCCCACTATTAAATCAAAAAGTTTGGACTGTGGGCTGCAGAACATGATGCACTTAAGTATTCAATTTACAGTGACCAAGCAGAAAAGCAGCAAAGGCTCAAACGACATGCTGCGGAGAATGTTTGGCATTTGTTTGATAAATGAAAAACAATTAATGGATTATGAATTATGCCAATTAGTTTTCTGTCGCATCAGTTTGAGCTCTGATGTGATCAGAGAATAATGAACCAAGATTACAAATCTGATCAGCTTTCAGTCCTGACAGCTTTATTCTCAGCTGCCACAGTTCACATTTTGGCCAGTTCCAACACAGTATGTAGTTTTTGCATAACTGTGCCCTGCATGTTTATTTTCTACTCACATCCTTGCATCTCATCCTGCGACTGGACATCTTGAAGTAGTACTCTCGGTTGTCCTCTGGGTGGAACGGATCCTGGGAGCAGGCGTGGAGCAACGCCCGCACAGACTTCTCGTTCTCAAACACCAAGTAAACATAACCTAGAAACATCCAGAATACTTTAGTACATATAATAACATGGCCTTCACAGTATTATGGTGAGAATTTAGACTCCAGCATGACGACCTTAACAATGTTCAGGCAGCGACTATACCAAGTACAAAAAAAAAAAACATCGAGGGCCTTTTCACATCTGAAAGTCTGAACCAAGGTTCATATTTTTGTTACGTTGTATTAGGGCTGCACACGACTCAGAATTACGTCAGTCAAATCGGATTTGGTCTGTATCATATTAAGTTGCTGTGAGCTGTAAATCCACCACTTCTAGGTAGAAGGCAGGAGATAACATTATAAAGCCTCTCTTCCTCCAGGAAGCTGCCTTCGTCTCACTCCGACTCAACTTGGGTCTGCAGCTGCCTGTAGTGGAGAGCAGCATCAAAGTGAGGAGCACTCACTCTGCAGCTAAATCTGGGGACAGAAAGTCCCCATAAGTACACTAACTGAATTTCAAAAGAGACTGCTCAACTTGAAGAATCTCAGTTGACTGAAGGGTCTCCGAATGATCATTTGACTCGTCTGACTTTTAGGGGCGGTCCTACATCGTACAGATTTGACCGAATTAGTTTTGGTTTCACATTTCAATTACGCGAGCACACTAAAGAACTACACACGATACATCCATGTCCTGACGTCGTCACATTCATGAGCCGCGTTTCTCTATACTTGACACTGGCTACAGTTACATGATGGCTTCTCATTCGGAATGAAATAAATCTGAATGAAATCATTCGGAATTAAAGTCTTTCCAGGTAGTTTACATGGGAAATATTAATTCCGAATGAGGGTTTACATGGGAGATCAGTTCAATCGCCTTTATTCAGGTCTGCGCAAGGTTTGGGGCAGGGAAGGTTTGTGATTGGACAGGGGGCAGGACGGATGTTAGGCGTTTACGTTTACCGGAAGAAAACACTGTATAGTCCTCGCTCTGGATAACAAGATGCTTGACGACACCGTTCTTAGTGCGTTTTTCGGGCGTGTTTTGCTTATATTCTTGAAGCAGCAGTACGACAACACCCTTGCTCTGCTAATACTTCATCTGTTGAGCAGGAGAAGGGAGGCAGAAGACCGTGCTGTGCAGAAAGACCGGAATGAATTTAAAGAGGAATGAGTGTATACATGCACACAAAATTCTTTCATTCGGAATAACAAACGGAATAAACCACCCCCTTTAATCGGATTTAATTTTCAATCGGAATGACCGTTTACATGACCACTTTTAATCGGAATGGCCTTTCATTCCGATTAAAAGTGGAATTAAACTGTCCATGTAAACGTACTGACTGACTAGTTTGTAGACAGGCTGTTCAATCCTCCCACAAAGGAATTGGAAAAGTGTCGAAATTTGAGTTTTCCCTACTGACTCTTTAAAGTCGTTTCAGTCTCTTCCCGTGTGCGACTGACACACAGGAAGAGACTGAAAATTCTTGAGATGTAAAAGGTAACAGATTACTAGTTACCCTGTTAAAAAAATTAATAAGTGATGTAACTTTAATTACTTGAAGGGAATGTAACTTATTACATTTGATTACTTGTCTCACAAATGTTTTAAACAGGACAATAAAGCTGAAAAGACCTCCCCCATGTCTGTGTGTTTGTTCCAACTTTAGGAGATGAAACAAATGTTACATCCACTGTGTAACAGTGCATCATAGAACTCTATATATACACACAGAATAACTTTGGTTCTCTGTGAGGGGATGAACGCTGGGAGCAATAAAACATGCTGCTGTGAGAAAGCAGAGACGAAGATTACACTCTGCAACAGTCCAGCAGGGAGCAGAGTAGGGAAAAGGGCAGCGCTTCATGTGCTGACAGGAGGTGGAGCACACAGTCTAATCACCTGATATCCACTGCTGTTCCTGCTGGGAGCAGAGATGTGCAAATTCAAACAAGACAAACAACCAAAAACAGCGCTCAAAATTTGAGCGCAAATGTCCAAACGGATGGAGTCTGTCTGGATGTAGAGACAGCTCCTTGTAAACCATCCTACACTTACTGTCGCACTCAAATTTGTCCCAACAGCTTTTCTGACCCGTGTTGTCCAGAAATATGCCAAGAGAAAGCTTTCCTGCATGGCAAAGCTACAGAACATATTTTATATTCTCCATATGAGCTTTTTACTGAAAATATTTCCACCTGGACCTTTATGCTCTCATTTCTCCTCTAATCATCACGCTGTAACCTGTGACAGGCTGTTATGATACCACAACTGTCGCACATTCACATGTAGATTTTTTTTTTTTTTGAGCTGTGAGCGTCACGTAGGTTTACCTTACCAAAGGTTTATGACAAAATCACTTGATGACACCGACTCCCGTGTGCGCACGGTGAGAGAGGAGAGGGAGAGACGCTGTGCTGCTGCCAGAGGAGCCGCTGAACGAGTTCCCTCTGAGCGTTAAGTCACTAAAAGAGTCTGAGAAGTCCGGGGCTGCTCATAAAACATTCAGGACGCCACAGTTTATTCCACACTACTGAAGCTGCTCCTCTTTTTGGAACCACCGCGGTGTTGGTAGTAATTTTGCTTTCAGCCATGTTTGTCGTTGCCGTGGGTAACAGTATGACGTCAATATGTCAACAAGTCGAATTAGCATGAGGATCACAATATGAATTTTCATATTAAAAATTATATTATTATGAGCAAGATAATATGGCACACGCCTAATGCCATGACATCTAACTAGTTACATCCCAACACTGACTGTACATTCACTATTATTATACAATTATATATACAATTTCTGCCAAAACACCCGTCTGCTCTGAGCGAAGTCACGGTCACGCTTTGTCGCCCACCCACACCCCTCTTCATCACTTGAAGATAGCCAGCAATGCAAGTGATCTCAAAATCCAAATCGTGTAAAACATGTCTTAACACCAAACGAACCACGGTTCAGGTAGATCCACACAGACCACCTCTTTTAGTCAGACCAAGGTTCAGCTGTTTGGTCTGCACGGTGGTCCTGGGGAGGCTTCAGATATAATTTTGGTTCAGATCAAACTGACAGTCCAAAGGTTCAGACCAAACGAGGTACGTGTGAAAGGGCCCTAAATGTGTCTGCTTTAAAAAGCCTAACAATCATGGGTTTTAAAAAAGTATTCAACAAAATAAATTATTATCACTTAACAGCTTTGTCTTTTTCTAATCAAACAAACATGTCTTCAACAAATTACTGATGACGAAGCTGCAGCCTGAGACTGATCATTGCTGTCTGAATGATGCAAGAGGTGTGAGAATTGTGTGTAGTAAGAGGAAATGTCTTGAATAATGAGGACATCTGCCGTGAAAGCTGCATTACGAAAAATGAACAGCAGTCACAAGTAGACCTTCAAACACTGACAGACACTTGACTGAATATTTGCTCAGTCTAACAGCTTAAAAAATTACCAGCAGGCTGAATCAATACGTCCAAAAATCACAGAAACCCTACATTGTAAGTGTTTAAACGGACTACTGCAGGTTTAATGCAGTGTGAAGCATTTCTCTTGTTCAGTTTCTACGTCTACCACCATGTTTCATGCTACATTTAAGCCCCAGTATCACCATCCAAAGCTGCTCTGGAGACCAACACTCAGACTCACCAGCATGCCATGTGCTCACCACAGTGCCACCCTGAAACCACGAAGAAAAAATAAATAGCCTACCAGCTTGTCGTTACCTTTTGCCACATTACCTTTGGGAGGACAGCGAGGGTGCTTTCCATCCTTACCAGGCCACTCCACGGTCAGAGGGCCGTAGCCACTGAAGGTGTTAATCAGGCCAGCTGACAGAAAGAGACAAAATTAACCAGTGTGACAAGTATTTCAAGAAGTATTGTTTCCAGTAAGTGGCAAATCTCTGTAGTTATAACGGGTATAGTTATGGGACGTTAACAGGGACACAGCTTAAAATGCTAAATATTTTTTAATACAATGACTGCTCGGGTTTTCAAGGGTGAGCATGGGAAAAACAAATGCTACACTTTCTTTAATGGGAACTTTTCAGTGGTTGGAATCGCGTATTACCACTCTGGATGCTCATAGTATTGACATGCTTCTGCCTACACTCTCAAACCAGTCGATTCAGTTTATCACTCCGCCCAGTGGTACCAGTAACCCATTACTCATCACTGCATTTTCTATGAAAAGGTTGGGTGGCCATCTCCAACACTAAAGCCCAGCTCAGACTAGGGATGTTTCTGGCGACTAATTTTCCTGTCGAAAAGAGGAAAACACCCAGAAAACCGTCAAAATCTAGCACAATTTATTAAGTATTTACCTTCAGTGATGTCCCAGGGCACGCCACCAAGAAAGACCTTGCAGGAGTACAGAGGATCCTTGTTGTTTCTGGGAGGCAGCTGACCGCTCCAGGTGAACGTGGCCTCATTCACAGCTGACGAGTCCACAAAGACAAAATTCAGATGTCACTTCAATCCACAAAGCCACCACATCTACCATGTATACAACTCAAGACATTTAAAAAGGGCAGAACCGTGATAAGTCAGATTTACCTGCAGCCTGTCTGTGTAGGCGGGCCTCTCTCTCGATACTGAACGTATCATCCGGCTGCTCCAGCATATCTGCACCAGGCCAGGAGGAGCCGGTGCGCCAGCGGCGAGAGATGGCTGAGGCGGGGCTGGCACTGGATGGCGGTGTCAGAGGAGAGCTGGAGTCCTGGGGGTCCAGACGGGAGCCCAGGCGCAGTAGATCCTTCTGCATGTTTGATGCGAGATACGGCAAGGGAGGGGAAATCCGCAGTGTTGACTGGAGAGAAAGACATGTCCAGACAAATGGTACCTCACTGGAGACATGAGCAGACTTGTAAATGTGATTAAAACTCTATACAGTACGCATCTTTGTGCCCAATCATACAAGCACATCCAGCACAAACAAAGGCCAGATTTAAAACACTGAGGGAGTAGCACAGTCTGTACTACAATGGCTTACAAGGAGAGCTCAATAAATGTACTGATCATCAGTTCAGAGTCCTGTCACTTTACAAACTGCTTCTGAGTTTTTTTGACATTAGAAATAGTTTTTTCCTCTAATGAAGTGAAGCCTGAGAGCTACCTCATGCAGCCGGTTTCAGCCTGCTGTTGCTCTCACTCCTCATCTAATTGCAACATATGTTAAACACACTTATACAAATATGAAGGTGTACTGACGCTGTACATTTTTTGCTGCAGGCCTGCTGCTACACTTCACCTAAAAGCTACGCTGACACTTGCCGACACTGATGCAGCCTCCACTGCTGCCATTTTATAAGACCCACTTCCATCCCAGCATCTGCCTGTAGGGTCCAAGTCTACCCTGAGTTTTGTGTTTCCTTAAGAACAGTTCCCCCCAAAATCAAAAATACATGTTTGTCCTCTTACCTGCAGTGCCATTTATCAATCTAGATATGAGCCGTAGAGATGTCTGCCTTCTCTCTAATATAATGGCACTAACATTGGAGATGGCACTTGTGGTGCTTACGGTGCTCAAAACGCCAAAAAAACCCCAAAACATTTAAGTCAGGTCCACTTTGGTCAAAACTAGTATTATATTTGGCGGTATGGTTCTGTTCTGGGGTCTCTCCATCCTTCCACTCGCCTATGAGGAAAGTCTAAGGCAGGAAGAGCAGCAGCAAAGACTCCTGGGAGAGCGGCAGAGCAGAATCAGTGTCAAACAAAAATGACATTAATAAGTCAGACACAGCATGAAAAAGAGAAGCTGGGGTGGAGGCAGGTTGCAAAGCGGCTTGAGAGGAAGCAGTAACAGTAGGCAGGCCAGAGCAGTTTAAATAGGGCGCCCTGAATGAGATCTGCAAATTGGTTGCATAGAAAGGAATCATGTGATCAATCAGCTGACTCCATCAGTTGATTGGGCTGTTTGTTGATGTAGCTTGGATGTGAGCTGAGCTTGACATTGTGTCCTGCCTGAACTAACGCTATGCTCAATTTGAAAATCTCAGCAGCAATGTCTCTTTCCAGAAATCATGCGCCAGTCACTCAACATAATCCACAGACCTTGTTTTGAGCAGTTTCATGTAACCACACCGCCAACCATATCACCACGCAGAAGGAAGCATGTATCTAAAGTTTAAAGTGTAAAGTTCCACTGATTGTCACACACCTGAGAGTGTGAAATTTGTTCTCCACATTTGACTCATCCCCTGAGGGGAGCGGTGAGCAGCAGCACTTGGGAATCATGTGGTGATCTAACCCCCCAGTTACAACCCCTGATGCTGAGTGCCAAGCACAGAGGCAATGGGTTCCATTTTTATAGTCTTTGAAACAGTATGAACCTCCCAGTCTCAGGGCGGACACTCTACCATTAGGCCACTGAGCTGGTACACGAGGATGAGGATCGTGTGCCTGACAGTGTGAGATGTAAACATTAATGGCCTCCTCCTTGGCTGAGCTGTAACATTGGCTGGCTCAGTGATGCTAGGTGAGCTAGCAGCAGATGCAAACACAACATGTCATCTGATGAATTTGAGCTAAGAGATGAGCAGGGAGATACCTGAATACACCCTGATATTGTGATCCGACTGCCCACTTATCTTCAGTATGTGGTTGTTAAAGTAAAGCCCAGTGACATTTGAAACAAACGTTCCCCACCTGACTCACCCATCAAAAGTCCCAGGACATGAATAGGAGTTACAGAATAGGTATTATGAACCTTACCAGCATGTCACAGAGGTGGTCTGAGCCGGAGCTGAATCCGCTGGTCTCCGAGTCTTCGGGACTGCTGGAGCGAGAGTCCAAAAAGGAGCTGGAGTCCAGACGGTTTGCCATGCGCGCCATGCTGGGGAACTTCTCCAGGAAGTCAGCAGTCATGCTCAATGACTCAGGGGGCAGGTAGCCTGGGGGCTTTCCAAGGATGCTACTGAAGGGGCTGTTCAGCATACCTAGCACTGGAGAGGAATGACACATACACCATTTACAGTCTTACTGAGAAGACTCGGCCATCTCAGAGTGATCTGAGCAGGTAGACGTAGTGATATCACTCAGACCCAGACACCACACTGGCAGCAACAAAGCCGCCTGGTGTGTTGCTTCACGTCGCCTGTGTCTCTGGCAAAAGTTGCACATGAACACACCACAAAGACTACAAATGACAGCCAACTAGCACGTACACTCTGCGCCTGCGTGAGAGGAAATAACTCCACACCAACAGACGGCAGCAGTTTCGTATGTCATTTAAAAAAGGGAAACCAGAGGACTGTCTTGATGCTAGTTAGCCAGTTAGCAGATTAACAACACAGTCCAATGTTGAAAGCACAAAGGATATTTACCATGCGAGAGTGAACACCACCAAAAATCACGAGAAAACATTTCTGCAAAAGAGCTAAATGGCTAAAGTAAAAAAATCTTACTTTATATAATAAGTTTGTTTCGGTCTCTCCCTCTTGACTTTTGTTCTTTGTTTACA
Organism: Epinephelus fuscoguttatus; assembly: GCF_011397635.1. Taxonomy (NCBI): domain Eukaryota; kingdom Metazoa; phylum Chordata; class Actinopteri; order Perciformes; family Serranidae; genus Epinephelus; species Epinephelus fuscoguttatus. Next base: position 42,581,736 of record NC_064753.1, read on the forward strand.
TTCCTCACTTTAGTTTCTCATGTGCTGAGCTAAATTGCCAATCAGATAGGGCTGGGCGACATAACTACTATGTGCGATATATTGATATATTTTCAAGCAAGATATAAACAGTGTGGTCTAAATTTATATCGATATATACGGTCAAGTTCACACTTTCTGCACAGCTCCGCCCCACTCAGTCACTCAAGTTCTCCATCAACACTAAGACACAGGGCTGCTCCTCTGTTTAATCTGTCTGTTAATTAGTCTACAGTGCGACATCGGTTGATATGTCACACAAGCTACAATGAATGAGTCTGAAATAAATTTACCACAGCACATATGCAATCCAGCGCTGAGCAGCTAGTTTGTGTGTGAGGTGGATCACAGCACGTCGCTGTTCTTGGTAGTTGTAGTCTATTTTATGAAACTGAGACAGCGCCTTCATGCAGGCGACGGATGGGTTTAATAAAAATGGAATGATAACACAGACGTTTCATATACAAGACATATATAACACAGACAAACTGTCTCTTGCTCCTTCCCTCCCTCAGCCTCTGTTGATGCTCTGTGCATAAATAAGATCGATAGCCCAAATAAATGAAAATAAGTAAATCATTCTCCAGCACTAGATTCATTTGAAAGGCCAAAAGATGGACTCCATACACAAAAGATGTATAATTGTGTAAAACTACAATGGATTTGGACCTACTTGATACTTTTATACTCAAGTTATAGTTTAGTGTCCTGTGCTGCAAACCTTTAAACCTCTGTAGCTCCAGTGCTGCGTGCAAAAACGTTAACAGTCCTGCTATTTTATATAATTTTGCATTTACATGTTGTGCAGCTGTATATTTTCAAACAGTTGAATAAAATCCGTCTTTGCATTTTGATCACAACCTGTTTAATAAAAGTGCTCGTGACATCCTAAATGAGGCTTTGACTTGCAGCTGAAAACATGTAGTTCATTTTGTAGAAAATACTGAGATATATATCTTTTAAAATCGCCAGTCAGCCTGTAAATAGGATAGATACAGAGATATGAATTTTTGTCCATATCGGCCAGCCCTACAATCATTTAATTCACCGACGGGCTCTGCCATCACCGATTCAACATGATAAATCAGCAGAAAAGAAGCTGAATATCACCATAGAGGGCCAACTGTCTGGGATACATCACACCAACGAGGGCTAGGGATGCTAACCAACACTGACCGACGGCCGACCATCAGCTTGGCGTGTCAGCGCTTTTAGCTTGTTTGACGTCGTCCGTTTTGAAAGTGTATGAGCAGACTGAAGACAGGATGTGTGTGCTGAATCAACAGAGTCATACTAATTTGTCAGAAGGCTGCGAGCATTGTAAATTCAAGTTTCTTAAATGTGTATCTTTCTTTGCTCCTCCAGTTGCAAAACAGGCTCCCACAAAGAGCAGAGCAAAGAGAATTGGGCTCGTGTGCTGAATCTTGAGCACCACATTGATTAGAGAAAAGTGAAAGGCAGCAAACGCCAAGTCAAGTTTCCCAAATTTGCATGTAGGAGAGGATACTTGATGTGCAAGCTGGCTGCCAACATCAACCCAAACTGAGTTGATGCTTGAAGCATTTTTAATTTTACTTTTGTTGTTTTGTAACTTGGCTGCAGCTAATCTGAAACCCAGCCTTGTCACAGAAGCTACACGCCTTTCCCTTTAGCTAATTCATTCAACACCTTCCCCAAACAAAGTCCGACGATGCTTAGCAGCCATTCCTTCAGCATTAACCAGCAGCTTCCTTCCTCTTGATAACAAAGTGAGTCAGCTGGAAACACAGATACGTACTGCGTGGCCTGTAACCGTGAACACGAGGCTCTGAGGGGGATTATTCAGCTGTAGGCCGCATTCAAAGCTCTGTCCCACTTTGTTGCGGGCCCAGTTTAGAAAGCTCTAAATGAAGTCATGCCGGGTCGGTTTGGACACGCAGCGATAAAACTATAGCACTACAAATGGGTCAGGACAAGTGGGGCATCGTTATTGTGTGTGATACCTCTCTGAAGACAGACACTCATCTCAGAGCTGTCTGACAGCCTGAATGTCAGCATTTACATAATCTATGTTCATGCATGTTAAACAGCTGACTGACTGTTAGTCTGGTTTGTATCCTCACTTAACATATGCACCTGGTGTGAAAATAATACCCTGGCATCATCAGTTTGATCAACAGGTGCTCACATGTTTAGATAATGACTTCTAATCTTGCGTGCTGTAGGTTTGGGGAAAAGAAAAGTAGCTTCACTGGATTGTTTTTGTGCCTGCTCGATTGCTGGAGATGCAGCAAAGCAAAACTGCCACATCATCCTCCCTAGTGAGTGACGCTACAGCCTGTTCCCACACACAGACTGCTGTTAATAACCAACCACAAATTCCAATAAAAAAAGAGGGCGACACAACCTGACAGCTGCTACAATATCTGCTGTAATGTTCAAATAAATGGTGTCATGGAGAGAGCGAATGTACTCGAACACTCACTTTACATGGTATAAAACAAGACAGAGCTGCAGGTTTTGCTGTTATGATACATTTAGATACACAGATCTAGTACTTACTGGAGGGTGAGTTGGTCTGAACATGCGAGGGGGATGTGTGAGTGTCCGTCTCCTGGCTGCTCCAGGGTCTGTCCCAGCCGGACAGCCGGAGAGACTGGAGGCCCAGGCCCAGGTCTGTGACACCCGGTGGGCCCCTGGATGACGGCATCTCCTGGGAGCCGGGCATGCCACCACAGTTGGGGAAGAGCATCCTCCTGCTGCCCACCGCAGCCAGCTCCGACTCTTCTCGATCCAAGATCCAGTTCAGAGATGTGGGGAAAGAGAGGAGAGAGGAAGTGTTAGACAGCTAAAAAGAAACAGTTGTCTCAGTCTGTGTTACATAAAAAAAAGGGGGGCAGGGAGAAAGTCGTCACACAAAACTGTTCCTGTAAAAGAGAATTTGAAAAACAAACTTCTCTGATCGCCTCATCTCCCCCTACCCTGGATGACGGGGGAGCTAACCTGCTGCCTCTGTGCCCGGTGCAACTGCCATGCATCTCCGTCCGCATCACTGACCCACCTAGCAGCATGTGACATGGCTGCTGATGCACTCGCACACCCCTGCTAATGACATCAGCTTTCCCCCACCTCCCTGCTTCCTTGCCTAACAACTGTGTAATGAAAAATTCCTGTCGGAGCTATTGGCTTGTTGATAGGAGTACTCCCCTCTCTGGTAGGCACAGCACGTCTCCGATGGTGGGAAGACGGCCGCCACCGTTACTGCTGCTGCTGCTGCTTACTCTGTCTAGCCTTGTTTCCTGAGTGAGCTGACAGAGGCAGGGGGGGAGGGAGGGAGGTGAGGGGCAGAGCTACAGCGGCATGGTGGGAGGCAGCAAGGGAGATGGGAGCGAATGACTCAGCAGACTTGATTTAAAAAGAACTTCAGACTTGAGGATGCTCAATAAGAGATCAGAAAACTGGATCTAAATCACTGCTTTAACCGTACACACCGACTGATGTATCCTCTGATGTTTTCCTGCACACAAACACACACTGAAGACACAGTGCATGCAGAGACTCGCTGTTAGCAGAAGCAGCTGACTGATCAGATGTTGAGGACGGAGCGATTTGCACAGCCAGCTCCTCCCTTCCCCTCTCCAGGCCTGGAAAGCATCCAGCAGCCAGCCCTGATTCAGCAACACCAGGCTGGGGTGGTGGGGCAGAGAGGCCACAGCAGAAGTTCAGCTCAGTTTGCATCAAGATACGAGTCACTTTCGTAAAACGCGCAGGACATTAGTGTTGGACTGCTGCTCATGTCAAGCCCAGTGAAACCTCCATACTATCCAGAACAAGACTGCCGTTAAGCAAATTAACAATTCAAGGAAAAGACGCAGGCACTGTGCTGAGCTTAAATCTTGGCAAATCTCATGCTTGGGGTAAAAAAAAAAAAAAAAAAACACTTCAAAGTGCTGCAATGCTGCAGACCAGCGATGCAGCATGAATCAGCTGCTGGCACCCGAATGATAATGACAAGGTGAAGGAGGTTTAACAGATGGCAACTCTGGCTGAGAAAGTGACAGTGGCTTCTTTGGCGGGAGGCAACTTTTCACCTTGAAAAAACATCTTCAAACTAACTAGTGTTTCTGTAACTTTCATTCAGAGTCATTTTATGGTTTTATGGTCTTAATGGGTTGCTACAACAAAAATGCAAACCACAGATCAGCAGCAGGAGGATCCAACACTGGATTCAGCTACCACTGAAGACACCGAGGTCATGTCCTCTGCATTTAAAGTTTAGGAAACTGGGAAGAAGTTGCACTCACATACACATGTTCATGCATTTTTACAAGGGCGCAGGTTTTGTTTCAACACTGGAGGGGCGACATGAAATGAGAGGATTACGGGTCCTCCATCAGAAAACTTTCAGCATCAAACACTTTATTTCCTGCATTCTGGTAAATTTTTGGCACTAATTTGTGCCTTTTCTGCCCTTTGCTACCTTGTTTTTTAGGCTGAATCACTATCATGCTTATAATCCAGAAAACTGGCGATTAAATTTAAATTGCAGAGATATGTGGACTTGGCAAACTTGTTTACTTCTTTTTTGTGATTTTCAGCCGTAACTGTTAAGTTTAAAGATTAGGAATGCACACGATTAGACGTCTAAATGATTAAACGTCCGCCCCCTTGCTAGTCGGCACCAGAAATATTAGTCGGTTAAACCAATCAGTATTCATTTACGTACAAGGTAGTCTCTATATACAGACTCTACATTCAGTGACTGTAGAGTCTGTAGGCAAACCCCGGAGATCTTGCCTCGGGAAGAAGAGCAAAAGAGCCCTGGTTTCCGGTGCTAGACTGTTTGTAGCCCGTGTGTTATTGACCAATCACGTTTGAGCCGGCTGTAGTTGTTGCCAGGTTAAACGGTCTGTGCGGTGAACTAACGAGGCGGAACATAATTGGCGTCGCTGCAAACTCTGAATCTATCGCAATGTTTCAGCATATTTACTTATATATAAACGGAAGTCGGAAACGGAAATTCGCCTCCTCGGCCCAAATCAAACTGGAATGCCAAAAAAATCGGGGGTCTGCCCCCATCGGCTGTATTCGCCGTCTGCCGGAAGTCAGACGCCGAACACAGCCGACGGGTTCTGAGAATGCGTACAAGGCGGCTTAACTGTCATGCAGCCACCTGCCACTAGTGGGTGCTACAGAGCCGTCAGACAGCAGTCCCCCTCCCCGTGGTTATGCTCCAGTAGACCGTTTTAAATTGGAGAGATGTCCTCTCACTAAGCCACTAACTTTGATCTAGAAAATTAATTCAGCCGCTCTTAATCTTTTTGAGATGTTATATTTGTTAACTTTGAGTTGTTGTCAGATAATGTGCAGGTTTACATTCATACTGCACGGAGCAACATGCCTCTCATTTCAGCTGAAATTTAATTATAATTTACATGTTGTTTTATTAACTTTAATGTGAATTGCTGAATCATTTCTGTCAGATAATCTGCAAGGTTCAATGTGCCCCACATTTCAGAGGCAGTTTTTTTTATTTCAGATGTTATTTTAGTGGTTAACTTTTGACTGAGTTGCCGTCATGTTCATATTCATACCGCACGGCGCAAAGTGTCTCATACTTCAGTGGCATTTAAAAATCGGACATGGTTGTTGAAGATGATAAATGTGATGATTAAAAGGCTTCACAGGGCTGTTAATGCACAGAATGTTTTTTGGGACAATGTTTCAAATACTTAATAAATTGTGCTAAATTTCAACTTTGCTAGTGTCTGATGAACCACATCTACCAACACTGGAGCTAAGCACTGCTGTGGATGGGAGCCACAGCAAAATGTTTTTTAGCCACTTAAAGACCTACCTAAAACAAAAAAAGAAAAATCAGTGTACGCTACATTTAGAAATTGAGACATTTCATAATATAAATGGTCATCAATGAAAAGGTCCAGTGTGAACAATTTAGGAGGCTATTAGCAGAAATTGAATATGGTGTGAGTATGTTTTCTTTGGTGCACAATCACCTGAAAATAAGAACTGTTGCGTTTTTGACATCTCAGAATGAGCCATTTATATCTGTACAGGAAGTGGGGCTTAATTCACAGAGTTACACCACCATGTTTCTACAGCAGCCCAGAGTGGACAAACTAAATATTGGCTTGCGATAGGCCCATTCTTGTTTTCGCTTCAGCCAACGTAGTTAGCAAACCCTACACACCACGTTTGAAAAACATTGATTTTTAACATGAAACTACTTTATTTAGTGTTTTTACCAGGTTCAAATCACCTGGTCCATTTGTTTTGGAGAGGAAGAGACCTCTGCGGATAAGTCGGCTCCTGGTAAAATCCTCCTGAACAATGAACACTGAAGAAATTCTAACCAGGAGAAGGTTAAGACGGTTGTAGTCTGCAATCCTCACTGCTAGATGCCACTAAATCCCCCTAAATCTTACACACTGGACTGGAAATATTTTTGGGTTTTGGACTGTTGGGACGACAAAACCAGAAACACTGAGGTCAAATGGGGCTTCTGAGAATGACTGCAAAGGACTAACACTATTTCCCCAACCAAAATTGTATTCCTAGTAGTGTGACCTTCAAACAGCATGTCGTCCTTAAACTCAGTTTTACAATTAAAAGGTCCAGTGAGTAGGATTTAGGGGGATATATTGATAGAAATGGAATATAATAATAGGTTCTTTAGTGTATTATCACCTGAAAAAAGGGACCGTGTTTTTGCTACCTTAAAATGAGCCATTTATATCTGCATAGAGAGCAGGTTCTCATCCACAGAGATGATCATGTTTCTACAGTAGCCCATGACGCACAAACACTGGCTCTACACAGGGCCAGTCTTGTTTTCGCTTCAGCCACTGTGCCACAAGCCAAACCACATTGGAAAAACACTGATTTTTAACATGAAACCGCTTTAGTCAGTGTTTTTACTGGTTTAAACCCCTGGGTCTGTTTGTTTTGGAGAGGAGGAGATCTCTGAGGATAATTCGGCTAACAGTAAAAACCTCCTGATCATCTGTATGAGAAATAAGGTGAGCACACATTTGCAGGTATTGTGCAAGCGGGATGTCTGCGTCAAGCTGTAGAAACATTAATTTGCAACACGAAACGGTTTTACTCAGTGTTTTTACCAGTTGTAATCACCTGGTCTGTTTATTTTGGAGAGGAGGAGGCCTCTGGGGATAATTCAGCTCCCAGTAAAAACCTCCTGAACCAAACACTGACTCTAGATAGGACCATTTGTGTTGGTCACCGTAGTGTTCAAGGGTTTATAATCATTGAGTCTCTTTGTTTTGGAGAAGAGAGACCTCTGGAGTTGATTAGTCTCACCATAAGAAGTCACTTGAACAATGAAAACTTCAGAAATCCTAACCGGGAGCTCACGCTTGGCACACAGGATTCGCAAACCTCACTGTTAGATGCCATTTTAAACATGGTTGACAGTTTGTTTAGGTTTTAATGGAAAAGACTGAACAGTTAGTTGACTACCTCTGGACTTTAGAGTATTTCCCAATCACAATTCTTGGCAGTGTGGCCTTAAAACGTCTTATACATATAAAATTTAGTCAATTTCACAATTAAATGGTTAAAACATAAGAAAATCCAAATAATTAGATGAAGCGATTAACTTTTTGATGTCTGCTCAAACTTTTCCAACAGGTCTCAGTGCGTCTGAAGCCCTGTGTTTATACCCCAGCAGACCAACCAGGCATGAACCTGGTCTTGGTGTGTGCAGCCAAGTCGACCTGCTGCAAAGAGTCAAACACTAACAAAACACGACTTTACCGACCGTTGTTAAAACAGCTCCGGTGTGTTACCGGGTCTGACAGTGACGTCGGTGAGTCTCATGTCACACAAAGGGGCAAATGTTGAACGTTAAACTAATTTAATTCACCGATTTAATTAAGTTGTTTTTTTAACTCACCAGGGAAAACGCCATGATGTGGACTGACAGCCTGTGAGAAATGTCACAATAATAACGGCTGGCTGCGGTAACAGGTCATACTTATGAAGTCTGCTAACCTGCTAATTAGGCTCAATTTACTGAACGTGTGCTGGACGAATGGAGCATCGCGAGGGGGCCCACACTGTGGTCACGTGACACACATCAAGGACCTCACCGCTCATAATACAGATCACGTGTCAGTGTAGATTAAAGTTAGATAAGATAATTAAAGATAGATAGATAGATAGATAGAAAGATAGATAGATAGATACATAGAAAGAAAGAAAGAAAGAAAGAAAGGTGGGCAAGTAGATAGATAGATAGATAGATAGATAGATAGATAGAAAGAAAGAAAGAAAGAAAGGTGGGCAAGTAGATAGATAGATAGATAGATAGATAGAAAGAAAGAAAGAAAGAAAGAAAGGTGGGCAAGTAGATAGATAGATAGATAGATAGATAGATAGAAAGAAAGAAAGAAAGAAAGAAAGAAAGAAAGAAAGAAAGGTGGGCACGTAGATAGATAGATAGATAGATAGATAGATAGAAAGAAAGAAAGGTGGGCAAGTAGATAGATAGATAGATAGATAGAAAGAAAGAAAGAAAGAAAGAAAGAAAGGTGGGCAAGTAGATAGATAGATAGATAGATAGATAGATAGATAGATAGATAGATAGAAAGGTGGGCAAGTAGATAGATAGATAGATAGATAGATAGATAGATAGATACATAGAAAGAAAGAAAGAAAGAAAGGTGGGCAAGTAGATAGATAGATAGATAGATAGATAGATAGATAGAAAGAAAGAAAGAAAGAAAGGTGGGCAAGTAGATAGATAGATAGATAGAAAGAAAGAAAGAAAGAAAGAAAGAAAGGTGGGCAAGTAGATAGATAGATAGATAGATAGATAGATAGATAGAAAGAAAGAAAGAAAGAAAGAAAGAAAGGTGGGCACGTAGATAGATAGATAGATAGATAGAAAGAAAGAAAGAAAGAAAGAAAGGTGGCAAGTAGATAGATAGATAGATAGATAGATAGATAGAAAGGTGGGCAAGTAGATAGATAGATAGATAGATAGAAAGAAAGAAAGAAAGAAAGAAAGAAAGAAAGGTGGCAAGTAGATAGATAGATAGATAGATAGATAGATAGATAGAAAGGTGGGCAAGTAGATAGATAGATAGATAGATAGATAGAAAGAAAGAAAGAAAGAAAGAAAGAAAGAAAGGTGGCAAGTAGATAGATAGATAGATAGATAGATAGATAGATAGATAGATAGAAAGAAAGAAAGAAAGAAAGAAAGAAAGGTGGGCAAGTAGATAGATAGATAGATAGATAGATAGATAGAAAGAAAGAAAGAAAGAAAGAAAGAAAGGTGGGCAAGTAGATAGATAGATAGATAGAAAGAAAGAAAGAAAGAAAGGTGGCAAGTAGATAGATAGATAGATAGATAGATAGATAGATAGATAGGTGGGCAAGTAGATAGATAGATAGATAGATAGATAGATAGATAGATAGGGATAGGGAACATAAGTGTAAGAATAAAAATGTGAATAAAATTAAAAAATAAATTAAAATTAAATAAAATAAGTGTCTGTCAATTCAATTCAATTCAATAGAACTTTATTTATCCTGAAAAAGGTACAAACTATCTCCTGTGCTGACTGGGTTCAGACGGGTCCTCTGCCTCCTAAAATCCACCACCAGCTCCTTTGTCTTTGTGACGTTGAGTTGCAGGTGGTTTCTTCCGCACCAGTCCACAAAGCTTTCCAATACACTCCTGGATCCAGCCTGTATCCAGCCTCTTGGCTCCCCCTGGTCCCTTGGTTAGGGTTCATCAGTTATTATGGTTGGAAAAAAATACAAGTATCCAAATATTTCCTGCTCAGTGCATTCTGGGATATACCCCACAGTATTTTAAATAAATACTAAAATACAAATAAAATATAAACGGTATAGGTAAAGGTATAAAAGGTAAATTAGCCTTTAGTTTGCACAAGAGGAATACAAATGAGACGAGTATGTGTCTGTGCTAAATGATATGGTTGTTGTTTAACAGTGTTCCTGCTTTGGTTAACTGACAGATATTATAATTTTGTATTGTTTTTATTTTCTACATTTTATTGTTTTTATGGCAAATTTTGTTTTTGTATTTATCTTTTTCGTCTATTTCCTGTTTTCCTTATTGCTATTAATAATTACTGATAGACATTGCTGCTAGTTTCTTATTTTTGTGGACTTTTTCCATCATTTTATTGCAATTGTTATTTCATATCATGAAATCCTAAAGCCCGCTGAATGTGAATTGAGGTAATTGCTGTGAAAGAATTTAATGTTCAGTCAGTTTTCCCTGAATAAACAATGGTTTGATGAAAATTATTAGAATATTTTACAATTCATTCTCACTTTCATTTCTTTCATTTATTTGAATCAGTGAGCAAAACTAAGTTGTGGCAGTTTGTTTCAGAGGCAGGGGCGCAGCACCAGAGTCTGGGCCCTCTTCGTGGGCTGGGGGGCACCTTGGTGGTGAGCTGGCACCTCTCCAGCTGCCAGTCCATGCTCCATGTTTGGTCCAGACGGGGCCTGTGATCATCCGGTTCCCAACCCAAGTACCTATGAATTGAGCTACTGCCGCCCCTGAAACCACCTGGCAGCATGTGAGGTGTGTGACATTAGGAAGGGTCAAGCACTGACTTCAGCTTACCATGTTCCATAGGAGACGCAGGGGAAACGTACCCCTCAGTATTTAGATCATGTTCAAGACCAGCCTGTTCTCCAGCTGCTTCATGCCTGCTGGTCAAAGTAGCAGAGGACTTTTATTTTGGAAAAAAATAAATACATTTACACCATAAATTGATGCAGAAAAGGCACAAAGTTATGCATAAAAATAATGCAGGAAATTGCTCCAAATTTTCTGGCGTACGACCCCGAGACACCTGATTTTGTGTCCCTCTACTCCAGTGTGTGAACAAAACCTGCGCCTTTGCCATGCCCACAACTGATCATAACAAGGTCGTTCCTGTTTTCAGGGCCAGACAGGCAGAGGATGTAACAAAGTACTGTACTTAAGTACAATTTTGAGATACTTGTACTTTACTGCCTCCGTAGGATGGCTGGGCTCAGCCTTAGAGATAAGGTAAGGAGCTCGGACATCCGGAGGGAGCTCGGGGTAGAGCTGCTGCTTCTGTGTGTTGAAAGGGGTCAGTTGAGGTGGTTCGGGCATCTGATCAGGATGCCTCCTGGGCGCCTCCCGTTGGAGGTGTTTCGGGCACGTCCCACTGGTAGGAGGCCCCGGGGCAGACCCAGAACACGCTGGAGGGATTACATATCTCGTCTGGCCTGGGAACACCTGGGGGTCCCCCAGGAGGAGTTGGAAAGCGTTGCTGGGGAGAGGAACGTCTGGGGTTTTTTGCTCGGCCTGCTGCCCCCGCGACCCAGCCCCAGATAAGCGTTTGAAAATGGATGGATGTACTTTACTTAAGTATTTCCAATTATATTACTAGATACAGCGGTTCTACTCTACCAGGCCACATATTGGAAAAATTATGTATTTTTAACTCCACCACATGTATTTTGACAGTTGAAATGATCATCACCAGTTGCTACATCAGCAATGTTTATACATTAAGGGGGAACACCACCTAAATTAAGTATCCCAGTATGTTATGTGCAGTGTTTGTGAACTTGAGCTTCTCTCGCTCAAAGACAGAAACCAGAGAGGTAAGTCTCAAACTTGTGATGTCATCGAGTATCAAGTCTGGAGCGGCTCCATGGACAATAATCATAATCATAATCACAGAGTGCTTCACATGTAAACAGACATAATGGACATAAAACAAACACGGCAATTCAATATCAAAATCAGTTTAAAACATGGAGAGAAGTTTCAGACTTGTATTAGGAAAGTCAGAGCGAGCTAAAGGCTAAAGTGGACAGTGAGCTAGCGTCACTGATATCTGTAGGTGGTGTGTTCCATAACTTTGGGGTGTAATTGACAAAGGCTGCATCCTCGATCTTCTTCCGGCTGTTGCTGGGAACCTCCAGTAAACCAGCAGATGATCGCAGTGTTCTTGGAGGTAAATAGTTGACAAGGGAGTTAGCAATGTAGCTTAGTCAAATTTGCTAACTGGAGCCTGATTTTGTTTTCCTCTTCATACCCAGAGTAAATCTATATAATGAACACTTTAACCTTTGTCCCTTTACGTATATTCTAATACTTTTGTACTTTGACTCAAGTAAGGTTTAAACGCAGGACTTTAACTTGTAACCAGCCTCACTGGTTCCACTTTAAACTGATGATACACAGTGTTGGTGGAAACCCTGGAAAATAGAGATTACAAGCATGTTAGCGTGGTACAAGCAGTCGTCACGTGCTTGAAAACCAGCCGCTGTGCTTTAAAAATATGTAACACAGCATGTTTGTGTGTGCTGCATAGAAACAGCCTGAATAAGTTGTCATTTCTCATGTTATCTGTTATGCACAAGGAGTTGTGATGCAGCTGGACGGTCCACTAAGGTGCATTTAAAATGTATATTTCATCTTAAGGTGAGACTTGATGTTTTGGAGCGCACAGCTGAGGAAAAAGACACTTTAATCTGTACAGTAGGTGACCTTATTTCCAGAAGAATCAGCTTGTTCTCCAGCTGCTTCATGTCTGCTGGTCATGTGGATGATTGGCCAGGAGAGGGCGACAGAGTCCTGCATTAAAAAATCTCCAGGCCTCCTTGGTCACGCTCCCTGCTGTGTCATTGGACCAGAAAAGGATGTTTTAATCTTTAAAAAATTAAAATAAAATCAAGCTGGCATAATTTCAAAAAGAAATTGCAAGTAATTCACATATTAAGTAACAAGAAAAAAGGTTTAATGCCACATAAAAACAAAGGAAACAGTGACATAAAATAAGAATAGTTATACACATTGTGACAAACCTGCACATTAAGTCGCAGAAAATGATAAATATACAATACATATGACAGACAAGACAAAGACAAGACAGGAAACAATGTGTGAATGGACAACTGACTCATAACTTATATAAATTTGTAATTTATATTAATAAAGAGTGTAACTAGTGATGACTAACAGAAGGATTTGACAGTGGGGATAAAGTTAAAACTAAATACTAAAGGCAGGAAAAATTCACAGGGCTTACAAAGGATTGTCCCCAGTAATGTACATATAAAACATGTCATCAGTGATGATCAGTGATGTTGTGCACTTAAAAAGAGAGTGTATAAAAACACTCAATGATACATGTCCTGAAAACATGACAATAATACAAGAATTTTAACAGCCGACAAAATATAAATGCTTCAGACTTTATTGCACATTACAGTGTCCTTGTCTTAGAAACATGAGGGCTGACGACATATCTTCAAAAGGGACGGAGCACTTCAATTTACAGAAATGACAGACACACAGAGAGAAATCCCAGCAATAAACAGCTGCTCTTGTGTTGTGTGATTTCACCCTAAGCCTTAAATTAACTGCTGATCTACTTGATGGGAATGTCCACATTTTGTTTTAGTGCTGATCCCTGAATCCCACTGAGCCACTGCAGCCTGTAAATAAAGACGTCAGGATGAATATTGAAACTGTGCTTTATACAGAACATATCAGAGAGGTCGTATATATGTTCTCAGCAGGGATATAGTATATGATGATCTGATGCTGGCATACAGTTTGTGTCTGCAGATGAAAACAGCAGAGAAAAGGAAATGTTCTGCAGCATCCCCCCATCTGAACACTCCGTATTGATTTCATGTCAATCCAAATGTTCTGTGTGAAAGTGACGTCAACTGACCTGTTTTTTCTCCATAAAGGGCAAATGGCTGATTCTTTAGGGAATTATTTGCTTCTTCTGAACAGTCTGTTGGTTTCACTTTTAACCCTCAAGATTTAAATGATCTGTTCTGTTAGTCAGCATCCGTCGATGCATTAGAGAGTCTCTTTGAGGGTTGCAGCTGTTGTCACTGTCAGTTACCTGTGGTTGAGCTTTCTGATTTAGTGTAGAAAATGTCCGAAAACAATGAAAACGTGAAGACATGATAATTTCTCAGCGCTCAAGGTGATGCGTTTAAATGTGTCGTGTTTGACCAGTGATTTAAGCGAAACTTTACCCCACAATCCTCTCACCTGTTGTGCTGCTCATCAAATCTAGATTGTTTTGGTGTAAGTTGTCGAGTGTTGGAGATATCAGCTGTAGAGATGTCTGCCTTCTCTCCAATATAAATAACTACATGTCACTCAGCTTGTGGTGCTCAAGGTGCCAAATAAATACATCTGAAAAACTCAACAATGTCTCTTTCCAGAAATCATGACCCAGTTACTCAAGATAAACCACAGACCTTGTTGTGAGCAGTTTCACGTGGGAACTATTTTCTCTTTACCACCACCTATTGTATCACCGTGCAGAAGGAAGCTACTCATGAAAATGAGGCTTGCGCTTGCGACAGTGCAAGATGCAAACATAAACGTCATCCTCCTGCTGAGTTTATCAAATGTATTTTTTGGCATTTTGAGCACCACAAGCTGAGTGACATCTAGTTCCATTATACTGGAGAGAAGGCAGACATCTCTACGGACAATATCTGCAACACTCTGCAACTCACACCAAAACAATCTTGACTGACAAACAGCACTACAGCTAAGAGGAAAAATATGTGTTTTTGATTTTGGGGTGTACTGTCCCTTTAAAACCCAAATATATTCATTCTGCAATCATGTATAACAGAAAAGCAGCAAATCCTCACATCTGAGAAACTAGAAACAGCTTTGCTTGGTAATTAATTATCAAAGTTATTGTCAGTTGATGATTCAGAGCTTTAGTGTTTTCGGGTCACATTACTTGCACGAGAACACTAAAATATTTTGTGTTGACTCACTTCATTTGTGCATGAAGTTGCTGAATCAATGAGTGAACTTCCGCTGGTACATCCTCAGCGTTATACGTCCCTGGAGGATCTCAGTGCTGACTGGGTAACGTGCCGCGAATTGGTCGCTGAAGTTCAGATTGTCAACTCTTGCTAAAAAAGCAGATGACAAGAAATTGGGCCATGTGTGTCATTTGTGTCACCCAGTAGAAATTTGTGTCTTATCACGTCTTTGCATTGGCTTTACATGTGATTCACTCATGCAAATTGTTTTGTTCGTGCCCGCTGTGAACACAACATAAGTCTCTAACTACAGATTGCAACCAGCTGAAACTTCTCCAGGTCAGAATTCCTTCAGTGTTCATTGTTTGAGGTTTTAAGTGGGAGCCAAATCATCCTCAGAGGTCTCTTCCTCTCCAAAACAAATAGACCAGGTGATTAAGACACTGATTAAAGCAGTTTCACGTTAGAAATCAGTGTTTCTCCTACATCGTTTGGCATGTTGGAGGTGGACGTTAGCTTTGCACTTGCTAATTTGTGCTCCCCTTTTATCCCCCCAGTATCTTAAGATGTTTAGGAGGTTTTTAAATCAGCAGAGGCATGATGAGCAGACTCTGATTTAAACGGGTAAAAACTGAATAAAGCAGTTTAGGTTAAAAAAAAAAAAAAACAAGTTTTCCCGACACTGCTCGTTACGGAGGGGCTGCCAACTACAGTGACCGACGCAAATGGCCCTGTCTAGAGCCAGTGTTTGGTTTGGCTGCGCTGGGTTACTGTAGAAACATGGTGGTGAAACACGGTGATCTCCGTAGACGAGGACTTGCTTTGTAGTTAGATATAAATAGCTCAATGATAGTTATAAAAACACAGCAATTCTTATTTCCAGGTGATTTTACACTTAAAACATTTATATTCCATTTCTGCCTCCAGTCTAAACTCATAGTATGCCATGCCGTCTTTTCTTAAAGGAAAAAGGGGAGCCATCACTCAGTGGAGGCGTATAAATGTGCCAGATGAAGCTGTCATTACATATTGCGTCAAAGACAATAACAAATCCTGTACCATAAATTAACTGTCCACAATATGGACAAACGTTTACAGTCCGCCACCAGCACAGTCACCACTACAATTAGGCAGCTGGTCGTACTGAGAACAGTCACTCAAGAGTCCCTGGAGGAGCCGTCACGGTTGGCTGAACAGAGCGTCTTACCAGCTTATGAGGGCAGAGTGTGGAGGTCAGCGTGATGCAAAGCAACACTAATGCAATGGTGCATTACAAATGAAAAGTTGGCATGAATTATTGATGTCAGCATCTGAGTTGGCGTACAGTGTCGGAGCGTTTGTTAACTTTGATTGGCCACTGACTTGCCGCGGTGATAAATGACAGGTGCCCAGAGAGAAATGCATTCACTTCTTTATTATTCATAAGATGGGAATATTTTTTACATCTTATGCACAGCAGATACAAAGACAAACATGTTTCTAAACCACAAACTAAATTCCTCCATCGCTCTAAATCCTGCTTCCCATTTCAAAATGGCCCCCCAGAAGAAAACAACCCTTTACGTTTGTAGTCCAGTTTCACATTCTGAAAAGATCGTTTTACAGCAATCTCATTTTAGCAGAATGGCACAAGCCACGTTCAGAATACTTCCATTTTTGACAGATACCCATTCCCCCTTTAAACAAATTGCACTTTTTTCTTCTTTAAAACTACATCAACAAGATTATAGGATCAAAGTAACACCAAAAACACAAGAGACGACTAAACATCCAACTTATACAGGTTCATTATTTTAGTTGCACAAAAATGCATAAATATACATTACGCAAAAAAGTACAAAAATATTTGTACTTTCCTTTGCTCAAATAATGACAGACATTGATATGATCATAAGGACTGGGGTTGTCATAGAACGTAGGGATGCATTCACAAGGTCCATGCGAGATAAGCCATTTACACAACAGCCTAGCTTTCACAGAGGTAAGACCAAGGTTCTACAGGAAAACAAAACATGTCGCTGTCTAGGCCAAAAGGTAAAGAGGCAACACAAACACTAAGAAAATTAGGATACACAGAACTCTGCGTTCTAAATTCATGCCAAAAAGACTAACATGCAATGACTCTTAACGCTTCTAAACCTCCCAGGAGCAGCGGTAACTCCACGGGAGGACTAGCTTAACAACGGTTACTTCAATGAGTCAAATTTCCTCAGCAAATATGATCCATAGAGTTTGACTAGGCTTTGCATGAGGTTGGTTTTTTTGAAGTGCTAAGATGGTACCGCAATAGTTGCCAAGGATAAGCTCAGATTGTCGACAGCAAGATGGTTTCAACTCAGACTCCCCCCCACAGACAATCGGGAGGAGATATAAATACTGTTTGTTTATAATAATGCACATTTGTCCATTAAATAAACCTGATTAAATTAATGAAGAGCTTGGCAAACCTCACATCAGCTGGACAAAGGTGTGGTTTCCAGAGGCCTGAAGGAAACAGGGAGAACGAGAGTTAGTCCAAACTAAACAAAAAACACTTTAGATTAAGGTCTGTTGTCAAAAAATGCATGAAAAGATGAAAAATAAGTGTTAGTCCAACAATGCTTTGACTCCCTCAAAGTGGGGACTATTTTCAGCTGCGGATTAATACACATTTGGTGTGCTGCTAACTGTTTCGTGGCAGCAGGATGGTCACTAAGCATTTAACTCAAATTGCAATGCCAAGCTTCATCGTAATAAAGGAACACATCACCCAGTGAACACTTGTAAATGATTTAAATAATTTCTGAAAACTCAAGAGCTATTAGAAAAATAAAATAAACAGCCTAAGGGCCTGTGTCCACATGGGGTTTTCTCAGTGGCAGTTTTTTTCCCCCCAGTCGTTCCCAATGAGAAGAGAGCGTATGCAGCTGCCTAGAGCAAAAGCGCTGCACTCAGCTGCTACGAAAACTTCTGATCTTTTCAGAACGGCGCTGGTGTCGTCACTGCAGCTGCTTTAGCTACTGTCTATCCTGAGCTAAATTAAAATACCGCAACAAAGACAGAAAAGCCCATTTTTGGAGCACATTGGCCGGTGGACACTGAGTGTTGCCGGTGAGCGTTTTGCTTTTATCACCACACAAGTTGCAAGATGTGTAGTAAACCCTCTGTTAACGTAGCGTTACATTAGCTACCTAGTTTACATCAAACTCAAGATATCATCATCGAAACTAGGGAAGCACGATATCGGATATTTTGCCGATATGCAACGACTCATTTGACCGATAATCAATACTTATACATACATCCACTTTTTTCTCCACCTAATTTTAGTGATCAAGTCTCTTCTGTGGTGGAATTATATTACATTATGCATGTGTACTCTTATCGTGACGGCCCACCAGCAGATTCATTGTGCAAAATAAGAAAAAGCATGTTGGCCGATTCTAATAGTTCATTTTTAAAACCAATACTGGCCGATACCAATGACGTGACAATATTATCGTGCATCCCTAATAGAAACAAATCCCACACAGTCCGTCATTTTTAAAAAAGCACCGGGAAGACTTTCTACATGAAGCGCTGAGATGAAATGCTACACCATGTGAACACGGGCCCTAAGAGGAACGGTCTGGTGATTGTCCTTCTTGTCGATAAATCTCATAAAGAATAAAAACAGTGACTACATTTACAAGAACGCTGATATTCCAAATTTGATATGGGTCACGCAAACAGCATTTTACATTTGGATATTCCGAATTAGGTTTTTTCGAATAAAGCATTTGTGATCGCGATGTGCGATATGCTGATATTATTCAGGTTTTAATGGCAAGGAAAGCTAACAAGTCTGCCACAAGTAGAGAACTCCAAAAAAACCCTATTGTTCTAGTATTCAAAGCTGCATGTAAATATTAGTGGAATATTCATTTATATTAGCCGCATAAACTGCTTTTGGAATAAAGGGAAAAGACTGTATACTGTGCTGTAGTCAGTGATTTGATCCCAGCTGTATATCCAAGCCCTGATCTATATTCCCCTGTGCTTTAGAGCTTTGTTGTTAATGCATCAATGAGCCACATTGTTGGTGACAGGTGACATGTTCTTTTATCACAATGAGCACAGGCACTGTAATTTCCCTTCCGTCCCATGTGCATTAATCCACAGCTGAAAACTGTCCCCAACAAATGCCCAATCAAATCCTGTTTGAGTTGCACTTGATAAAAACTACAGCACCCAGCTGTTTAAGGAAAACATTTAGCATTAAAAAAAAATTACAGTATATATTCATGCCTGTTTTCAAATATTTATTTTTGTTAAGAACAATTTTGTGTAGGTTTGAGTGCCACAGACAAGTTGGACTAACACACTGTAAGTTTCGATCTTTTCATGGGATTTGATGACAATTTAAACAAAAAGAAATCTAGAATATCACCAGCCTCATCTTTTAACACCAAAACAGTTTTTGGTTTGTTCATGTTGAAACATTCTGCAGTTTTCAGACAAACACTGTTATTGTGCAGGTTTCAGTTTGCATGACATCATCAGGTTAGCAGTTAGAAAAACACTGTGGTACCAAAGGTTACTCACTAAATATCTAACAAAACTGCCGGGACTTCCATCCAGGCTGGGAAGTCTCAGAGGGAGTAGGGTACCAACGCATCTGAAGAAACACAAACATAGTCATGTACAGCAGACCAGAACCAGGCCTCAGCTTCAATCCTCAGCTCTGCAGATTTTATCAGTTCACACACTTGACAAGCAGGTTTGGGAGGACTGTCCCTTTAAGCCGTGGTCACTGAAGCCATGGGAATGTGGGTCACGTAGCTGCTCACAGAGGACAATGGTCCTCGAGTAATTAACAGGCATGGAAATGTGGAGCGCTGAACCTCTCCATGTGTTAAACATTTCCACGGGGCGAGAGCTGGTACCTTTTCATACCTGTGACTAAAACCTGCGGCAGAATGAGGCCTCACATTTCTACACACAGGGCAGAGGCCACAGCTGCTTAAAGGACAGGTCACCTCAAATCAAAAATACATGTTTTTCCTCTTACCTGTTGTAGTGCTGCTCATCAAATCTAGATTGTTTTGGTGTGAGGTGCAGAGTGTTGGAGATATCGCCTGCCTTCTCTCCGATATAATAGAACTAGATGGCACTTGGAAAAAACAGCAAAGCTGCAAAGACTAATGTCTCTTTCCAGAAGTCATGACCCAGTTACTCAAGATAATTCACAGAACTGGTTGTGAGCAGGTTCATGTAGGAACTGTTGTTGAGTTTTGGAAATGTATTTTTTTGGAGTGCCATCTAGTTCCATAATGTCAGAAGGTGGTCATCTCTACGGCCAGTATCTCCAACACCCGAGCTGGCTACCATCTAGGGCTGCCCTCTAAGAGTCGACCAAAAGGACATTAGTCGATTAGATTTCATTGGTCGCTTAGTCGCAGAAAACAAATGTGAAACTCTATTAGGAGCTGCGCCTTGACAAAATAAATTAAAACCTTTATGGCTGGACCATGTGGGAATTTACTTTGAAAGGACAGACACAGGAAGTGGCCACGCTCAGCAGTCAGACAGGAGTCAGGTTAATTTCCAGGGCTGGTACCTGCGGTTATTCCACAGGCTAGTTAATAACATGTCGGGCAGGAAATCCAAAGTGTGGGATCATTTTGAGAAGGTGAAGGACGAACCCAAGGTGATATGTAAACTCATCTTCATTGGTCGACTACAAACATGACGTATCATCTGAAACATGGAAGTAGCTACATGCCCATTAGCCCACAGCGTCATTAACAGGCGGCTCGCTCAGTGTGTGACGTGCACTTGTAGATAAATATAGGCCTATATCAAAAGGGAAATTTCGGTTTATTTCAACCTGTCTCCTATCGTCCTAAATTTGTTTCAAGTGACTAGTGACATAAAAATAATAGTTAGCATGTTAGCTGTTAGCCTAGATACAGCCGGGGCGCATAGTAGCGTCAGACCTGTTAAAGCGTCAGTGAACGGGCAACCTTCAAGTGCAAAGTTAGTCCACTAAACAAGCTTTTGTTTTTTTTCCCACAAAGACCGCCTCATATCGTTAGGACAAATGTCAGAGAACATATAGAAAATGACATGTAAATGTGTTGTCTTACCTTACCGGTGTGCTGCCATGTT
Source organism: Epinephelus fuscoguttatus (assembly GCF_011397635.1). Taxonomy (NCBI): domain Eukaryota; kingdom Metazoa; phylum Chordata; class Actinopteri; order Perciformes; family Serranidae; genus Epinephelus; species Epinephelus fuscoguttatus. Next base: position 42,602,682 of record NC_064753.1, read on the forward strand.
TGTTTACCATTTAGCTCTGCTTTCCAAAGCGCGGCCGAAATATCGCGGAACAAGCAGCGATCTCATACCGTGCCTGAAATTTCGTGAGAACAAGCAGCAACAGCTGGAAGGCAGAATCAGACAGTAGCCTGAAAAGTTCATTCATTTATTTTATGAAAGATTTATAGAATAATGGCTGACTTTTTGCCAGACTTCGACTTTGTGGAGGAGGAATTTGATTTTGCAGAGTTTGATGGCCGTCCTCATTTATTTGAGCCAGAATACACTGACGAAGAGCTTCGTGAAATTGAAGAACGGAGGAGGAGAGAGAGAGAGAGAGGCGCAACAGGTAGAGGACGAGAGAGGAGGAACGGCTGCCACAAGGCTGCGTAGCTCTGGAGATTGGTGGTGTACCTGTGAATGCTGTGCCCCAGTGCCCACAGAAGAGGAATGCCTCTGTTGCAAGGAATGGGACCGGTTGCAGCCTTATTTTCAAGGTCTGGATGTGACCGAGGACGAGACACCTCCACCTGGAGTAGTGTCCAGCTGGGCTTTATCTAGAGCTTGCGAGATTTCAGGCACAGTATAAGATCGCTGCTTGTTCTCCTCCAACCTGTTAAACAGGTTGAAATAAACCGAAATTTCCCTTTAATGAAGGTTCATTGGTACGGTTTTGTATTTCTCTGTAATGTAGCACAGTGTTAACAATGTTACTGATACTATTCTTTCTCACACCTTCAACTCAAACCATTGTGTTGCCTCGCCCAAAATATATCATTTAATAATCATATTAATATCGTAAACATGTGGGTGACTAGTTGACTAATGAGCCCTAAGTGACGACTGTTGGTCGACTAGGAAAATTCTTAGTTGAGGGCAGCCCTACCATCAATGTTGATATTTGGTTTGGCCAAAATTCAACGTCAGAACGTCTAATGGCAGCAATATTTTGTAACCCAAATATCATCTGTAACCACAAGCAACCAAAATCCAGTCTTCCAAACATTTCATGTCAACGTCATCTTGATGTAAAACATTTAATCAAGGTAGAGGGGGAAAAAAACAAAAAAAAAACAATGGCTCACAAAATTTCATAATGTTATCGTCCACACATCGTGAAGTTCTAACAATATTTAAAATATTGCCAACCCACATTTAATGTCTGTCCAACGAAAGAGTCAAAACATCTCTCTGACATCATACTGACGTCCAATGCCAGCTGGTACTCAACAGCTCACACCAAAACAATCTAGTTTGATAAACAGCACTACAGGTAAGAGGAAAAATATGACTTTGGGGTGAACCGTCTCTTTAATACACTCAGGAGGTTATCATCAGTTGTTTAAGAGACATTTGATGTTACACTGCTGTGTCACACAGTCAAACTAACGAGGCCGAGAGTCAGTGGGGAGAGAACTCGGGGCATTTTAGGGATCTTTCATCGGATTGCAATTAAAAAGGCCTTTCCCCCCTTTGTGTGGCTACACAGTCAGCTTATGTTCCAACAGGGACGTGGACAGTAAGTTGGCACCTCCAGAGAAGGCCATCAGGTCTGACAATTTCTCCAAGCAAATACCTAACATTCCTGCGCCTCTTACGCCCCACAAAATGGTCTATGTAATAGCTGCCTACTTTGCAGTGTAGCACTCCCCTGTGCTCTTACATTGCAGGAGGAAGTTAGATCACAATGAACTTTAAATGACCCAACAAGAGAAATATTTTCCATTGCTATTGTTACCAAAAGCCCTGCCCACTGCTTTGTAGTTAGCTGCACTACTGCTGTAGCATTTCTGCTGCAATTAGCTTACAAAGTAAACACTCTGTACACTCATTTCTCTAGAAAGAAATAATGTTTTAAACACATTTCAGACTGAAACAGTGACAGTTAAATGTTAAAGCAAGTGAGCATGCAGTGCATCTACTGTCTATACGCACACCTACTTAGTCTTGGTTCAAAACTCCATCTTAAGGCTCAAATGTTTATTTTTCTAAAATGATTTCTGCTTCTTTAGTCCACGCCGTAGACCAAAACATGAGTATTTTATTAGTGAGCACTTTTAACCTCCAGCACACAGATGGGATAGTGATGCACGAGCTCCATTAAAGGAAAAATTTATACCTCAATGTCTGAGAGTGATCAACAAAAAGGAAGCAGTGAGCCAAAAGCAGCCAGATGACAACCACAAAGAGGGCTTTAAAGGAAGTGCGTGGTATTGTAACACTACATCAAAGAATGTACACACCACGTCCACTGAAGGCAAAACAGGAGTGAAGTCATTTTCCATTTTGAAATGACAAATCTTTATTACAATATAACTCAGGGTTTTAATTTCATTTGACTCTCTGTTTCACAACATTAAGACTGGGCACAAGTTGTGCAGCCAACAATTTGCAGAGAAGATATTTGTGGCTCCACAAATTGTGCTGTTATTGTAATACCTCAGAGGGCCACTGGGACTGTTTCAGGAATCTTAAAGTCTGCTTTTAAAAGTGCACCATGTTGTCAAACAGCAGCAGTGCATCACTACCACTCTCATTTTATGATCGTACCTCGGTGCAGACATTAATGTGTCTCTAAAAAGGTTCCCTGTGTTGTTAGAGCTAAATGTGTGCTACTTAAAAAGAATAGAAGATAAGAGAAACACACACCGGTTGGTCCCTCACCTGGGCGTGGAGGGCTGCAGCAGCGGCAGCGGCCGCCGGGTAAGTGAAGGCTGCGTGAGGGAGGCCTGGGGTCAGCTCCGTGGTGTACAGGGGGTAAGGAGTCCAGGCATCCGGAGATGCTGGGATCAGTGCTGCCCCTGTTAGATCATCTGGGGAAGTACAGGGCGGGAGGAAACGTAAAGCTGACTGACCTACCCTTAAACATATAAACATGTAAAGACGCTAAACATTTTAAATGAAGAAGAAAATGTGTCGTCAAAACATGCTGCAAAAAAGAGGTTTGCTAACTGCTTTGTGTGACTTCATGTTTACTACTGATGAATCTCGTAATATTGTAATGGCTTGAATTATCACTAAAGGAAAATAATGTACTCCTATAAAGTGCAGTCAGACCAGATTTCGCTGTACGCATCACTATCACATACACATCAAAATCGGCCGTGTTTTCGGCTTCACACAGAGTTCAATCTGACTAAACGTTGACACATGACACTGCAAAGTTTGCGAGCAGGTGGAGCTGATCCGAAAATACTAACCAAGGGTTTCCACGGTCATGAAACTCATGGAGAAGTTTTCCAGGTATGGACATGGTTTGGAAGAAAAATGTTTTGGCCATTGTTTAAAATTTGTTCCTAACAATCTCCATCAACATCTGTATGTGGGGCCCATATGGGTCGTGAATGGACAGAAATATGGGCCCTATATGGGACTGTCCACAGGTTCCACGTTGGCCCTGTGCCAATTGCCCACATGTGTGGGTTTACCCAAGTGGCCAAGATAACATGCCCATTTTAGGCCCATACCCACCTCATACCCAGGTAGCCCCAGCATAACCTATGTGGGGCCAAACTATGTGGGCACTGGACATGGGCCCCTGTGGAATCCATAGACAATCCCATATCGGGCCAGTTTTTAACTCCCCACATACAAAGGTTGGCTGGGGTTTCAATCCTTAAGCAAAATAAGTTCCATGCATGACTAATTTAAAATCCAGGGCTGCACTGTTTGACTGTTGAATTAGTGCAGCAGCTAGTTGGGGGCGGGTATGTCTAACGTGCGAGTCAAGTTAGCAAACAGGAGGAGTGTGTTTAATAATGTATGTGAATGATAGATATGATACATGGCTCGAGAGAGGCTGGAAGGAGGCTCTGCACCAAAACGTTTCAAGACAAGTAGGGATGCACGATATTTGATTTTTTTGTCGAAATCCGAAACAACTCTGACAAATGGCAATATCAATATATTCACCTTTTCCCACCTAATTTTAGTGATCATTAAGTCTCTTCTGTAGTTGAATTATCATATCATGCATGCATACCCTTATCGTGACGGCCCACCAGCAGATGGAGACATGAAATACAATACTTTCAGTGCATGTAATATTCATTCATTGTGCAAAGTAAGAAAAAGCATGTTGGCTGATTCTGATTTCATTCCTTCATTTTAAGGACGATATTGGCCGATACAGATGATGTGCCAATATTATCGTGCATCCCTAACGACAACTAAAACGCTGCTCAGAGTGCCAACGTCAGCATGTATTTCATGCCATGCCACAACTTTACCCTTCTACCATCATGATAATCATTGCTACAGCTGCGAGACAACTTAAACCAGTCCATTGCAGCGGTCAACGATCTGACTGGATCTCACATTATTCATACACCTCTTGCGCAGAGCTACGTTTACAGACAGCGCAATAGTGGCCAAATTTAGTTGTGGGGAAACAGTGTGCGTATCTCTCCACATTTGGAACTGCACTCTATGGCGGGATTTATAGGCTACTTCTGTGGCGTAGACTCTGCATAGATGTGTAGCCTACTCTTTGCCACAGCTTGTGCCGTAGCCTGACGTGCACTTCCCAGATATGCAACTACACGTCACTGCAACACAGGTTCCATTTCCCTCAGTGGAACCTAAGCTAACCTAACAAATGTGAAGACAGTAAAGCCCCCACACAGCGGCAAGTTAAGTTTTGTGTGCAATTTATCCTAGCTCCATATTAGTCGAAGAAAGTCCACTAGCTGCTAGGCTAATTTATGCAATGTAAAATGTCATAGACTCATGCTAATAACATTAGCATGTTGTATTTGTGGGGGGAAAGTGTCCAGCAAAAGACAAGTGTTCTGTCTGTGAATCTTGTGTTATAATGAAGCCGATTTGTGTACTTTTGAATCAATCAGAATTTACTTCAGAAACCCCACCACTAACTAGTGTTTTGGAGGTGTAACTGCAGAGCTGACAGACATCACCACACAAGTATAAATGCTCACAACTGCACAGGCTGCTTGTGTAGGCTCTGCGTGGAGCCGACACACCTATAAATCTGCCTTACTTCAAATCACATGTTGTCCAAGGTGTCTGGGTTGTTTCAGACCTAAGTCATGGAAATAGGGTAAAATATTATGGACATGTTTTGAACATGCATTGGTAAAAATGTGTGGGAACCCCGATGGTTATACTCCTAGTTTATACCTGCATGGTGAAATCCAAGCAGCAAAGATGCAGCTGCAGTGAGAGGAAGAACAGAGACTGACCTTAGTGAGTAAAAAAAAAAAAAAACGCTGCAATTTACAATTTTGTGAACCGCTGCTTTCCCACAGTTTGTTTACAACCCTTCCTTGTGGTTTTCTGTCCTCCTCTGCTTGTAACCACAACACGAGTAATTTGCTCCAGTCGAAATCTGGTCTGAATGCAGCCTAACACTGTTGTCAACCATGGTCTGTCCCAAACTACTGAATCCAGCAGGTGTTTCTGCAGAGAGAGCTGCTGACTAAACCCTGTGAGAGTGGAATTTCCCAGCTGTACAGAAGCAAAGCGGCTGTCTGAAGAGTCGAGATGACACATGCATGTGGAGGTGAGTTAGTCCTTAATTTGTTAGACACAGTTTAAGCCCTGCCCATTTGTCTTTAATACCACAATATGCTAAGATAGATTTTTTTTTTTTTAAAGGGCAACAAGGGCAATCGAGTACTGGCGTTGCCAAGGTGAGAGTGGATGAGAGAGCCTAGAGTGGTGCAGCCGTACAACTTACATGGGTCCCGTGCAATGAAGTGTGCTCCTAGAGCAGGGTGGATATTTGTGGGGTTCGGTGTGGCCATCAGCTTACTCTTTGCCATCTTCGTGTTGGCTTTAGCAAACTCTAAGCGCAGGGTCTGGGGGCTTTCGGGGTCAAAACGGATACCCTGGGGGAGAGACGGAGGAGGGGAGGAGGAGGGGGGGACATAGTATCGTAAGGGAGGTGGGCTGAGTTTGAGGGGCAGAAGCTCAGTAGTCTCACGTGGCCTCCTTTCCTAAAGCCGTGTTTCAATACTCAGGGTGTATCCTTCAAGCTTCCCTTGAGATAAACACTGTCGTGGGAAGTTAAAAATATACTGTGTTCAAAAAAGGTCACGTCTTCACAAAAATAAAAAGGGCAGACTGAAGGATACACTCCGGAAATATTTCAACATGCTTGCATCTCTTTTTCCTTGTGACAAAATCAAGAGCCAGGAGGAGAAGGAGACGAGGAAAAGGGCCGAGACGTTTGAGTGTACTTCCTTTTTTAAGGTGGCTGAACCCTGCTTGTGTTCTTGTGCCCTAAGCGTTGTGCCCACATGCAGGTGAGTAGTATTTTGGTGTGTGTGTGTGTCTGTGTGTGTGACTGCTGGTGTGTCTAAGAGGTGATGCTCATAAGGAAGGCTAAGCTATGAGAGAGAAGTGTTAGATACTGCCAGATACGTGGGCTACTGGGTGACAAAATAAGAGGTTACACTACTGAAGATGTGTCCAGGTAACACTACACATGTGGCTATAGATCAAAGTATTACAGTAAAGCAGTGATATGCAAAATAAAGAAAGCTATACCAGACTAAGAAGGGATGTGTATCAAGGTCAAAGTAAACTACCGTAAGGCTACGGGATTCTGGCCTCTTTCCAAAAATGGCCCTGCCATTGAATTATAAAAGACAAAATGGGTTGACTTTGAGAGATTTTATGGGAAAGAAGAATTTCTTTTTTTACAGCTCCCAATCACTTCTTTTTAGGTTCAAGCAAAGGTTAACACAAATCTAAAAAATACAAAGCAACTTATTTAAAGGAGGATTTTAAATAAGGGGGGAAATCAAACAGCAAGAAAAGAAAACAATAAAAATAAGGCAATGCTTACATTTAGAGCATTTTTGGCAGCTTCAGCTCCAGAGCGACTGTCAAAGGTTACAAACCCGACAGGCTGGAAGGCAAAGGGAAGAAACACACTGTGACACCAACAGGGGAGCATCTGACATGCAAGACGCTGCATATTTGTCAAATATCACGTTGATTATAAGTATATATATCTTAATATCATAATAAAAAAACCTGTGTCAAACAAATCAGCAAGAAAAGAGGACAGTGTGTCCTTCTTTAAAGGTCCAGTGTGTAAGATGTAAGGGGATTTTAGTGAAATCCAGCAGTGAGGATTGCAGATCACAGCTAAAACTTCTCCCAGTTTGAATTCTTTCAGTGCTCATTGTTCAGTAGGTTTTTACCAGGAGCCGAATTAACCGTAGAGGCGTCTTCCTCTCCAAAATAAATGAACCAGGTGATTTAACTCGGTAAATCACTGCAGATGGGCCGCTGGTCAGTGGTGAAAAAGTATTCAGTTCCTTTAAGTACAGTACGACTAGCAAACTGTGAAAATACGCCGTTGCAAGTACAACCCTCTGAAACCTGGAGCAACATCACTCGTCTTGTGCTGCTTTCAGACGCCTTTCACAAGTATTTAAACCTTTGAAACCTGAGTGCATTGGTGCAATCTCTTTGGAAAACGTGGGGGAAAGGCAACGAGCAACTTGGTAAGAAATTTACTTCAAACTGCAAAAAAAAAAAAAAACCCCTGAAAATTATTTTTTTTAAACAATGGAAAAAAACCTGAGTAAACTGTATTTATTCATATTATTACTGCTATTTTTTGTTGTTGTTATTTTTCCAGGTTTATTTATTTATTTATTTATTTATTTATTTATTTATTTATTTATTTATTACTTTTTTCTTGTTTTTAATTTTCTCTTTTTACTAATTTCTTAGGGTCATTTTATCTTTTGTTGCTGATTGCCTTCTTCCCGTGTTTTTAAAAGAAATGAAGCCAATTTGCTGAGGTTTCAAATAGTTAAGTAAAAGTAAGTAAGAAAAAGTCAGGAAAATGTTTATCCGCAATCTTAATTTGTAAAGTAACTACAGCTGTCAGATAAATGTAGTGAAACAAGTTCATTACCCTCTGAAATGGAGACGACTGGACGTATAAAGTGGCATGAAAAGTACCTCAAATTTGTGCTTAAGTAAACGCACTCAGTTACATTCCACCACTGCCATTAGCCCAGCACCTCCTAATGTGTGCTCACCTTTTTTCTCTGGTAACTTTAAGATCCAGACTTTCAGGAGGTTTTTACCAGGAGCCGAGTTATCAGCAGAGGTCTTCCTCTCCAAAACAAACAGACCAGGTTATTTAAACCGGTAAAACCGCTGAATAAAGCAGTTTAATGGTTAATAAATCTGTGTCTTTCCAGCACTGCTCATTGTGCAGGGGCTGCTAACTATGGCGGCAGACACGAAAACACAAATGGCCTAGCCATGCTGGGCTCCTGTGGAAACATGGCAGTGTAACATGGTGATCTCGGTAGATGGTAATGTAATTATAAACTAAAGAAAACACTTTTCATTTCTGCCAATATATCCCCCTAATTCCTACACACTGGACCTTTAATATCATAAAAATCATAATGGTTTGTCATTTTTATGTCTTCAGCCAAATGTTAAAGTTACAAAATGTCTGCCTGGACATTTGTTTAGTATTTAAGTAGAGCATTAAAGCAGTTTCCTCCACTGATGGAGGGCGTCTCACCTGTTTTGATGTTAACTTAATCAGTGACCCTTCATAACCCTGCAGGGAAGAAAGATAGCCAATTATCCACTCTGGAGTCACATGCAGGAAGTCAGGCGTGAACGCGTCTCGCTATATCAAGAGAAACCTGCCTGTGTGCACCTTCAGTTTGAGCTCAACAGCAGGCCGTCACAGATCCTTCTGTGGCAGTGTTACAGTCATTGTGGCAAAATAAAGAGAAACATGCCAACAAATGCAGCTTTCTATGACTGTACAGATAAAAGCTCTGATATCCTGAGAGCTAAGAATAAGAAAATGAAGACCAGGTTTAGTTTAAAAAAAAGGAGGCAAGCACATGTTATCAGATGTGTGAGGGTTTGCTCTCTTTCGCAGAAGTCTGAGCCTAGATTAGGCATGACTTCCAAACACAGCCACTGGTTTTAAACCAGGTTAAAAACAGCACAGGGGTTGGTAAAAGCAGGAGCAAATTCCTGAGAAATGACGGGGAATCTTGCCTGACCAGAGTATTGATAGATGGGATCTCTCCTGATCCTGATTTACAGCCATGGAAAATTAAACAACTTTCACTGGCTGTCATAAATCCTTAGCAACAATCCGAACCAGATTCAGCTTCAGTAATTCAGAGGAGAAAAACAAGACGTAGAATCGAGTCAATATTAAAGATTTCTCTTTTTTAAAAAAAGGTTGAAATTTGGATTAAATTTAAACCTAGAGTGAATCAGACTGAGCCCTGTTTGCACACACTGTTTGCCTTCTGCAGAAGCAAAGGGCAAAAAGTAAAACAGTGCCTTGAGAAAACATCTCAGTGGTTTCACAATGTCTCAATGCTACGAGAGGAAATAAAAAAAAATTTCCCTACACGGTGGGCGAGCTGGGTCACGGAGAGGGTTGGTTGGCCAATTGCGAGGGCTACTCATTTACACATTCCACAAGATCATCCATGTGCGAGGGATACCACTTCCAATTTGGTTAGTTAGGACACGGGGTGGGAGGGGTGTTTATGGAGTCCGGTCAAAAAAACAGAGCAACAATGATGTGGCCTCATTTCCATATATGCAAATATCTGGACGTCCATTAACAGGAGAGGATTGTTTGATTCAGCTAAAGAGGAGCTCTGATAAACTGAGTGTGAGCGACAGCCGGTGACATCACTGCGTCATGGAAAGTGGTTTTAAAAGGACAACCTGCACACTGTTACAGTTGCTTCAATAAAATGTTTAAACTCCCAAAGACCTTCATCTGTGCGCAGATAATCCTTTCAGAGACTCTTTCCACGACTTGTTTCCAGCAGCTGGCACACAGCAGCTACCTTTGCTTTATTTTTAAGAAGAGGGGAGAAGTCAAGTCTGTTTAGTCATTTAGAAACCTCAACACACAACACCTTCACTCTTTAAAAACATGACACATTGTCGCCTACCTTAAAAGGCCTGAAGAGAAGGTAAAGTTCCCGTGGTTTGATATCGACAGGTAGGCCACTGACAAACAGCGTTCGTACCTGCAAACACAAAGCAAAGCTGCATGTGGTCAGCTGGAAATATTCTGCCTTTTTATTTGGTGTCTTCGATCTCCAGACAGCAGCAGCATGTGTGATAAGAACTGAGTTGCACAGAAAGATTTAGAAAGGCTTGGCCAAGGTCCCGACGTCTCTCATTCCTCCTTAATAACTAACACACACTGTATGGATGGATATTTACAGGGGAGCTCTGCGTGCAGTGTGCTGTGGAACACAAGACAGAATAAACACAAGAAATGTTTTATTTCTGACAAAGACCTCAGTGTGATGAGTGAATGTCAGACACCAAAAACACAACACAGTGTGGAGCTGACAAATTAATTCATCTGCAAAGGTCGTGTCAACTGTTGGTCAGGTGTTCCCAAACTGAAGTGTCACTGCAGACTCAATCCTTAAAGCTACAGGTTCACAACTTTTTTGGGCTTGTGACCCTTAAAGGCAAGACACCCAGGGCTAAAACAGGGCTGCGTTCACCTGCGACAAAATGTGTATTTAAACAGAAACAGTGATGTGTTAAACACTCTGTTGTGTAGCGCAGGTGCACGACAGGGTTTAATTCAGTTCAGTTCAAAGGGGCATTACTGGTGTGGGAAACATGTTACATTGCCAATACAGTTAGTAAAGATCTGCTAACGTTTGGTTTATTTACATGTCGCAGCTGATTGTGTAACACCTGACACACCTTGCAAATCAGAGAAAATGTACCTTAAAGCCTGTTGCACACCGATTTAAGGAAACATGTCGTTCAACTGGACACTGTAGCAGAACAGTGCACAGTGTTTTGAGATTAAACACGCGTCAATTTGTTCATGCACTGGAAGATTTTGGGCAATTTGCTTCCATAACATGACTTATTTCAGACAAGTGGAAAGAAAATCTCTAAAATACACATTCAGGTGTTTATTTCAGTTCTTACTGCTGTTGTGGAAATGTATTCAACAAGCACATATGTACTTAGATTCTTTTTTGCATATTAAAACATAAAATTTCAAAAATCATCATCACAAAAAACAGTCATCTTAATGTAAGTAGTCAGCTGAGGACGTGTCATGGTGATGTCCTTAAGTTAAGTTTTACCTTAGCATTTTATTTTTTTGCCTTTAAAGTGTATGGAATTTTACAGTACATATCTTTTAAGGCTGTTTTCTCAAAATAAGTGGTGTCTCACACTCCGAGCCAAAAATTTCCACTTCAGCAGCACTTGTATACACAAATCTTTCCAGTTTTATGGCTGTTGACAGTATTTTCTGATTTGTGATATCCAGAATTCCCTCTGTAAAAACATTTGATAAGAAAACTAAAATAAGAATTTTGAACCTGCTAAATCCAGTGTTCAGATTTCTGTTCAGGAAATAGATGCAAATCAGTGCATATTAGACTAGCTCATGCCTTACAAAAAAAAAAAAAAAGCTCGTAATACAAAAAATACTTGTCTTAACTGCAAGTAATCATCTGGAGAAGCTACATGGTGATATCTGTTAGTTAAAAATGTTACCTACTTCATCTCCTTAAAAAAAATAAAGTACAATACCACTGAATTAAAAACGAAATGATCAGCTGTATACGACTGACGCTGTACGGATGTGAAATGATTGCCATCATCGTTGTGTGGCAGAATTCAGGTTAAACCCTGAACTGCTGGGACCAGTGTCAAATTCAGCTCTGAACACTAACATCACACCATTTTCTGGAAACAGTTCTTTGCTGCTCTAAAACAGTAGCTGCCAGTGGCTGCAGAGCGAAACTCTTTGTGTAGCTACTGTTGTAGAGCAGTGAAGAAGAACCGATTTCTGGGAAACGCCTGTGAAGTTTATTAACAAATTACGTGGTATCAGATCGGTGCATGGACTTGCACACTTGCCGAATCCTGATCCAGCATTTTAGGCAGCATCAGAGAAACTCGGATCAACTGTGCTGAAAACTAAACGTCTCTTTGCGACCCCTCGTCAGTTTGCATGTGTTTTGAGTAGATCAACCAAAGTGTGATTAATCCCTCCAAGACTGAAAGAAGCAAAGTATCCACTGATGAATAAACCCTACAAATATAGCAGGAGTTTTTTTTCCCTGCTTTACTTTTTAACCATCTGGTGACCCCTCAGATTTATCAAGTGACTCCTTGGCTGGGTCCTGACCACGGGCGGATTAAGAGAAAGTGGGCCTCTGGGCACATATGCAAAAGGGCCAACATGTCTCTGACACTGGAGCAAAACAACACTGTCCTGGTTTTGCCTCTGTTGTTGTTGTTTTGTGTCTCTTTGTCATCGTTATGCATCGTTTTGTGGTTTTGTGTCTCTGAGGTCATTTAGAGTCTCTTCCTGGTGACATGTTAATCTGAGTGACATTTTGCAGGAGGCCAGGGGGGCCCCTGACACTCTGGGGCCCTGGGCATGTGTCCGGCAGGCCCCTTCATTAATCCATCAATGCTTCTGAGGTTGGGAATCACTGCTTTAAGCCCTTGTCAGAACAAAATAGGATTTAATATTCGTCTCATCAAAAGATCAACAGCTTCCTCTCACTGCTGAGGAGCTGTCTCTGACTAGCTGCAGATTAACTTGTGAAATTTATCTTATCTTTGGACAACTGTTTTATTGTTTTTACTATTTTAACTTGCACTCACACATCTTAATAAATGTATTTTTGCAGTGTCTTGAATGTTGCACCTTGATCCAAGAAAAAAGGCTCTGCCATTCTGCCTCGCACAGAGATGTACAGTAAAATGACTTATCTGAAACCTGTGATCCTCCAACATGTTACTGTCTAAACGAAGAACATAAGCTGCTCTTCATCCTGCTGGGGTCCCAGGATCCCCCTTCAAGGACCCCTGGACTTGCCCTAACTGGACACTAAGAGGCGATGCTGTGTACAGTGCGGTGCGGCCGGGGGAATAAACAGTGCAGTGCGAGGCCCATTAGTTCCCAGCCGGTGGGGAGGCCCTCAGTACAATGGGGCTGCCAGACGAACAGCACTGGACAACAGCGCACAGCGTGACACCATTTCCTTCCTCTGACCCGCGGCCCCAACCCTGCCGGCCCTCCGGCATTTTTCAGGTGCCGCACAGCAGCAATTCTCAGCCCTTTACAAGTCGACACATACAGTGAGTGGAGGCCGGCTCAGCTGGACACAAACTCAATGGAGATGTTTTAATTTGAGTGTCGGCTCCTCATTGACTGAGCGTATCAACCTGTAGTGTTTAATAAAATCTGAATTACATCTCTTATATATTTAGGTCATTTATTTCTACAAACAAACAGCACCACTGACGCCTGACATGATTCTGTATCTTGATGATTTAACACCTCTAAACACTTTTTTTTTTTAGGGATTTCAAATAAATGTCCATCCTGTTTGTTTAATCTTTGCTCTTAATTACAAGGCGATAAAAACACAAAAAGGAAATCAGGCTAAGAAAAGTCAAGTGGCCACACGTGGCTTTGTTGGAAGATAATGGGAACAAAGGAGGACCAACAAAAGGCCCAGCACTCCCCTCAGTGTCTCTCCATAAGGAGTCATTAAAGAGGAAATATAGCTGGGGCCACACACAACCGAGGCGAGGCAGCTGGAAAGAGTCAATACGGTTTATTTTGGAGGCCATTTGAAAATTATTGCATTTGTAATATTTTGATTCTAAATATATTTAAACCTACAAATTGCAGCTAAGGATCTTAACTGTTTTATTTTAATTTATTTTAGGCTCCAGTTTCACGATGACCTGCAGTTGGTGTGACGCGTCTTATTTTTTTTGGCACCTCAATGCAAAACAATGGCACGGTCACAAAGTCTGGATTCTCAGGAAGGGTGGAGAAAAAATATTGTAAATAAATGGATATTTGGAAGATTAAAAAGCCATATATTGTACCATGGACTTTTGCATTGAGTGAGCTGGCCTGTCGTTTTTGTCCTCAAAGAGCAGCTGATTTTTTTTTTATTTTTTTTTTACAATTAACTAGGCTACACAGTGCTTCAACCCTGTACAGCACTTCCTATTTTATTCCTCATAAAAGGCCATATACATATTTAATTTATAGCACTTTTTTCTCCAATCCAGATGGGTTCACTGAATTTACTCATTTGCAGTTTCTTTTTAATAAATTACATTTTTTTGGATTAAATCTTTTTTCCCAACTCACATGTGAAGCTAAATTAAAGCCTTCTCCTTTTTTTGTAGCAGTATGGGTCTCAAGAAAATAATTTTAAAAACAAAAATTAGCTTTTTAATAAAATATGTTTAAAAATAAAGGAAAGATGCATTAAAAATAAAAATATATGAAAAATGCATGGCTTAGAGCTTAATTGTTTCAGTGCAGTGATTATTTCACACCTGCTGACACACAGTTTAATCAGTAAAGAAAACTGACGTCACTGGGAGTTTTAAGGAGAAAGAAATGCGTGTTTAAATTACATTTTGGAGGATATTCCTACTGGAAGTGGTTTCTCCCCTTTAAACTGCCTTACTTCCTTTTAAACCGTTTCAAAGGAGCGAAAAAGTCACAGTGAGCTGAAGGAATTTCCCCCAACACACACACACACACACACACACACACACACATGTGCGTGTGTATTTGAGGCCGGAAACATAATTTTATTCGCTTGTCAGTGAACATGAACACACCGGGGTCACAGTCCGGAGCTGCTTGGAAATCAAACTTTGCCCAAACTCACCTCCTCTTCGATGGAGACGTTGTTATTCGGCTCTGCGTCAGCTTTGAGACTCATGTTGGCGCTCGCTTCAGCGGCTGCTGCTGCTGCTGCACACAGGATCAAGTTCTTCCTTGTCGAGTGATATTTCCCCCAAGTGCGTCTGAAGCTGCTGTGAAAGTCCGGGTGGCGTCTGAACTTGAGGAGAGAAGATGTGCCGAGGTGAGGTCGTGCGGACGAGGACGGCGAGGAGGTATCCGAGGATATCTTAGAAGTAGTAGTAGTATTGCGAGAGAGAATCATTCATAAAAGGGAGGAAAAGGAAAGAAAAGAAACACAGACACGCGCTAAAACTAAAGGTGAGAAGGTGGATTAGTGCTCCGTGTGTGAGGGTGAAAGATGTGGGGGGAAAGAAGTGCGCGTAAAAAACTGGAGTCCTCTGCGCTCACATCAATGCCCTTAGCTGTGGGACTGTGCGGAGGAAGAACAAGTAAACTTTTCTCATTGGAGCGCGTCTCTCTCTCCTGTCCGTGAGCGAGGCGAGCGCCCCCCTTCTCCTCCTCCTCTTCCTCCTCCTCCACTCTCCCATCCACCACCTCCTCCTCCTGCTTTTCAATTAGGTCATCAATTATGTTGGAGTCTGCTGTGAGCCGTAATCAGGCTGCAGATCCGCCTCAGCTGTTGCAGGAAGGCCCGGCCCCTCCGCCGTCGCATCACCGTTTCTATGGGACCCACAGAGCCAATCGTCACTTATCCCAAACCTCTCCTGTTTGCATCAACCTTTAGTGAAAAATATTTTTTATTTTTGTTTGTTTTTGTGTGTGTGTGTGTGTGTGTGACGTCCAACTCTTTCCCTCGCAAAAAGGGAAACAATAAAAAAAAAGGTACAAAACAGGCCTCTTGGATCTTCTACTGTTTCTGTGACACTGATACCAAGGCCATATGTTTTCTTTCAGCATGGGGGGCATATAAATGGTGGGTTTGGGGTCCTTGTCCGTAAAATTTTGAGCATCAAACAAACAAAATTAAATACCAAAATTAATATCAATATCAATATTAATATCCTTTACATTTTTATTGCTGTATCACTTTGATGTAAAGTAATGAAATGAGTTGCTTAAATAAAATTGCTTTAAACTGCCCTTTAAATAGTCCTTACATTTTTGTTATCAAGTGTGTGGTCATAAATGTTTTACCAAAGAATATAAAGAGTCAAGAGCATAGATTTCTGAGGGGAGAGACACATGCAATTTGGGGTTAAGGGGTCCTCTGGCCGAAAAGTTCTGAGCATCAAACACTCAATTTCCTGCATTCTGGTGAATTTTTATGCACCAGTTTGTGTCTTTTCTGCATCAATGCATGACATCGATGAATTTAGCAAATCCATGTGCATTTTACAAATGTACATGTAAATATTGAGGGGGTACCCCGTAATCCACACCTCAAATCAACTCAAACTCAAATTTATTTATAAAGCACATTTAAAAACAGCTCACGTCACCAAAGTGCTGTACAGAAGGAATAAAATGCTAACATAATTGTCAGGTACACAGCTCACCCATTTAGAGACACAATAGGTCAGGTATGCATCAGGGATAAGCCACATTGGAGGACTCAAATTCTGATAAATCAAAGTAGGTTTTGAGCTTGGACTTCAACGAGTCAATGGTGGGGGCAGATCTGATTGGGAGGGGGATACTGTTCCACAGTTTGGGGGCAGGCACACCTATGTTTGACAACACATTGAATTTATTTCCATTTATTTTTATCCTTTACATGTTTTGGGAAAAAACACTTATGACCACTCACTAAATACAAAAAAAATAATAAAAATAAATGGCTATCTGATATATGCAACACATGTCATTACAGGTAAATGTGCTTTACGTCAAATGTCAGGGAGGAATCAGGGGACATGTCCCCCTCAGTATTTACAACATGTGCATTTGTCCGTCCCAGTAACAGCATCGAAGCATCAGAGGACTTTTGACAAAATGAATGACATTAATGCCACACACTGAGGCAGGAAAGGCACAAAGTGGTAAAAATAAACCAGAATACAGGAAATGAAATAAAATTCAAAATTAAAGCAGCAGCGGCAAAATTAAAGACATTTACACTGTACATTTATGCAAGAAATAAAGTGTTTGACGCTCAAAATTTCCAGGGGGAGAACCCCAAAATCTGAATTTCAAATTCATTACATTAATTTCTTTCTTTCTTTTTTTTTAAGATATATTTTTTGGGGCATTTTGCCTTTCATGGACAGGACAGGTAAGTGTGAAAGGGGGCGAGAGAGAGGGGGAATGACATGTAGCAAAGGGCCACAGGCTGGATTCGAACCCAGGCCGCTGTGGCAACAGCCTTGTACATTGGGCACCCGCTCCACCCACCAAGCCTCCGACACCCCTATTTCATTTTTTTTACTTAGTATGTACCATATATGTTATATAATATTTATCATATATCTTAAAAATATATGAATGTGTATGTGGTTGTGACAATGATGCAAAGAGCTTATCAGTGAATATGGGAGTGTGCACTTGTGCATGTGTGCATGTTCATACTGTATGCTGCTGAACTGGATTGCTTCAACAAATTTTCACTGTATAACACATAATAACAATAATGAATCTATGAATCTATCTATCTATCTATCTATCTAGTCAAACAATATGTTGTACAGCTATTTAAATTTGTTTAGAAGAGCTTCACCTTCACAATGCTCAAGGAAATTTCTCTCTCTGTCTCTCACATAGGTGTAGATTTTGGGGGACAACACAGGGGACATGTTCCCACAATAAAAACATTAAAGTAGAGAGGCCTTTTATTTTGACAGAGTTAATGACATTTATATTATAAACTGATGCAGAAAAGACACAAACTGGTGCAAAAAAATTCTGCCGGAGGACCCCTTAACCCCAAATTTCACGTGTCCCTGCCCTCAGTGTTGAAACAAAACCTAGGCCCTTGACTTTTTATATTCTTTAACATGAAACATGTTTTACCACACACATAATAACGAAAATGTAAGGGCTATTTAAAGGGCAGTTTAAGGCAATTTTATTTAAGCAACACATTTCATTAATGTGTTTTACATCAAAGTGATACAGCAATACAAATTCAAAGGATCACTATTGATATATTCATTTACATTAGGGCTGAATTATTCTAGTGAGTGTCTATCAGAGGGTTTTGCTTATGTGTTTAGTAAAAGAATATACCGTACAGCTATTTGAATTTGTTTTAATAGAGCTTCATCTTGATAATGATTTAGGAAATCTCTGTCTCTCCCACATAGGGAAATAGACTGTTCCCCCAATAAAAACATGAAGGACTTTTATTTTGACAAGTTAATGATCCCCATAAGAACATTTAATTAACAGAGTTCTTTTATTTTTACAAAATTAAAGACATTTACACCACAAACTGATGACAGAAAAGACAAAAAATGGTTCATAAAAATTGAAAAATTCATTAAAGAATGCAGAAAATTAAATGTCTGATAACATTTTTCTGGCGGTGTCATTACAAATGTAAATAAATACATCCAATAATAATAGTAATAATAATAATAATAATGAATTATGCCTGTGTGTGTGTGTGTGTGTGTGTGTTTCAATGGCTCGTATCCAGGCTGATGTAAGAGTGGCGTGGGTGGAGACACGGCCTGTGCTGCGTATTGAGGCTCGGCCCTGGACACGAGCCCAGCATGCAGTGCGTTTCCTCACAACAAGGCAGCTCTCAAAGGCCACAGAGTTTCCTGACTTTGTATAGGAACACAATCAAGCCTGCGGGGCGAGGAGGGGGGCGTGGGTGGGGGTCGGCCGAGTGGACGGACGTATTCTCACTACTTCTGCAGTGGTGTGGTCTAAAAATAGTGAAGCTCTGCTGTGCTTCCAGTGTGTTTCTGTACACACCGAACCCAAGTGGTAAATATATGTACGATACACACCTACACAGAGACGGAGACAGAGACAGAGACAGAGACGGAGACAGAGAGATCTCGTCAGGCTGTGAGAGGAGATACAAACACACGTTAGTACAAATTAACAGTGAGAAATAATGTGTATTTATCTCAGTATTGGTGACGTCTTATTATTTTTCAGTGCAGCAGGAACTTAGTTAATGATGAAGCATTGATTATAAACAGTTGAGCTGAAAGGATAATCTAATAATCGATAATAATTTAGGTCATTTTTCACTGGGTCCTGCTTCTCAAGTGAACGTATTTCTCCATCTTAAATCATTGCTAACTGGATATCTTTTTGATTTGGACTCTTAATCGGACAAAACAAGATATTTTCACAACAGTTTAATGAATCGATAAATGTTTGAGATAATGGGCAAATTAATCAACAATAAAAATTAATATTAGTTGCAGCCCTACGTGAATTCATGGGAAAAAAGCAACCCCATTTTTTATTTTATTTTTTTGATTAAACTTTTTATCGCTTCTTTTTTATTGATTCTAATCAATAGAATAAATCAGTGTGTAGATATATCTGGAACTGCTCTGAAATGTTTTGAATCATATCTCAGATTGAGATTTTTCTGTGTCCATTGGTCATTTTGTTTGAGCTTCAGCTCCAATGACGTGTGGGGTGCCACAGGGATCTATTCTTGGTCCTATTTTGTTTTCCACTGTCTCAGCAATATCCTGCTCCCTGTGATGAATGATTAAATGATTTAATGACAATCTCTCCTTGTATGGTGCAAATAATCAATAGATTAAGATTAAAAATGATCTTTGAATGTCTGATTTGTCCATCTGTTGAAGCGTGGGGGAAGCTGAAGGCTTGTTTTAGGAGCCACTGTGCTGGTGTTTGGGTGGGTGATGATGATGATGTTTTAACTGTAAATATTTGGGTTCAATATTTAGAACATGTGCCTTTGTCCCCCCAGTAAAAACATCTTAGTAGCAAAGGACTTTTATTTGACCCACTTATAGACATTTCAACACACTTTGGTGATGGACTTTCCACATCCACATACGACGTGAAAGGTACCCTGGGTGCGTTGGTTGTTGACGTTCTGGGACACTGTGTCAAGTTCTGCCGGTTACATGCATCAGAGATCTGGCCCGATACACTGCCTTCAGTCAGCATCTGCATTACACTTGAGCTCTGAGAGTATTAAGGAATGACACAATGTATATTACGCTCTGTTTGTCATTGTGGTAAGGCTCGCTGCCTATGAAATATTGACTGCTGAGTGCTGCTGAGTTTCCATTAATTTATTCAGCTCGTACACATCGTACAGTCTGTACTGTGAGGTTTTAGGGCACAGGAGGCCCACATCTTTACACACCTTGTCCACAGATTCTGGCTTTACTACATCAAACCTCATCCACCCTCCTGACGAGTCAGTAAAAGAAAATGTATGTATTTAGATCATAAAGCTGGATCTCCCTCAGTTTTGCAGGGGTGGCTGATAATTCATCTTTATTTTTATTTCTATATGATGAGCTTATCATCAATAATATGTAGGCGGCTGTTTACTTTTCCATTGTATACATTCCATTGTATTATTATTTGTTGGCTTTGATAAAGGCTAGTCTAATAAATTATATTGACTTTTATCATAGATATGTTGCCCAGTAGGGTAACTCTTGGTTCTGCGAGGATGGTTATTTCTGTAATGTCATTAAGGAAAAGCTGTGAAAATATTCTAAACATAGCGTACACTTAAAGTGATGTTTATGTTTTTGGGTGGGACTTTTTATAAGTACCTCATTCAGTCCAATTCAGAGAGTCTTAACTATTCCTTTAAGCTCACTAAGTACAATGATCCAATATGAATTTAGGCATGGGCAGAACTGGGAGCACTGAGGCTTTATTCTGAGCTCATATTCAGTGTATAGTATTTTCCATGTTTGAGATTATATTTTGTACTACATGTCTGTCTTAATATGATGAGACTTCCTCAAAACAAAGGCAGATTATTCATACCAAAACCAAAGATGTGCGTAAAAAATGTATGTTTCCTACAAATAAAAACTGTAATTTAAAGCAAACTCTCTAAATTTGGCATCCTCAAAGATGTTTTTCTTAATGCCTTTGTTTCATGTCATGTCCTTTCTTTCTCTTTCTACTTCTTCCCACAACTCTTTAATGCAGCTGTCCAAAAGTGCTGAACCTCCTAAAAATAATCAGCGGTTGAAAAACATGGACTACTCACATACAATGGGTTAAACGGCAAAAATAAGTCACTGAAGCTTTTATGCCCAAAGATGTCACCACCATCTCCGCCGCCAAAGATAGCTTTGTGTAGATGTACTGCACAAACTATGTCTTATTTATACGTCTCTTCGGCTGGATTTAAAGGACTGCTTGACGTAGTCTGGAACCAAATCCACAGACCTCTTCTCTCCAAGTGATTGCATATAAGGCTTTACATAATTGAGCGCTGAGACTTTTATCGTTGAAATTATCAAGAGATGTTTACTTTTTTAAACTAAATGGATTGCTTCAGATCCTCTGGGGGGGCTTTATTCAACTCAAATGGCTGCTGCTTCTCATTAATTGAAGAAACGGGAGATGACTGTCTTCGCCTTTTACATCACAACAGGTCCCACATGTCTCAAACATTGCTGCTGCCAGTTTGGAAACACTGCAGATGCACCATAGGTTGTTAGGAAGCGGTCATGTTTGTAAAACAGCATGAGAAATGTTATTTTCAAACAATCTTTCAACCCAATTATTAGCATTGGACATGGTTGGACAGCAGTGTGTGTCAGTGGATCCAAACATCTTCAGCTTGTTTCTCTTTAGTACAGAAAAATGCCACTTGTGACCCCTCAACACAGGTTGAGTGTGTACATGATCAGGGACGTGGGTAGACATTTTGACTGGCTGTTGCTCTAACCCAAACAAAGCCCCCCAGTGTTAGGTATCACCCATCAGCATGTGCTTGAATGGTGTGAAATATTGTATAACCATAGATCCGTTTTAAATTTGTAAAATGTTTTAGATTTTTAAGCTTAATGGACAAAAAAAGGCACACGTCAGGGAAAGCCACATCAGAGGGACTCAAAGGCTAATGAATAAAAGTAGGTTTTGGCCAGGACATAAAAGAGTCAATGAGGTGGGAGGATCTGACTGGGAGGGGGATGCTGTTCCACAGTTTGGGGGCAGACACAGCAAAGGCACGATCACCCCTGAGTCTGGAGCTTGGGACAGCCGGGAGCCCCAGGTCAGCTGACCTGAGGGACCTCGGCAAAGAATAGGAGGAGGAGGAGGAGGAGGTTAGGAGGTCTGCAATGTAGGATAGGGCCAGAACCTTAAAGTCGAGTCTGAACTTTACAGGGAGCCAGTGGAGAGAGGCCAAAAGAGGTGTGATATGGTCTCTCCTCTGGGTACCTGTGAGGAGCCTGGCAGCGGTGTTCTGGACCGGCTGAGCGGGACAGAGAGAACTGACTGATAGGGAATTCATACTTCTGCGTTGAATCAATGTCATAGCTACAGCTCTACGGCTCGCTATTACCTAGGCCGTAACCTGATGTGCACCTCCCCAGAAAGGTAACTACATGTCGCGGCGATGCAGATCTCCCGTCTGTTTCTGTAAGCTGAAAACATTTCCCTCAGTGGAAATGAAGCTTTTATTTACTTTAATTTAACAGGTAAGAAACAATAAATTGTGAAGACAATAAAGCCTCCACAAAAATAACATTTTAAGTCAGTGTGTGATTTATCCTGGCTTCATATGAGCAGAGGAAATCAATGCTTGTAGCTAGGCTAATTTATACAATGTAAAATGCCATAGGCTTGTGCTAATAACGTTAGCATGTTATATTTGTTTGGTAAACGTGTTTAGTATAAGACAGTTGTTCTGTCTGTGAATGTTGTGAGTTGTAACCTGTAACAGAGCCGAATTTTGTACCGTTACCTTTGTAAAATGTTGCTGTTGTCCCTGGTTTTATATGAGAAGAGGAAAGCTCACTAGCTGCTAGGCTAATTTATACAATGTAAAATGCCATAGGCTTGTGCTAATAACGTTAGCATGTTGTATTTGTGAGGAAATGTGTCCAGATAAAGACAAGTGTTTGTTTGTGAATGCTGCGAGTTATAGTGAAGCTGATTTGTGTACTTGTGTTTGAAATAGTCTCTATTAAGCCATGTTTAACGTGTGTTTAATGTGTGTTTTGAATCAACTGAACTTTACAGCACTTCACAGAAACTCCGCTGCTGACTAGTGTTTTGGAGGTGTAACTGCAGAGTGACACAGACACACCACCGCACAGGTATAAATGCTCCTTATTGGAAACTTGAATAAATTCTTCACAGAACAACCAAACTCTGGAGACACTGTGCTTGGCTTACTTTCCAGCAACTCAATAAATGCTGGTGAGGCCCAAGAATTAGACTGGAGGAGGCTATATCTAGTTTTGTATGTAAAATTATGTACTAGGCTACAGAATCACTAACTATTACATAGATTGTCATGAATATTTTTTCTGGCCTTAAGATCCCATATTTCACTACAGCTATTAGAAGTATTTTTACGTGATCACCAGGATCTCCGCTCTCTGTGAACTGGAGGTTTTGGGATCAGCAAAATGGCACTTTGTTTACTGTTAAAGATGAAGCTCACTCATTATGCACAGATATGATATAATAATATACTGTGTATTTATCATTGATCGAAATATCTGTTTTTAGTTATTAGCCTACTTCCAACTTTTAAAAAATGCCTCTGAGAAAACAGACCTACTCTCCATTAAATTAGGAAAAGGTTGCTTGAAGTTTCTATTCACCTGCTGGTCTGAATCAAACTCTGCAAAGTTGTGCCTCCCTCAATGATTGTTTGATTCAAATCATTTTGGAGACACAAAGAGTTGAAACTATCTAATATTCCAAAATGAAATGAGACTCAAACACAGCTTTTTCCTCACAGCAATAAGGTCTTTGAATGAATTCAGATACACTGGATGATCTTTTTATGAGCATAATTACTACACTAAATGTGCAATATGTTTAGTTTATACCTATTATACTTATTTATTGTTTGTTATTTATTATTGTGTGGACTGGATAGTTGAATGTGGTTTTTAAAAGTCAGAGCTCCTAGTTTTGTTGGGTAATTTAATGAAACATCAACAATTAATTTTGTCACGTTCCTCCCCTGATATTGACCCCATAGCTTCATCTTATGACACCTTGGAGGTGTCCCAGTCCCCAGATTGGGATCCGCTGATTCTTCTCTAAAATACCATATCTGTTACTCTACAAAAGCAATGTCCTATCCAGTGGTCTATTCCTTTTAAATCTTCCTGCATTTATATCTCTTTTTACTTTATTTGATTTTATATATTCAACAAAATATAAACAAGTTCTTCATTTTACTAAACACCAGAAGCATTTAAAGAGTTGTGGGAAGAAGAAGAGACAGAGAGAGGACATGACATAAAGCAAAGGCATGAAAAAACAGAGACTGGGCTTTAAATTTTAACTTTAGCGATTTAATAAATGTTTGGAAATAAGAGATGATTTATCATGAATTATGTGACGTTTTAAGGAAATTATTCCTTTAAGGTTTACAAAATATTAAGACAGACATGTAGCAAATAGGGACAAAATTAACAATATGTGGAAATATGGCAAATATATACAATTATTAATCAGTCAAACTAATATTTAACCTGTTAAACCCCACTGTCTTGTTGGTAGGTCTGTTCAAACCACATAACTGTATTTTAAATTCTGGTGCAGACGCCAGAGTAATATATAATTATATGCCAATGTCAGGGTGTATCGTAGCTGCTCTTTGTAATCACGTGTAGTTGCCCCTTTTTTGCGTTTCTATGGTTCACTTCTAGAATACATCAACATAATTTTGGCTTTTCTTTGCTGTAATCTTATGGTGTGTTTTATATTGCTTGTTTTAGAGCTGCACATTTTTATTCTGTATTTTTGTTCTATGTTGTCTGTCTGTAACTTATGTTGTCTGCCTGAGACTTTTGATCTCAAGAGGTTTTTCTGGTTAAATAAAAGTTAAATAAATAATTATGTCAGACTACATTCAGGAGGAAATGTTCATAAAACACAAGAAATAAAAACTATTTCCATGTGGCATGAAACAAGATGAGTCTTGGATTTGAATTGTTGACTCTGTAAAATGCTTTTAGCTTCAGAAGCTTAAGCATGAAAAGAACAAGATGATTTTAGCAACATTAAAGCTACTCAAGAGGAAATAAAACTGGATGTTAAGGAATTAATAGGATTCTGAGCATTACCGAAAAACAGTATGTCTCAGTGAATTACCCTTCATTGTATCCACCAGATAATCCAAACAGTTCAGGAGCATTAAATCAGATTTCCCCCCCTCTCTCTTTCTGCCTACAAACACCTGACAGAAACCGAGACTGCAGGGCTCGGAGGCTCTGGATAAGCCCTCATGTTTTATTTGCGAAAAGCGGCCCCATTGTCCCATAAGTCACCTCGCACAGCACTCTTCTGCTTCACGCCACACTGAGCCTGTCCTATTGCGTTAGCATCACCCGCTGCTAAAGCACTTAGCTTGTGTTCTGCGTGTCCTCTGTGGTACAGCCAAACATCCATTTGGAGGTCCTAGGAAACTTTGAAGCTTTTCCACCCACACACTGAGCGAGGGAGGCACGGGGGCGCATTTGTGACGTTTCGTGAATACTTTGTCCAATAAATAGCCCTCCTCACAAATACATTAAAGCTAATCAGACATGTATGTCGCTGCAGCCCAAACAGCATGATGGGGCTGAAATATGGCTCCATCAACTGAAGGGTTTTACTGAGAGAGTCTCAACGAATAATATTTGTAATAGCCTATCAACGAGTGGTCGCACCAGTTATCCATTTGGTTGCCACATTTTATCTGTTGCCTTTTTTTTTTCTAACACTTGTCAGACATTGTCACACCTGCTGTGAGAGCCAACAAGGACAGAAGGAGGGCGGAGAAGCCTCCACGTCTGCTGGAAATCAATCAACCCTTCATACACCGCACCGCTGATACGTGCATCAAACAAACACGTCTTTGTTTCACTGGTAGAAAATATATTTCAATGTTTAGGGGGCGTCATTTGTGTGACAGCAGTAAGTGAGTTTAGTGGAATTTCAGCACAGAGACAGTTGTTCCAGCAGACGACATAAGTGACAATTTAATGCTTTGCTTTCATCTGATGTCACAGCTGCGCTCTGAAGCAGTTTCACAGCTGCCATTTTCCATCAGCTCTTTGTTGTAGATGAAGGTATTAAGAGGGAATTTTCATGGGAGGCGTATTTTTAATAGATGATTGTGAACATAATGGAGAAAGCCGAAGAACAAGCTGTCTCATTAGCAGCAGAGTGACTCCACTCACAGCAAGCATCATTACTCTGAGCTATTGTTTCGTCAAGTGTGTCATCGCCAGCTAACCAACAACAGTGGCTTTCTACCTGCTTATCACCTCGCTAAAATTGGGTATTTAAAGCAGCACTTTGGGTCACAAGGGAGCAGAGAAACTCCAAAACAGACAGACAGACAAACACAGCTCCTGTCTACACATATTCAGCTGTTTCTTAAAACGGATCTTTTCCTCTATGTCTTGTTTGGTCCATGTTAGATTCAGCATGTTGATTCAGCAAAATGAAATCAGTCAATAAAATCACTCTGATTGGCAGTTCAGCTCAGTGCATGAGAAGAGAAACGGGAAGTGATGAAAGTACAGGGCTAAAGTCAGAAGGGAATGAGATCAGACAGTCTTGCTATATAGACCCTTTAAGGGCCGATGTCAAGATGACATCATTTTATTAACTGGAGGCAAAACACGACTCTCCCACAGGGCTGTAGGCTACACAGGAGTCTTAAAATGTTGTCTTGTTGTGTTACTGGGAGCCATAATGGAAGGAGTCATGGCTCAAAACTTGAATTTGAACACAGACCAGCTGCCTGTCAACAAAAACAGAGACAAATATGCGATAAGACGAAAGGACTGGACGGAGGCGATCATCAAAAATGCTCACATGTGCAGCGCACACTTCATATCAGGTTAGGGAAAAGTATTTCCTGATGTAGGGATGAATAATGTTATGTGTATTCAGGGTTATCATGTCCACCTTGTCAGAAACTGGGGAGCTATTAAGAGGAATATTGGATTTATCCGTAACGCTAACTTTTTAGCGCATTAGCTAACGTTAGCTTCGATAGCAAAACAAACTGGAGGAAACTGTTCGAGTTTCGTCCCCCTTTGTAAGATTGGCATAGTAATCAAGTTTTACATATATAAAACCACCATAGATCAAAAAATCATAACAGAATTCATAATTGCCCTTGTCTGCAGTTTGAGGTGTCCTGTCAACAGTTTTACAGTCGTCACTTTTACAGTGGAGAAAGTGCTGTTAAGGCTGCAGGGGATTTTTCTTTGCTGCAGTACCGTGAATGGCCACCGGGAAAAATTGAAGGCAAGCCTGAGCAGCGTTCCTGGGGGCCTGGTTGAGGCATTTTACGAAATACACTTTTTTTTATGTCCATGTCTAGAATTAGGTTAGAAAAGTGATAACCACTCTGATGTCTGTGTGCTGAATATAAAGCTATAGCCAACATGTGCTTATCACATTTTAGAGGCTGGAACCAACCAATTATTACCCTGAAAGTATCCAGAAGTTGTTTCAAAAGAGAGAAAGTCAACATGCTTTGAGAGGTGTTTATATGTTCAAAAAAAAAAACATTGGTGAGGACCAATGCCAAACTACACTGTATCTCAGTTAAAGGAGTGAGTTTATGGAACAGTTGTGGCGAGGAACTGAGAACATGTAGAACATTAAGCAGGTTTAAACAAAAGTTAAGGTGAAGTGAATAACATTGATCATATTGTTCCAATGCATTGTTCTGCTGGGAAAGCTTTGGTTCTGGCATTCATGTGGATACCGCCTGACATGTTCCATCCACTCAAACACTGTCGCAGACCAAGTACCCCCCCTCATGGCAACAGTACTCCCCAGTGGCAGTGGCCCCCCAGCAGGATAATGCACCATGCCACACTGCAAACATGGCTCAGGAATGGCCCAAGGAATGTGATAAAGACCTCAAAGTGTCAACCTGGCCTCCAAATTCCCCAGATCCCAATCTGAATGCGCATCTGTGGCACGTGCCATTAACCCACCTCACAACCCACTGGACTAAATGGATCTGCCGCCAACGCACCACAGGACACTCCCAGAGATCCTGTGTCCATGCCTCAACAGGTCAGAGCCAAGTCCGATCCAAAGAGGCCCCACCTTGGATTAGGGGAACATCTGGGGTACCGGCACGTCACAAGAATCCTTGAGCAGATTGGGACCTGGGAAATTTAGAAGCCAGGTTGACACCTTGAGCTTTTCCTCACGCTCCACGGGCCATTTCTAAACAGTTTTTGTAGTGTGGCATGCTGCTTTTTTCTGTCAGTGGGGAGTACTGTTGCCATGGGTGGTATCCACATGACATGTATTGGAATAAAATAATCAAAGTTATTCACTTCACCTGTCAGTGGTTTAAATGTAATGGCTGATCGGTGTACAAGGTATTGATCAAATATGAAAATGGATGATCGGACTGTAATACTGACGTAGAAGAACAGGATACAGGAACAGGAATAAATCAATGTATAGGAAACACTGGGCTATTGTATGAAGCATGTGCATATGTGGTTGCTACTAATTGCTTTGGCTCTGTCTGTTGAAACTACTGGGGCACTTTGTTAGAACTATTAATTGTGGTTGCATTAAACTATTAAAAGAAAAGTCCAGTCACAATGTAATGTAATGTAAACATTACA
The DNA here is from genome assembly GCF_011397635.1 of Epinephelus fuscoguttatus. NCBI lineage: Eukaryota > Metazoa > Chordata > Actinopteri > Perciformes > Serranidae > Epinephelus > Epinephelus fuscoguttatus. Next base: position 42,631,098 of record NC_064753.1, read on the forward strand.
ACATTTAGCCAACACCAACTTGTTCTATTTTTTATTTTTTGATACCAAAGACACCACAATGATCCAATCAGCTGAACTTAATCACCTGAACTATGAGTCATAACCTCTGAACAGCAGCTGGAGTAAACCATTTTCTCTCTCCGTCACCTCCAGGTCCAGATGTGCACCACTGACCACTTCTATCTGGCCTCACTATGAGAGAAGACAATGAGAAATAGTTCACAGCTTTGCAGCAGAGGCCTTTGGGTGAAGTTTCTCACTGACACTGATGTTGTAAACCATCAAACACACTGACACAGGCTGTGTTTGTGTTTTACACATCAGCATTAATCACTTGTAAAGAAGAAAAAAAAAAGATCTCCGTCACGTCAGAACTTCAAGGCTCACAAAAAAACGTATTCAGTCTGTCGTTTGCCATCCGAACATTTGTTGAGCACAGTAACCCCAGTTCATTGCCTCCACCTCTCCTGGATCTCAGGACTGTTATGTTTTTATAATGACAACAAAGTGGATGCCAGCAGCGACTGTGTTTATTGTTTCATACAAAGCAGAAAACAAAACTATGAGCTCAAAAATGTTCCGAGAGATTTGCCAGATCTACTACTGTGAGAATGTGTGTTACATATTGTTTGCAACTCGGATACAAAAATAAATCCTTTTTTTTTTCTGGCAGTCTGTCAGCCTCTCTGTTTTTCTCACACACTCTTTATTTTGGATCTTGGAGAAACGACAGCACAGAGACGATCTTGATCTTACAACTGGCTGAAACACACTTTAAAATCAAAGTGTTTCCTATTACACTAAATCACTCCCACTCCTAACAAGAGGAAATGCTGAAGAAACGACCCACTGGGACCATTTAAATTATCATTTTCTCATGAAGTGAAACTAGCAGATAAAAAGCAAACTCCACAGAGATTTTCCTCAACATGGGAAAAACATGTGAAAGAAAAACTTTCTGAATCACATTCCCGGAGCACAAAGTCATGAGAATTTTTTTTAAAGTAATTATTCAAAGACATTTTAAGGGGCTGCCGTCTGAAACACAAAGAAACTGTGAACTTATTGAAAAATAAACACCATCACAACATCCTCCCTCGGCAATAAGGTCTTCACTTCCTGTTTGTGTATGGAATATGGGACACAGAGGGTTATGCTATTTAAACCAAAGGGCAGCAGATTCCCAGCCAGCAGAGGCTGGTGGGATCCGAAAGTCTGCTGCCAGCTTCTCAGGGGGACGAGAAGTGGGTGGGAAAAGGCAGAAAGCAGGAAAACAAGATAATGATGCAAACGAGGATGGAAAAGAGGATAATTAAACGGGGGGATGGTGTTTGGTCATGTAACTGTGAGGCAGAAGACACAGCATGATATCAGATCTGCACATCTTTAGATCATTTAAAGTTGTTATAAACAAAGTTCAACATTTTTGAAGTTTTGAGTGTCAGTCCAGCTCCAAAAAAAAAATAAAACGTAGCAGCAGATGTTTTAATCACAGCAGGGAAACCCTGATGTCACACTGTAACACAAACAAACAGCAGCTCCTGTGTTCAGTGAGATGAAATTACTGTTTTTGTCGCAGTTGTGAGCATTTAGACTTGTGAAGCGGTGTGTCTGTGTCACTCTGCAGTTACACCTTCAAAACAGTAGCCTGAGGTGTTACTGTGAAGTGCTGTTAAGTTTTGTTGAGTCAAAACACACCCAAAACACACATTAAACATGGCTTAAAAGCGACAATTTCACAATTTCACACAAGTTTGCCAAATTTGCCTCTAAGCCTAGCAGCTAGTGGAGATTTCCTCTACTAATATGCAGCCAGGGACCACAGCAACATTTAACAAAGGTAACGTGACAAAATTCAGCTCCATTATAACTCAAAATGTTCACAGACAAAGTATTTGTTTTTATCTGGACACATTTTCCCCAAAAAACAACATGCTAACATTATTAGCACAAGCTTATGGCATTTTACATTGTATAAATTAGCCTAGTGGCTAGCAGACTATTCCTCTACTCATATGAAGCCAGGATAAATCACACACAAGACCTAAAATGCTGTTTTTGTGGAGGCTTTATTGTCTTCACAATTGATTTTAATTTGTTTCTTATCTGTTAAATAAAAATAAATAAAAGCTTTGTTTCCACTGAGGGAAATGGTTTCAGCTTGCAAAAATAGACAGGAGGTCTGCGTCACTGTGACATGTAGTTGCATTTCTGGGGAGCTGCACATCAGGCTACAGCAAAGGTTAGGGTGTAGACTTTGAGAAGACGCAGAAGTATAAATCTTGCTTAGGTCTCACTTTTAGTTCAGTTTTTAATAGTAAGGTTTTAGCAGCTGAGCGTACGACTGGATAACTGAGACTTAAATTACACTGCATGAGTTGTGTGAGAGTTTGTAAACTGATGTTTCGTCATAGCTTTGCTGTTGAATGTGGTCTCAAATCAATCGAGAGGTCAACAGGTTTGCCGTTTTCCGTGACAGCATGCGATAAAAAGTTTTCCTCACAAATTGAAGGTAACACGACATGACAGGCTGGTTTACAAATGATCATATTGTGGGTAAAGTATTTCTTTAACACACAAACATCAAACATAAGAATGGTATTGATCATCTCATCTCACTCTCAGAAAGTAATCAGAGCATATTTCACAAAATGATTAAATCCTTAAATACATTACAGGGACTAAAGATGGATAGATAATTAACTTTATTGTCCATCTCAGTGGAAATTTGTCTTTGGCTTGTCTCAAAAATCAAAGGTACAGACAGACGCACAACACAGCATTAAAAAACATACAATTTAACAATATATATGATATAATGGTGCAAATAGGCAGATAGGACCAATAGATGCAATAAACAGAGGAGCACATCTTATAAAAATAGTAGTGTTCCCTGATAAAGTCATTCTGCGTTCATTGCCTCTATAACATACGGAATAAAGGACTTCTTATAAATGTTCTGACTGGTTCTAAGGGCCCCAAATCAACGCCCAGATGGGAGCAGCTCAAACTGTGAGTGTAATGGATGTGAGGCATCGGCAGTTACATGTTCGGCCTTCCTGTGTACAGCACTGTCAGATATGTTGCGGAGTTGTTTCTGTGACTTTCCAATCACCTTCCCTGCATGTGATTGTAGTCAAACACAAGTGTGATTTATTTCATTCAAGTAAGTGCAAAGACAAAATGGCGACATTGTTCAATGTCACAACAGCTCCTTTGCCACCAACATTTCCAGGAACTTTTATTTCCAGGAATTTATTTGCCTGGGTAAAAGAATTCCTGGTAATCTGCGTGGTTTGCGTTTCCACTGCACCTCAAAGTTCTGGAAAAAGTATTCAAATCAGGCTGATGACGTACATATGGGGGAGTGGTAAAAAAAAGAAGACTGCACTACAACTTTTCACAAATTTGTTTCGGGGTGTTCCCTATATTTAGCTCCGCCAGCTTGTTGGCTATTCTTCCATAGACTCGGTCGTTTTGAGTCGCCGACTTGTCCCAGTGAATTTCTTCCTCAGCAAATACGCTCAAAAGAGCCTGGACCTCATCGTTCATCCAATTCTTGTAGCTTCTCTGTTTTGCTCAATGTTCCAAATGATCAAAACACAAAGGAAGTGAAGCTTGTAGAAATGAAATAAAATTTGCAGCCACACTGGCACGGAAGTGCAGAACGCTGCAAGTGTGTGCTCCACCAATCAGCGAAGAATTCCAGGGAATCTGAAAAGTCCTACCCCCCTACTACGTACTTTTTTCAGGGGTTGAGGGAAAGTTTTTTCCCTGGGTAATTCCGGTTGAAACGCACCGATGTTTTTCAAAAGCTAAATGATAGAAGTCCCTGTGGTGGAAAAGGGGCTAATGTTATCCTGTGATGTAACTCTACAAACCTCACGTCTGCACTTGTATCCAGATCTGCCCCAAAAACTAAAACCACTTTTTTTCTTGACAAATTGTTTAACTCTTACTGGAATCTGTGAACAAGTTTTCGGGATATTCAGGATAAACTGCTAAACAAATGGGAGCTCAGTGGAGATAAGCGAACGGTAAAAATCATGTGAGAGGTCGGCCTCAGTGCTGAACCTGCACGCAGAGGAAAGACATGTTTAACTCAACCACTTTGTTGCTTCCTCAATCCTAAAGTCTTGATCCTGTAAATACAGAAGATGCACTTGATAAGACTGAAATCTCAACACGGAGAACGTAAAGAGGGAAAAATAGCATATCTCTCACACTGGACTTTAATAAGTGTGCTCAGTGTTATTGTGTTTACATGTAGCTGTAATATCCAAACCCATAATGAGGACAGCGCGTACATAGCAGCCTGTAGATATTCAACCAGTGCAGGGATTTCAAAGACAGGAAGGCCTTCTGATAACAATCAGACCCACCAGAGCCTGTGACGCCCTCCGCCTGCAGGCACTCTCTGCAGCACCCAAACAGAGTGGACCATCTCCAGAAAATTTAAACGGTGTTTGGACACTTTCAGCTCAGCTGTGAGTCGCGGACATGTTCTGGTTTTGGGCAGCGTCACTGGAATGTAAACTCGCCACCACCCACTCATAAACACGGAAGACTTTATAATGAAATACAGCAAAAAGCTCAGTTTTCACATGTTAAGTTTCCATGATTTGGACTCAATCACTGCTGCTGGATTTCATTTCTCTTGGGGGAATTCTTCTTTAAATGAACCGTGGTTACTTTCCACTTATTAGATTAGCTGTGTGTGTATTAGTGTTAGTTTTATCAACACAAACGTGTTCGAGGGCGTCACTTTGAGGCAGATGTGTGTTTGTTATGATTAGATGAAGATGATCACAGTGTCGACTGTAGCCACTGGACTGAATCATTTCATCTTTTCTCCGCAAACTCTTTGTTCTTTATCTGTTTGTTTGTTTGTTTGTTTTGTTTGGAGGGTTTTTTTGGACAGATTTCACAGACATAAAATGTTTAGCATATTTCCAGTGGCACCTCACAGTGATGTAAACCAAACAAACTTTCCAAACTCTCTGTGGACATTAAAAAAGCCTGTTTGATAAAAAATTAAGGTGAGCCTATAAATTTCAGACACCCCTTAAATTTTGATTACAGGTTGTTGTAGGAAAATGCAAATGTGGCCCAGGATCTAGAATACCACTTTGCACCACAAATACATAATTTTTATGATTCTTTTTTTTCCTTTTACAGAGATTTTATGCAGACTGACTGTAAGAGGCTTTCAGAGCACCGTGCCGACAGCCCGACATGCTTCTGTCTACCACCGGAGCCAGCTGAGAGCTGCAGCCTGCTATTTTTGTGGTGTGAGAGATGAAGCAACAGTGGAGGGGGTATTAAAATTTTAGTGTACCATGGTGGACTTTAACCTGTGATGTGACGGTTTACATTTTTAAATGCATGAAACATGGGAAACAGAGCGCGGCCTTTTAGACCTCAACACGTCTGACAAAAAATATCAACACCGTATTTCAAATGTTGGCGGAAAAAGAAAATCTAATGCCCATTTTAATATTAACTTGTAGCTCGAATATTATTACAAACTTTACAGTCTGCTCATATTGACTAACCTCCTCTCAGACAAAATGGAGCAACAACTATTCTTTAATTTGTTTTAGCAATGCTAGCAGCATAGCTCTGAGGGTGATACTGGCTGTCAATCGCGCCACCATTTTGGACCAGACTAAAAAATATCTCAACAACTATTAAATGGATTACCATTACATTTTCCATAGAATTCCATAGAATAGATAATAAATCCCTGTGACTTTAGTAACGCCATGGCATTGTATGTTTCTGCATACCATGGATATATTACATTTGTACATTCTTACATAGCAGACTGTGTTTCAGCAACATTGTAGTTAACATATGGTTCGGTTTAGGCACAAAAACCACTTGGTTATGGTGAGAAAAAGATCATGTTTTGGCTTAAAAATACCCGGCTGTGGGGACACAATCCCCACTGGAAAAGCAGTGATGTCGCTGTAGAAAACAATCGCTTTTTTAGGTACTATTCCCACTGGAAAAAACAGCGACGGGTCCCTAAAAAACATATCCACGACTGGGGGGTAAGAAATGGCAGGAAACACAGTGATGGGTTCCTAAAACAGAATAGCTGCTGAAAACGCAGCAGAAACTCCCTAAAAAACAACCAGATCCATTGTTAGCTGGTTTTGCACAGTGGTCTTCACCTTGGCAAGCGCCTGGCCTTGTCAATTACAGTTGTCAAATAACAACTCATTTTCACACACTTTTATGTGAGATATCGATGGCAAAGGCACCCTTTAGCATCTTGATAAGATGTGCAGGGTTTAACACTAACTCCAAACCACACCTTTATCCAAGAGACCGCGGTACATGTCCTGTTTGAAACCAAACCTCAGCCTGGTTTTATCAGAACTTTAAGTGCGGTCATCACACACTGGCGTCAATCATGTGCTGTATTTATGTCCTGTTACGTAACTAACTTACTTATTTCATCTCAAAACATGATGTTTTTTGTCTAACCCTAACCAGGTAGTTTTGTCGCCTAAACCAAACTGCGACTGTTTCACAAAATTAACCACGTTACAATGTGTTTCAGCTATAAAATGAGCTATCAGAGTCAGCCAACATGCTTTTTCTTATTTTGCACAATGAATGAATATCACATACACTGAAAGTATTGTATTTCATGTCTCCATCTTCTGGTGGGTCATCACGATAAAAGTATGCATGTATGTGATGTCTATTCCACTACAGAAGAGACTCGATGATCACTAAAATTAGGTGGGGAAAAAATTAATAAATCGATATCAGTATTGGCCAAATGAGTTGTTATATATCGGCATATCGAATATCAGCAAAAAATCCAATACTGTGCATCCCTAGTGCCCTGTACGTCACTATCAGACACACAGGGCTGTGACAAAGTGTAAGTAATTGATCAACTGAGAATAAGAATGGGTTGATAACAAAGTCCGCTTATACAATATGTCACCTTAGACATGATACATATCAAACACGCAAATGTAACATATTTGTGGTTGCAGAAACATACACTGCCAACATTTTCTTCTAGCGACTGGGCTGTGGACTGCCATGAAATGTGATGCAGACATTCATGTTGCCGTGGATTGACTATAATTATTCTGGTTATCTTTTGATTTCATCATCAGGTAAAAACTCAGTTTGTCCAATAATCTGATTCATGACCAAATACCCGCAAACTGATGAGCTAATGAGTGCTAATTAGAAAATATTGCCATGCTAACAAGCGAAACTCAACATAATACACACTTACACTATCCTGCTAAACATCAGCATGTTAGCACGCTGATGTTAGCATTTGGCTCAGTGTAAAAATATAGAACATATCAAGAGTACTGCAGAATGCTGGCAAGTACAATCCAAATATTCTCACATCACAAAACCTCATGGTAAAAGATAAACTGGACTTTTCTCAGGGAAGCTGCAGTATTTCATCCAAGAACAAACTCACGTTTCTAAACGTTGCCTTTCACCATGCCTTACAGTGCAGTCCACAGTGCAGTCAGACCTTTGAAGGGTTGGTTGGTAAATCTCACAGAGCATCAATCACCGGACTCCAATCCAAACACATGTTAAACGCACATTGTTCCCGCTGTCCGAGGCATGGCTCTCATCTAACAGACAATAACAAGGCAGTTGACAGCAGCAGGACGTAGTTCAGTCCCACTTAGAGACACTAAATCAATCTGTTTCAAATAAACACCGGGCTTTTACACCACTTGCTCATCCTGAAACCTGAGTTTGGAGTGTGACACTTCTAATTTATTACAACCTAGTGAGAAACAGATGAGTAAGGTTACACAGCTTCGCTCTTCCTTGTAATTCTGCTGCTTATCATTTATCATCCGCTTGAGCTGTGAAACCTAAATATTCCTTCCTGCATTAAGGAGGTGCTATTTTTAGGAATCCAGACTGTTCTTTTTGTATAGTGACATTAGATGCAGATAAAATCTCATTTTGCGCAAGTTATTGCACCTTTTGAAATGAAGTTTATTTTAAGGCAGTACAGGAGGAGGTGCACATTAATAATCCTCCAGGACTGTAACATGCTCATGTTTAACCCAAACAATGCGTAATGCAACTGCAGTTGGTTCAGATCGAGGTCGGAACACGTTCTCACCACAAACGAACTGCACCAGAGTTCATTCGGAACCAAAACAAGACCACCTCTTCAAGAAGGTCACGGAGTGCGATTGCTGTGTTCACACCTACTGAACCAAACTGGACAGGTGTGAAAGCACCCTTAAAAGTCAGGATATCTCAGCCTCTGCAGCTTTGGCTTGTTCCTTTCTTTTTACAATAGGCCCGTTTCCACCACAGGAACTTCGGGGTAATTTTACGGGGCCGGGGCCATTGGTGCGTGTCTTCACCGCAGAAGCCAACCCCGGAGGACAGAGTTCCGGAACTTTTACAGGGGCTAAACATGTCCCTGCCTCGGAGAACAGCCCCGAAAAACTCCTGGGTGGGGCTTGGGGTTTACTTGGTGCTGATTGGATATACTCAAGGCGGGATGTGACGTCAACAGAAAGCAACAAAATAGCCGGCAGCTCTCGTTCATAGCTTCCACCGCCATGTTAACGAAGAGACACGCCAGAAACCCAGCAACCACCTCAGCTCCTTCCATGTTGATAATCGTCTTTCTTATGTCTGCTTTCTTTTTCTTTCTTCTGCTTCGTACTTCTTTGTTGTTCTTCTTCTTTGTTTCTTTGCCACGTCGCCCCGGTCAAAATGGTAATGGAGACATGGCGGTTGAGAGGGCCAAGCGAGAGGACGTTCCTGTAAAGTTCCTGTCCCTCAGGAGGCAGGAAGGGGGGGCTCAGTATAGGGCCCTACAGTTGGTTAGTCCAGCCCTTCTTTAAATCATAGATAGTAATAAGGTGTTAAATATCTAATGAAGTGAGTGCTGATAGTATTATATATTAATGTACACCACAGTTCAGCACTAACAGTGAACTAACTGCTCAAGAGAATTACTTTTTTATCCTCAGAAAGCTCTTGGCTGTTTTTTGTTACTGGAAAAAAAATGTGAATTTATCATCTTTATGAAGTGCAAGATATTTTTAGACACATCTTCAATCTGTGAGGCACTAGCGAAGCTTATACAGGAGCAGTGGAAACAGACTTACTGAAACTATTTGGTTTGTTTAAAAGTACGATCACACAGAGACATTAAAGAGCAGGATTAAGCATCTACAGTTTACTAAAGATTTTTAAAGTCCAGGGTGTAGGACTTAGTAGCTTCCAGCAGTGAGGATGCAGAACTCAAACTTCTCCTGTGTCTAAGCATGTAGAAGAACTGCGGTGGCTGACAAGGAAACATGAATAGCAGGCTCTAACGCCAGAGTTTGATTTCTGGGCTACTGTGAGATATTTCACACCGTATATAAATGTCTCATTCTAAGGTAATGAAAACACAACAATTCGTATTTTCAGGTGATTACACACTAATGAAAACATAGTTATGAGTGATTTTGCATTTCTGCAAATAAATTCCCCTGAATCCTGCACACTGAGCCCTTAACGAGCTCCATTAGCTGTTTATTTCTGCCAAACATATCTGAACTATCCCTTCAGTGTGTGTGGACAGTCAGGCTCTTCTTCAGATTTACATGTGACAGCCTGCACATGCATAATACCAACGCATTTACTCCTTCACAAAACATACTATTATTATAATATAATATTTTCTAAAGGCAGAATTTTCTTTGCAAATAGCTTTAAATTGTCACTCATTACAAGTGAAACACATGAACCGTTAAGTAAAAAGGAAAATCCAGATTGCAATTTAGGGCTGGGAGGCATTCAGCAGAAGTAAAGAGCACAGAAGCAGCGAGCAGAACTAATTTCATCAAATATTAAACTTGGTTAGGAGACTGAGCAGCGCAGGACTCCGGTGGGATTTCCCTGCAGTCCGTCTGCAGGAGGAGAACTGGAGGATCATGGGACATTTCACACAGGAAGTGGACGTGGGTGGTAGCCATTTTGAAAAATGATTGATATGAAGTATTGCGAGAAAAATATCAAATCTGGTCTGTGGCTTTGCAAAATTGGCTGAGAAATCCCACCTCAAAGCTTTTGACACACAAATGAAACTCTTTTTTTAATCTGTGATGAATGTTCCAAAGCAAAGATTCACTTTAGCTTTTAGTTTTAGGAGGGGTTTTTTTATCCTGTGGTCTTCTTCTGTGATATCATTTGTAGCCTTTAGGGATTGTAGACATTGAAAAATTATAGGATTCTTTTTCAGGGCTGTTTATAGATAACGAGCTGCTAATGCTAACACATCTCTATGCAAGTCCAGCCCATCTGGCAGAACGAAATGTCAACCTGGTCTCACTCTGAAGTTGACGAAAAATGGTGCTTGAGCAATGACTTGCAGCATCAGACACTGACGATAAAAACAGTCGGTGTGATACATGGCCAGTCGCTGTTCCAGTTCTGCGGTACCCGACAGGGCAGTAAATGGCACTGATTTAATTTAATGAGAGTTCTTCTTGAACACAGGCATATTTCCAAGGTGGCAATCACTTACAAGGGCCCATTCTCTACCCAGCACATTAGTGAAGGGCCCATTTACGCCCTTTAGCTGTGTTCCAAAGGAAACCACAATATCAGCATTCAAACACCTTCTCCATGTTTTAGATCACTGTCTGACTTGTGCACAGGTAACATAGAAGTTAGTCAGTAAAACACAGAATGTGGGGAAAATTCATGTAATGATACTCTCAGCCAAGTCGCCAGAATAAAGGCATATTTTCAAGGTGGCAATCAGTCTTAAGGGCCCATTCTCCACCCAACACATTCAGTGCGTTTACATGCAGCTTGAGAAAATCAAATTAGTGGCTTAGTCCAACTGAAACCGGACTTTTAAATGCATGTTAACAGCTTAGTCCGACTGAAATTGGACTATCTGTAGCTCGACTAACACACCTAGATAATTCGATCGAAAATCGAAATATTGCTGCATGTATCCACTTAGTCCGTCTGGAGTCGGAGTCGGCATTCTGTGCATGCACCACTTTTTCTTTCGTGGGCTTTCACCCGAAAGAAGAAGGAGATGATGTAGCAGCAGTGCAGTAACTCCCGGAAAAACAAACAAACACCATGGTGACCGGGAAGCAGAAGTCGCACTTCTGGACGGATGAGGAAACTGCATTCATGCTCCGACAGCTAAAGGAGCTAAATATTTTTAAGTTTATGGATGGTAGGAAAATGCGAAACGCTGATTTATTTTAAAAATGTGCTGAACAAGAACCGGAACTAGTTCAACAGGCACTATATTAAAAAGGACACAGTGCTGTCTATCGAGGTGGAGTCAGACGTACTTGGTCAGAAATTCGATTTCCTCTTCTGCATGTATACTCAGACAAGACGAGAAGTCCGACTTGACTGATTAGCCGAGCTATGAGCTTAGCTCATATTTACACCCCTGGTTTGGAGGAGAACGTATTATAAAGGATGTGGGACACTGAATATTTAGGCCATTGAAGAATACAGCACATAACTGCAACCGCAGTTATAAAGCTGCAGTCTTTGTCACTACAATCATTGGGTCAATATCGTCTGAACACAGCAGAGCTGCATGCTAATGGCACGTGAAAACAGGTCATCAGGTGACTTCCTCCTCTGTCTTGAAATATTAAAAAGGTCCACATCCTGTAATGGCACGAATTCCCAGGCACTTGTAGTTAATCCAACATGTCTAAATATTAAGAGAGGGACTGACACAAAGTGTTGTTTCAGTTTATTTGCTCCTTGATATGTTGGAGGAACATTTTAATACTTCAGATGAACGTAAACCAGGTAAATCATGCACAGATACACACACTCATACAAAGCAAGAAGTTAAATGTGATATTTTTCTTCGACCTAGTTTGGTTCTCAATTCAATATTATTTTTCTTGTTTGTTTGATTTGATTGTTTGTTTTTAAACAAACTTATTGCTTCTTTTTTATTGTTAATTTCCATCTGATCTTGTCTTGTTAAGCACTTTGGGCTGCATCCTTTCAAAAATCCTTTAATTTAATTTAATTTTATTTTATTTTTATGTTAATTATATCAGTGCTTTATCATTATCACATCACTGCTATTTGAAGAAGGAATTAAACAAAATATTTAAATGCAAGAGGCCAATAATAAGAATCGAGCTGATGAACATCTATAAAAGTAATCAGTTAAAGATTAATAGCTAATGATGATGAAATACAGACATCATCATCATCATCACAGACATTGCAGAAAATTGTATTAGGAAAATCTTTGCTCAAACCAAAACTGCTTAAAATAAACAAAGTCTACAAATGTGTTCATACGTGTTTTAATCCTTTTTGGTGACATGAATAAAAAATAAAAATAAGTGTGATCATGTCTGAAAAGATGCCAAGATGCTGAAATACGTCAGAGTTTTTAGTCTGTAAAAAAAGACACTTTACGCTGAGTGCCTTCAGCTTTACTTTGTTTGTAAGACATTCTCGATGAGTTTCGAGAATGCCTAAATGCCTAAAATATACAGACATGATGAAAGTTTTAAGCATTTAAACTAAAAAAAAACAGACTGTAAAGAACATCTAAAGTGAAAGTTATCTAAAGAGTCCATATGAATCATCCTGAAAATCCACCTCACTCCCAGAAAGTGCAGCCTATTAGTCATCCTCTGCTCTCCTCTGGCTGCGAAACGACTGCATGAATTTTATTTGGGAAAGTGGAGCTTCTGTACTTCAGGTGGACATTTTAACGCCGTGGCAGGTGCTGTGCTGGGAGGCGGGGGCAGTAATGGGGGAACTGAGGGAGAGAGAATGTTTTTTGGGGGGGTTAAAGTGAAGTGCATTACCCGCGGGCGGCCAATAGGTTGGCACTATCCCGTCGCCCTCCATCGCCTCCACTCAGCTCCTCCAGCTGAGGCGTACTTAGCACCATTCATAATGCATGGTCACCACCCCTCCATGCACTGGCCTGTCATGGCTTGTTCCCTTCGACAACTCAGCCCAACTCTACTTTTCCCCCTAAGAGGACGCCAGCGGTTGCATAATTTAGATGCTGCCCGCTGTTTTCAGGGCTCATCTCTTATCAAAAATGGAACAGACTGAGTTTCTGGGGGAGTTTTATCTAAAGAGGGCGATGGAAGATGTTCCAGTTGAGACAATGGACGGAAAACTTCTCCAACTTTTCCTCTACAACTTTACGATGACGTTAGCATCATGCATGGCTGACTGCCTACATGTATACAGGACATAAACCTCAACACAGGATGAAGAACAGACACATGTACTGCATATTTAAAACTACATATGTTTGGATTAATTTAAGAAGCCAGACAAGAGAATGTCCTTTTAATTCAAGCCTGCGTTGATTAATCCAACGTGTTTTCTGACTGAAGATTCGCTCTTCTCAGCTGTTTTCTACCACTGAAGTAAAATTTAAAGTGACTTTGGCGGATAAAACATTCCCCCAACGATGAGTCTGAATGTCTAAATATGAAATTATGTGCCTGAGCACGTGTGCGTTTATCAGGGAGGATCAAAGTAAAACATATTTAATAAATCAGAGTATTGTTTTCAATGGAGTTAATAGAGGGGAAACAAAAGGCCCATTGAAGGCAACTCATGCAGCCGTTGTGGCCAGCTGCAGTCGGGCAGGTCAAGGTGACTGAGGTCACGACGAGAAGAAAGATATTTGAGAGAGATGACGAACACCTGCTGAAAATATCTGACGTCACTCTGATAAAGAAAAGACATGGGTCACAATGTATCTGCTAATGTGTCTTTAGTTCAGTCAGTGGATGTAGGTGCCAGAGATTAAGGGAATACACCGTGGAAAAAAGTTTAGTCAGGCATCAAAAAGACTTTTCTGTGATGGAAAAACCAAAGTATGTCAGAATTGTTGTCTATGCAGTAAAAGGATGCAAATACTTTAGAAACAGGTGCTACTTGAACAGAGGAAACAAAGAAAAAGAGCTCTGGCATCTGCTTTTGCTCAAAAGGTAGAAAACCTACAACTACCAGAATGCACTGTGCCACACCGGCCCAGTTAACACTCCCGCTGGTGGGTGACGTAATGGGAGCTCATCCGTTTTTGACACATGAAACAATTGTTCAGTGACCTCCGGCGAAACACCGACGAAAAAAAGCCGTGCTTTAAAGTCGTCATGATACACGGCGGCACCAGGGGGAAACACAGCTGGACAACAACAAGAGTTAAGGCGATGGAAGTCCGAGAAGGGCAGGGAGGTTTGGCCCAACAACCACCAACTTTTACCCGTGTTCGCTTCCTGTAAGATTGTAAGGCCAAACCTCGTTCTTTTGTCCTCAACCCAACCATATGCTTTTGTTGCTGAAGGAAAAAAAAACCATCAATTCACGGTGTTGTACCGACGTTGTGCTTTTATTTTGAAAGAGACTATATGCAAACTGTACATTTCTTGTGAAAATTGAAGTGTATTTTGAAATCAGACATTGCATGTAACAGGCTGAAGTTGACATGGCGTCCCAGAACACCCCAGGGTACCTTACATGTCATATATCGATAAAGAAAGTCTGTGACTAAACGTTAATATGTGACGAGGTTGGAGGGACAATGTGTTAACTATATAGCAACATATTGACTCTACAGTACCTTCCTACAAAATCAGATGCATTGATAGTGGTTGAGTAAATGGAGATTATACTTGTTCTGAAACCCAGAAATAATTAATATATTCGAAATACATATGCAGTATATACATATAAATTCCTGAGCCATGTTTGCAGTGTGGCATGCTGCTTTATCCTGCTGGGGGGCCACTGCCATTGAGGAGTACTGTTGCCATGAGGGGGGGTACTTGGTCTGCAACGGTGTTTGAGTCATGTCAGGTGGTATCCACATGAATGCCAGAACCAAAGGTTTCCCAGCAGAACAATGCATTGGAACAAAATAATCAAAGTTATTCACTTCACCTGTCAGTGGCTTTAATGTTTTGGCTGATCAGTGTATATACAGTACAACATACTGGAAATGTATGTCATTACATATATCCCCAAATAACTTATTAAATGTATAATGTAAATGCCTGTATTAGACTGTTTATGGAAAATATATTGATGTTCCATTTGAAGATAATTGTCGAGTTGTTTTCTGTCTCACATTGTGTTAAACTGGTGGTGTGGAAGAACACGCAGCACACAGAAAAAAGACGACGACAGGCGCAGTTTTACATCACGCTCAGTCTGTTTCCCATTGACACGATCAAGGTGCTGCTGTAGTGCTCTTAAATGATCTTATTCACTCTTAGTGCACAACCTCTGCTGCGGCTCTCACTTAGCATGCTACAGTCTGTATAGCATGTGAACTACGTGTGTGTCACGGTAAGTGCTTTCACATAATCGAACCATCACGGCAGCAGATAACAGGCTGTTGAGCTCCATCTGACAGAAACAACTAATCACTTTCTAAACTAGTCTGGGCTGCACGATGCATCAAGTTTGTCTACATGCACACCAGCAACCTGGGTTACAGTCACATTACAACTTCTGTTTATTTTGCTCTCATGTGACACACATATCTGATCTTTTCAGGGTAGTTTGGACACAGAAATACAAATTTTCCTGATCAGATCTGGGCCACTTTCATATGTGGTCGTAAATCTGATACATATCTGATTACTGGCCATGTGATGGCTGTGAAAACAGTCAGAAATTCATGTTGGTTTTTCCACGTCATACTGCATAGAAGCAAAACACTCTCCTAAGTGTCGGATTGGTAAGCTGCCCCAGTTGCCATCCAATAGACTGCCAGATGCTTGCCTACATTTTGAGTCCTGCCGTGACAGCGTTGTTGTGAGGCCAACAGAAATGTTGGAATGTAGCCCTGGACATCCTTAAGTTTTGGAGGGACTGTTCCTCTGTGAAAGCAGCCTACCACTTCTGACTTTTCTCCTGCACCCATGCCTCTCTCTCCACAGATCTGCAAACAATAGCCGCTTATAGCGATATAGCTACGGCTTTTGCGTTCCTTCTTCTCCTCACCTTCAACCCCAACATACGGCGAACGGTCATCTGATCTCTGCAGCAAATCTGTCTGGAGATTGCACTGCTATGTAATTCATCTTTTTCCCCAGCTGCCTGTCTTGCATCTGTGACATTTTCTGTTGTTGTTCCAAAGCGGAGACCCCTTCACACTGATGTCAGATCTGGGTCACTTCAAACATGAACATGAATAGTCTAGGCAGAACGATCAGTTCTGTGGAGAGGGTCTGAATTGAGCACTGAGCCCTGTAATGTGAACTTAGCACTGGTTTTGAGTTTTGGATCTTTTTAAACTCCACATTCAGTCACTGACTGTAAATTCTGGACTGAATGACTTCCCTCAGCAGTTAAAGATAAAACCAGGTTTGGCTTCTGTCTGTTGTCTATCATGGCTGAATTCACCACATGGCTAGATTTGGTCTCTTCATCTAATCAACAATGGTAGACCAACAAACTGCAACTACGGATATGTTACATTTGGAGATCAATTGAAACTTTACGTTTCTTTCCATTTTAACAATGCTGTGGTTTACATGTGGTTATGTTTAGGCACAAAAAGTATTTGGTTATCGTTCGGAAAAGATCATGTTGGGGCTTAAAAAACACAAGCACGGCTAGAGAGGTTGATGATGTCTTGGTAAAAACAACCACTTTTTATGTTTCGGTAAATATATCCATTTTTCGCTGTACTGTCCAGGAAGGAAATGTAGTGATGTCTCTGTAAACAACAACCTCTTTCTGTGGCACGAACCCTGCTGCTATAAAAACAGTGACAGGTTGCTAAAAACATCCATATTTGGTTGCTAAAAGTCACTGGAAAACTTTTGTTGTTTCTTGGTGTCAAACAGTGGTCTGGAGCTTGGCAGGTATACTGAGTAGGTGCCACATCATCCACCTTCCCTTCCACCTCCCCATGACAATGTCAGCTCATATATGTCACTTTAGAAACGTTAATGAGATCTTGAGTGAACAAATGTAACATATGAGTGGTTTGTAGAAATGTACAATGTCATGGTATTCTGGCAACATTTTGTGCTTTACTGACAAACTTCTATATTAACTGAGTTGTCAGTGCATCTGTGCACGAGTCAGACAGTGATGTACATCCTGGATAAGGTGTTTGAATGATGATATTGAACACTCCAGCTACGGGGCGTAAAGTGCGATTACACTGGGGCCTGTGAGGTGGTGGGGGGCCCATAGAGAGAGCAGGCTATCTAACTATGTGTAGGGCAGAGAATGGGCCCTTATGAGTTATTGCCACCTTAGAAATATGCTGATGTTCAAAGAGGAACTCTTATTAAAATCAAAAAGGTGCCATTTGTTATACATGCACTTGAAAAAGGCAAACTCATCTGTGTCATGTTTTGTTTTTGTAAAATAGTCAGTAGCATCTATAACAAGATTATATTCTTATTCTACATAAACTACAAATAAAGTATAAAAGGATTAAATTAAATGAATAATTTCTTATTTTCTTTGATATTTTTTGTCATATACAGATGTAGTGATGATTGCTGGGTAATATACTCTATATGTTGATGTTGTCCAGTGTTGAGTCTCTGTTTGATCATGAAACAAGACGATATGTGCACAATAGCGTGCACTGGGGCCTGTTGTAACTTCCTTACGCCGCTGCTCCAGCTGGCATTAGACTCTTAATATTTGCACTTTTCTCGCATTGTATTCTAACTGCTGCACATTAATGTCCCTCAGGATAAATAATAGAAAGTTTTATCATTTCATATCCTTTCTCTAAAAATTTTGTGGTCATTCAGGTTTCTGAAATCAGAATATGATGTTTATATTTACATGACCTGGATAGTGGGCATTATGTTCTTTAAAATCTGATCTGTTTGTAGATATCATGTTTTGCACATGGATAAAGAAGCTAAATTCAGGTTTATGATGTATTATGCAGTATGTTCTGTCGAAACCTCACAACACTTACACTCTGAATGTTTAAGGATTGTTCTCTCCGGGTCTAAAGGTTTGTTTCTGTTTTTAAAAGGTGAGCATGTCACAAAGTTCGACAGAGGCTTCTTTAAAGAAGCGGCTTGGTTTAAAGCCGGTGGATGAATTTTCCATGTCTGTTTTTACGACTCAGTCGCCGTCTCCACACAAAGGAGTTCATCCCCATCGCCTTATTAGGAAAGTGGTGACAAGTGGCCATTGTTCAGAGCAGAAACAGACCAGCACGTCTGCAAGTGGCGAAAACAACAAGTGAGAACAGCCCACCTAAACACACTCCAGCTTCAAATAAATAACCACTGACAATTATAACAAACTGTGTCTATGGTGTTTGTTTCAGACACACAAACATATTTTTTAGAAACTACAAATGTACATCAGCTTGACCTCGTGTTTTATATCAAGTTTGTACATTTAAAAGCCTGCGAGGTTTGAAACTGAAGGAAAGTGAAGTCAAAACAGGAAAGCTGGAGTAATTTTTTTTTCTTTATAACAGCCATGTAATATTATTTCAAGGCCATGTAAATATTTATCCCAAAAATTCAGACCATGCCAACATACTGTGCCGTACCACAGAACCTGCTATTATGTGCCAGCAGCAACAATGGCCTCATATACCTCTCCATAATAGGTCATATCAGCAGCACCGGCGTGTAATTATTGTTTACTGCCACTCGGCTCCATTTATGGAGAACTGTCTTGATCTGGTGCTGAGCAGCGAGTCTGTAATCTCAAGGATTTGCAGGCTGCTCGTAAAATTACTGTCATGGATGAGAGGATTATTTAACTCCTGATTCCCAGTAAGGTCAGGATTTCACACACCAGTGAGTGGCCCTGGCTTTAAATAGGAGCCTGATGGTGAGCAGTACAGTCAGTGGGAGAAGTTATGTTGGATCACTCGACATGTACTGCAGGGCAGGTGTTGCTGTCGAGGCTACGAAGGCCACGCTCTCTCTGTTCTTTTATTTTTTAGGGATTTAGACGTTTATAATTTAGAATGGAAAATTAGACTTGGCACCACATGTGTAACTTTTGATAACATTAACATTTCAGAATGACCACAGGTCTGTTGAATGAATGAATGAACTTTATTTATATAGCACCTTTCATGCACAAAATGCAAGCTGCTGTGTTAAAAAGATGTGTTTTGAGACGTTGTTTAAAACTGTCAACTGAGCCAGCAAGTCTGATATTTAAAGGCAGGCTGTTCTATAGTTTTGGGGCGTAGCAGCTAAAAGAAGCATCCCCGAAAGTTTTGTACATAAGGAACAGATAAAAGAGCTGCTGTGGAGGATCTCAGGGTTCGTGGAGGGACATAAGGTGAAAGGGAGTCTACTATATAGGAGGGGTGATGCCATTAAGAGCCTTAAACACCAAAAGAAGGATTTTAAAATCAATTCTAAAAGATACTGGGAGCCAGTGTAGGTTATGTAAAACAGAAGTAATATGGTCTCTCTTTTTATAGAGCATAAATAGAGCAGTCAAGACAACTGGAAACAAAAGCATGAACTAGCTTCTCAGCAGCTCACTGGCTCAGTCGAGGTCGTACCTTAGCTATATTGTGTAAATTATAAAATGCAGTTTTTGTTAACAATTTAAAAATGAGCTTTAAAATTGAGACCAAGGTTTCTTACAAAAGGTCGTGTCTGTTTAGTGAGAACCAGGTCCATTTTACTTTTTGGGCCGACTAGGAGGATCTCAGTCTTTTCTTCGTAAGTTATGGCTCATGCAATCATAATCCAATCATAAAAGCTTGATGTGGATGCTGTGCAGAATACTGGGGTTATTATTATCCTGACAGAGTGTAGAAAAAGCATTAAGTAAAGAACACTGGTGTTATCTGTGACTGTGAATCCCAAGTAAGAAACATCACCAAAAATGCTTTTCCCAACATTACTCGTGTGCAACCTCTTTTATCTCATTAATTTTAAAATTTTGCTTTTTGTTCTAAAATCTCTTAATGGACTGGCTCCTGACTGTTAATCTGACATGTTGGTCAAATACATTCCCTCCAGATCCCTAAGATCCCCCACTTGTGGTCTACTAAACATTCCCCAGATTAAAACTAAAAAGTACGGTGACGCTGCGTTCTGTGTCTCTGGCCCTTGTCTTGGAACAGCCTTCCGGAGGGCATCAGACTCTCTGATTCAGCAGACAGCTTCAAATGAATCTTAAATCAATCTTAAATCCTATCTTTTTAGATTTTAGATTCGTATTTTTTATGTTTGTGTGTGTGTGTGTGTGCATGTGAAGGAATCTTATTTACTCTATCTCATCCTGTCTTTGATGTGTATTTTCTCATTTTATTATGTAAATCACTTTGAGTTGCAATTGCTGTATGAATTGTGTTATACAAATAAAGTTATTATTATTATTATTGCTCAGTGAACTGCTGATTTAGTGAGTAAGTCTTTCATAGCCACAAACTCAAACACTTGACTCATCCGGTCCAGACATTTATGAGGTTGTGTTATCTCAGTATGTTTATTAAAGGCCCACTGTCTGTGATATCTTGTGGTGAGGCTGCATAATTGTGTTAAGTGTTAATAATTAAGTGTTTGATCTGTCTGATTGGGGCTACTGTAGAACAACATGGTGGACTCTGTAGATTGATAAATAATAAATGGACTGCACTTTTATTGCGCCTTGATAGTCTTCCACGTAAAGCCCTGTTCGGACGGGATTAGTTTGACGAAGAGACGTGGGGTAAAGTAATTATTACCAGGGATTTTAGTCCCGTTCGAACGCGCCATGTCTGTAATCATTATGGATAATATCAGTAAAAATTACAGCGACTTTTACCTTCTGTAAAACGGTCCCGAGGAAAAACCTTGGGTAACATCAATCCAGTACGAACTCGATCTTCTGTAAAAATGTGTGTAAATATTTCGTCACGTCCTGTTTACAACTAGTTTTCCGTGTTTTTTCGATGATGGAGGCGCCTGAAGAAGCATTCAGTGTTGTCAGCAGTTGTGATAGTGGACATTCTTCTAATGATTGCATAGTCCTATGTGGGAGACCAATCAAAAAGATAGAGAAGAAAGCACTTTTAAGAGCCACGAGACTTCTGGTTGTGCTAGGTAGGCCTAATATAAATCCATATTGCTAATCGTTGTGTACACACAATCCTGATCATGGGCAATATTTCATATTGGGCTAATCATTGATTATTATTATCCTTCAGCCGATGCTTACAGGAAGCAAAGTAGCACACACATGCCGAAGGGAGGTGACGCCAGGGCGCAAACTGAGTTACTACTCCCATCTCTGGTAGAATTACAGAGATGTCTTGTCCCTTGCAAAAAGGACATTTATATTACAGACATCCTGTGGTAAACTGACATTAGCCCACATCCCTATGCAAAACTAATCCTGTCCGTATAGTACACCAGTACACTACGTCACATTCACTCATTCACACACAGTGCCACCTGCCACTCAGTCACCATTCACAAGCTCTCACACATCGAGGGAACAGCCATTAGGAGCAGATCTGGGGTTCAGCATCTTGCCTAATGATGCTTTGACATACGGACTGGCGGAGCTGGGGATCAAACTGACAATCTTCCATTTAGTGGACGACCCGCTCTGCCTCTGAGCCACAGCTGCCCTGCTCTGTATGTAGATATAAACGGCTCACTCTAAGGTAACAAAAACATCACAGTTCCTCAGTATTAGGTTACACTGGCTACACTTTACATGTAATTCACTTGCACGTGCCCAGTGTGAACACATCATGAGGGTTAAGATGCCAACCATGAACCACAAGGTCCCCAGCTCCTTTGGTGTGGAGTGGTATGGAGCATGAAGAGAGTAGACGTGTCCCCTTATTGCTCTGAGAGAATGTGTGTTAAATATAGTCTTTTATACTGCAGTTTTGCATACTAATAATCTAGGACAATTTATAATGAACTTTAAAACCCTCTGGCTGAACCAGTGTGATTCTTAACTGACCACGATGTCCAATTCACGTCCAAAACAAGAGGCCATGAGAGGAGGCCGCAAAGCATTGCAACATCCTGAGCAGACTACACCGGTATCAGGGGATGCTAATGCTACTAGCGCTCTTGATGCTACACTGCTACGATCCATGATGGCCTCCCTCAAGAGTGACACATTTGGGAAATTGACACCTGTGACAAGAATTCAAGACCTCAAATGAAGCACTCCAGTGAACATCCGATGCTCATGAGGTGGCGGTGGGTGAACTTGAGCACACAGCTACCGATCACAGTTCCCGGATGAACGAGTTGGAAGCCCTGGTTAACACGCTAAGTTCACAGGTGAAACGTTCGGATGACAAATGTGAGGACCTGGAGGCCAGATCCAGACGGAATAATATTCGTGTGCTGGGTGTGCCAGAGGCAGTGGAGGGACCCCGTGCCACCAATTTTATCGCAAATTTATTTTTCTGTCTTATTTCATCCACATTTTAAAACATGTCAACTAATACTAATTTGCAACACGAAATAAGCAACAACATTCTGCAGCAATAACAACATTTACAAATGTGTGCAGTAATAGGCTCAATAAAGACAATGTGCAAAACCATGCATGGCCAGCAGACAGTTATCAAAGGAGAAACTAATGACTGGAGTAGATTTAGTCCAAGATAAAACAGACACATAGGCCCAGTATCAATAAAACACAAGTACAGTAAATAAACACACTATGAAACAAGATGATTTAACGAGGGAGCCCAGCGCTTGAACATTTCCTGGCTGGCATTCAACGTGCCCGTAAAACATTCGTCTGTACTCTTGGATGTGCTGCCAGTGATACGTGGCTACGACTCTCAAGATCAGTTACAGGTTCAAGATCGAGGGCTCTGAAATGGCAGCAAGTCTCATGTCATGTTTAGCCCCGTATGCTAACTGGTGTTTGTCCCCTGTGGGACCGAGGGAGAGATGGGGAGCCGATTGCAGGGACACTCCCCCTCGTTCCTGTCTGCTTCTGCCCCTCATACTCCCCCCTGTTTCTCTCTTTTTGCCCTTCCTTCCTCTTCTATCTCCTCCTCCTGTGCTCCTCCTCCAGGGCTCGCAGGATAACACACCGCCTGCCTCTTGTTTGGATAAGTTAATGCTGAGATGTCAGCCTCGATTCTGATGTATACCACCTGCCTTGGCCTGCGACTGACCTCGTACTCCAGCTCCCACTGCAGAGACATTCCAGTGCTTTTCTGGGGCTGTGTTTACATTGCAACAGATTGCCCTGCTCTCCCTATCTGCTCATCACGGTGGACAGTGGTGGGTCTCTGCTTCAGAGTCATCCCAGTACAGCCTGTGTTGTTGTGAACAGAGCTGGCAACAGACAACCTCAAGAGAAAGTGGTGTGTTCAAGAGTTTCACTATGAGGTTTTGGACATGGAAATTAAATTCTTACACTATCCTAATTCTCAGCGGACTGGACGTCTCTTTTAGGTTTGGCCTCAGGAGGGGAGGCCTGCGAGCGGCTCCAGTCATTTAGATGCCAAGAACCTCCCACTCAGCACTGTGGGAAGCTCATGTGAACACCATGACCTCACTGTGTCTGCCCTTTAAATGAATTAGAGCTGTTGATTTACAATTTTAAGTCCATGTAAGATCTGAACCAAAAGATTGACGTCAAATGAAAAGAAGTTTTCGTTTCAGGGGGCTGCCAAGTCTGTATCTTGGATGTGACTCAAATATTTCTGTCCTTAATGGGGCAACATCAATTACAGAGCCCGCTAATAGGAACTTGACAAGGAGAGGGCTTTCTGTGATATCTTTTTTGTGTTACATAGCAGTTGTATTGTAACCCAACGACTGCATAAATAACAGACGCAGCCACCGTGACATCACCCATTGGACTTTGGACCTTGGCTTTTGGAGCCACAAGTAACCATATTTGGATGAGAGGGTGGAGCTGTGAAGGAGCGAAGGATGGATCTGACTGAGAGCCCGAGGACACTATCGTCAGACAGGCTGTCACTCAAAGCAACCACCCCCTTAATTATGCGTTAAGCCCAGTTCGAACCAAAATTTTCGCAACAAGATGAGTTGAAACATGCAACTTCTTGCAATGTGCCATTCTGCAACGCTTCACTTCTACGCAACTAGATGAGATGGTGTATCATCTCTATGCAACAACTCTCTGTATCTACATTCTGATTTGCAGCTTTTCAGACTTATTTTGTGGCTGAATATAATTTGTCGCTTCTTAAAATATGAATGAGGCTAGTGATAGTGAGATACTGGCTACAGCTGCATTTATAGTAGTGATGAAACAGTGAAAAACAGCAACAAAAAAAATCATCAGATGGACTGTATTCATAATTATTCATAATTACCCCAAAATATAAATTAATTAATTATGAATAAGTAAGCAGCGCTACTTTATCAGTGTGTGTGTGTGGAGGTATAAGCACATACAACGAGCAACAGCAGCAACCCACCGTCCAACACCGGCACACGTGAGGACAGAAACAGAGGGCTTGACAGGGCACCTGCTGAAGCAAGCAAACACTCCATCTGCGGTCATTTTAACTCGACTAGTGGACTTCACTACAAGCTGATTAGATGTAGAAACAGGTGATGTGCTTCATATTCTAAAACCAGTCGCTGGCGATTTGACCAGCTGAGTTACAGGTGACGCCATCAATCGGCTTGAGTCGAGGTCAGTTCACACCGCTGCAACTTTTCTCTGTAACGTTCTAAAACAGTTTTGTCTCGTCGCAAATCTGGGCTTTACTTTGAGCCTTAATAAAATATAAACCATACGTTATGTAGATTACAAGTCAGTCTTTCGACGCTTTGCTTAACTAAAGACTGATGACTTTCTCCCTGATTTTGTGATTAGATGGGCAGATACAATTTCAGAGTTTAAAAAAACTCCCTACATTGCAGAACCAATAGTAAATCTGCAGGGCGGTCCTTTGGTGGCTCGCTGAACTCTTGTGCTTGTAAACATAGTCCGACTAGAAACACGTGTAGCGGTACAAAATGGCTCAGCCTCGCTCGCAGAAAACGCCGTCAAAGTTAGTGGATGTTTGTCGCGTTTGCGGCGACACATTCTCGCCAACTAAAAGAAATAAACATAATATTTTACAAGGCCATGACTCATCCGTCCGGCCAGACTATAGAGGGAATTGCCTTGTTGTTTACAAATACTTCCGGGTAGAAAACCAGCAGAGCTTTTAGCTATATATATAGCCTATATATCACATTTTTCACATCACCGTTTGGACTAATCCGATGTTTGTAAAGTCTATAAACACAATGATTGAACAAACATTACTATTTCTGTGTGCACGTTTAGCTGGGCTAACCGTTAGCTGTTAGCCCTGTTAGCTGTTAGCGGTGTCTGTAATAGGTAACTCATTACACGGTCCGTGAAAAAAAATATCTTTTCCAGCGGATATCTTAGTTACAACATGATTGAGCTAGCAAACCAGTTTTGTGTTGCTATGTGTGGTAATTATTCAGTTTTGGGAAATCACGATGTCTAGAAAGCATCAGTGGCTGCAGCTGACAGGGACAGCTAACAGCAGCAGCAAAGCTAACATCAGGACATCATCTGTTAAAAGCCTCCCGTTGTCGGATACGACATGAAACTGCTCCAGTTAGGTCAATCATGTTGTAACTAAGACATCCGCTGGAAAAAATATTTTCTTCACGGATGAGCACACATTTGATAAAACGGAGTTAAATCTCTCGGCATCCATTTTCAAGCTCTCTGTGTGTTTGTTTCCTTGCGGACGAGAAAAGGAGGAGCGCACATTTCCCAGAAGGTGTGTCCTTTTCAAAAATGCAAGAGGCGTTGCTTTGCTGCCGGCCTTTTTCGCTGGTGTGTTAAACACACTTTAGAAAGGAGTGTCCCCAGACTATCAGAAGGCGGAGATCTCTGATTGTCTGGTGACGAGACTATACGTTATGTAAAAAAAATTTACTCCATGCTGCTGTCACAAAGGGAGAAATTAGCTAATTTTTGTACCAGACTATAAACATGTTTATTTCTGCTGTAAGTTTGGGCATTTTAACATGGGGTTCTATGAGGACTGACTTGCTTCTGGAGCCAGCCTCAAGTGGCCATTAGAGGAACTGCAGTTTTTGGCACTTCAGTGTTAGCTTCATTTTTCAGCCCTGGAGGTTTCTGATGTCTTATTTAGAACCAAACAGTGGACCCCAAGATGGCACCTAGTCAGTCCGGTCGTTCACCTGGCCCATAGGCTGTTCCAAAAGAATTTGTCAAACTTCCGTAGGTCTTCCAGGGTTATGCGGCCTACTGAATATGTACAGTAGTGTTAATGCCATCATGCCTCTGGCCCAGATGGGCGAAGTGCAGCCTTGCAAAAAGGGGTAATTAAATACATGAGAAGTTAATACAATCACAATTTAATGATCAGTTCATATGCTAGCAACTGGATGATAGGCTTGGCGAACTCCAGTCAACAGTGCCAAAGCATGAGACTGGCGCACACAGATCCAACACTTTCTCACTCCGACCTCGTCACACATCGGTGTTTGGTCATGAGCTTTCCATGTCGAGCTATGACATGCAAGGTACCCTGGGAGTGTTGGTTGTTGACGTTCTGGGACGACGTGGCAACTCCTGCCTGTTACATGCATTGTCTGTTTTCACAATGATGCTCTATGGGAAGAAGGTTTTGCAATAATTCATATTTTATCAGCGCTGCCTAGCTTCACATTTTGACCGCAGTTCACTAGCAGTGATTGACACAATTGACAGCTGCGTTAGAGACTCCTCAGCTCTGATTGGCTGTTTTGTGTGTGCCACGGGGAGGAGGGACATTTTTTTCCCCATAGGCTGTCTCATATAATTCTGTTTGTACTGTTTGTGCAAAGGGTATTTTTTAAATTAAAGTTATGATATCACTTCTGAGACAAACATGGACAACACTTACTGGCGACTGTCACTATAATCATATTGTTCGAAGCCTTGCCATTTATACTGAGCACAGAATGTATGAAAACGTGGACGGAAGTTCCCATTGAGGAGATTGAGGTCATGTCCACAGCATTGTTTTTTGGAATGTGTGGACTTTAACAAACAGAGAAGGACTTGACGTTCTCTCTCCTCACAATAACACAGAAATTAAACATATTGGGTTATGTCAGCAAAAACAAACTATAACTTCAATAAACAAAGTGATTTATTATTTCTCCAACAGAATTACTTGCCTGGTGATGTGGTAAAGGCTTTGTTATTTGATGATGTATATTCTATATTTGCACTCTTTCCTTTTTTGTACTGCAACAGAACAGAACAGTCAACTAAATGAACTAAATAAAAGGCAGAAATTTTCATTAGTTGGTGGGGGCTATGTTGGGGCAGAGGAAGGCAACTTGCGGCTCAGGAGCCACATGCGGCTCTTTAGCCTTTCTCCCTGTGGCTTTGACAAAAAATTAATGGAAATGAATAACACCTTAATTTTCATTTATCATTGTTGTAGCCCTAAAGTGATTCTTACACTTTCAAGTCGTATAAATGTGTCGCCCATACACTGAATTTAAAAAATGTTTGCACATCTCGTCAACTATATGAGTCATACATCAACGGCCTGGTACGATGGCCAGTCTTGAGTCTCCTAAGTGAAGCTACCTGTTGTTTCCAAATAAAGAAAATGTCTCAGAGGAAAACAGAGAATTTTTACTGAGTGGACAGACGTGTTTGCTTTCATCAAAGCAAAGTTTAAGCACCAAATGATGCCACTCTGTTGTCAAACATATCAATAAATGCTCATTTAGACCTATTAGGAATGTTCATGTAGATTAAACAGGCTGTGTCGTCACCACTATAAGGCACAAATATGTATTGCAGCTCTAGTCAGATTTCTTAAAACATTTTTTGCCCAAAAATGGCTCTTTTGACAGTCAAGGTTGCCGACCCCTGTGCTGGGGCCATTTGTATTCATTATTTACTGCCCTGGCTTTATATAGCTGCAGCTGTGGCGTATTAAGCAATAAACATTCTTTGCTGCAGTTACATCTTTATTTGGGTAAAATGACTGCTGCTGGAATTATGTACATTTCCCCTCAAGGTCGTTCCTATTAATTAATAACTGACATGCAACCTAAAGCAACACAAAATCATAAAGTCATGGAGATTACAGAAGCAGGTCTTTACAAAAACACAGTATAAAAAGAAGCTGTCTGTCTTTGTCTTCGCCTTAGGTCCGCATGTCAGTGAGTCTGCACTGACCATGATTATTGTTCAGTATTTTAATATTCATTAGGTGGAACTGTAACCACTGGCCTTTAATAAAAGTATGGTTTCTATTTTTCACACTTCACAGTGCTAACTGTGCAGCATGTGTTGATTAAACACCGTTATTATGGATCAATGCTGTTACAAGAACACTTGAAATCACAGAGCACAGAACCGGAGATCAGCCTCAGGAAATGTCACTAGTGAACACTCACGCCATCAAGTGGTAAGAAGAAGAAATAACAGTCAAGAGAGGGATCAGTTTCCCATCTCTTATTTCCTAACTGGGCCTTTTGATTAACATTTTTTTTCAGAAACGTTCTTCTCTGGAAAAGACTTTATATTGGGATTCATACCAAGAATAAACACATAACCTGCTGTAGCTCAAATGTTTCCCATTTTTGTGACGAGATATGGCTTGAGTGTTTAAATACGCATTTAATTTTCAGGTGTAAAACAGCTCCTGACATAATAGAACTGTAAGCTGATATTACTGTTTTGTTCAAAGACAATGCTTAATTTTTATACTTACCAGGTCCTACTCATCCCATATAGCTAGGAGAAATTAAAAATGCATTCTAAACAAAAGCTCAGGTCCCAGGGGGATATAAAGAGACATAATGCATAAAAATAGGATTGTTGTGGAACTCAAAATGTGTAAGTCTATGCACATCAGATCATTAGTACCATTAAGTGTAAAATAAACCAAAGTATATCAGTATGTTATCACTTAACTCTTATATTGGCATAGATTTTAACTATCCTATTAACTACAACAGCATAATAATATTCCTGAAATTCAGTCATGACTCTTGTTTTGGTGTGTCGCCCCAAGATTTTCAGTCTCCCCATGCAGCCACCCCTATGAAACATTTTTGGGGGCACCACTGGACTTCTGCTATTGTATGGAGATTTTGATGTTTGAAGGTAAGATTTTGAATTGAATAATATAATTACTTTATAAATACTAGGGATGCACTGATTTAATCAGCCAAACATCAGCACTGGCTGATAGTTGCCTTGTTGACTGCCATTAGGCTATCGGCAAATAAGATATATCCACCAATGACAGTGGCTGTTGTTCATCTGTTGTGACACATCAATTTTGTGTTGGCAGTCGGACTCTGACAGCAGTAGCTAGCATACGCAGCTGCTGATTGGGAAAAGCCACTAGCTGGACCCGACTAAGGTATGATGTAAGAGGACAATGGGTGCCAACTGCGTGTTTGTTTTCATACTTGCTTCAGTGAGCATCTGCTAAGTTCTGCTTCTCACATCTTGGATGAGAAGAGAAATAGACTGAGCTGTAACGAGGAAGAGTTACTTAACTTCTTAAGGAAAAACATGCATCTTAATGAGAAGTAAGCTATGAGGTACCAGTGATTTCTTTTTATCATTAATATTAACAGGAGGTGCACTGTATGATAAACAAACAAAAAACATCAGTATCTGCATCATCCAAATTATCTTAAACATTGGTATCGGCCCAGAATTTTGCAATCAGTGCATCCCGAATAAACACACTGAGTAAAATTCCAAAAACAAAACAGACTCTTTAATATTTACTCATCACACTACAGTAAAGGTGCATCCAAAGAACCGATAGCACCATCATGTGGCAAAAAAAAAAAAAAGGATCTCAATGTTGAACTTAAACACCAACTGAGGCTGTGTCGGCTTTTCAGTAATATAAAACTTAAAGGATCAGACAGGAAAATTCCATTTTGGAGTGTGTAGATTATGGTATTGTTGCAGTGATAATGAGCTGTTTTTTTTAATGCATTTTACTTTTAGAAATGTGAACAATCCTTTTAAAAAATGTGAAATAAAACCACATCTCTTCGTTTTGTGACAAAGATACAGACAACACATCCATCTGTTTACAAAACTTTTAATGTAAAAGACAAAACAATACAGGAAGTGGTGACAAGAGGAAAACTATATATATTATTTCTCTCATTTGTCCTTCTCCTTCTGCTCCTTCTCCTTTTTGTCCTTCTCAGCCTTCGCCTCCTCGGCCTCATGTCGCTTGATGAGTTCCTCGACTTCTTTCAGTTTCAGCACCTTGATTTTTGTTTTCCCGTTTTCCCGTGTCAGGGTGGCGATTTCCACTGAAACAGTCGACACATTGTGTTATTGTTTACATCAAGCAGCTGCACCTAAAAGATCTTTAGGGCCAAGTAGAAATGCTAAGAGTTGAGAGGCCTGACTGATTTAACTTGCATAATCTAAGTCAGTTAACTACTGTTGTATTCCATTTAAGTGGAACAAGTTAAGCCCCGTTTCCACCAAGTGGTACGGTACAGTTTAGTTCAGTACACTTTTTTCTGTTTCCACTGTGAAAAGTTGTGGATGGTACCAATGGAACCATTCCATACCGTCCCCATGTTTGGTCCCCCCTCTGTTGGGGTACCTAGCACACAGATCTGGTACTAAAAGGTGGAGCTGTGAACACTGCAGTCTGATTGGTCAGTAGAGGACGTTCACTCTGCTCAGGGCTGAGTTGTGTCTGGTTTTGAGGCTCATGTAACCACTGTTTATGTTACATATATTTATTTTGGCTGGAAACGCTAAGTTCTAAGGTACCTTGTCTGAAAGTGTTTAGTGGAAACGGGGCTTAAAGGTCCTACGATGCTGCAATTAAGAGTCAGTGATACCTTAATTTTACATGAAACAAACAAGAATATTTGAGCAAAATGACAACAAAGAACTTTCAAATCTCACCTTTCTCTGCTGAGAGTTTGCTGACATCCATTGTTTTGTTGAGGACTTTGACAGCCAGAGCCAGAGCAGAGGACAGAGTCATCTCACCCTCTTTGTAGTCCTGCTTCAACATGGACACTGCAGCCTGAGGCAAAGGAGTCAACACTTTAAACACCATACAAGGGGAAGAGCATTGTGAAATTCACCATGATATATGGATGTATGTAGATGTATTGCTTCAACCTCTAAATGATCACTGTAAACTGCCCAAGTATCTGAGACATTTATATCACTACTGACATTTAGAAGACACATTTATTAGGCTTCAGTTTTGCACCTTCTTCAGAGTAAAGTGTTACAACAAGGCCCTCTACTAGCAGATGAGAAACATCCAGCCACAAAGCATCAGACAAACAAAGGTAAACCTCAGATAAATATGTCAGTGCCTGGTGTATCTGTTGAGATCATGTCACTGGTGTCTATTGCCTGTGTCATTCAGACTTACAGCACTGTTGTTGCCGATACAGGTTGCCTTCCAGCCTCCATAGTTGCCACTGGGGTCACTCTGGTACAACTGGAAGCCGTAGTGTTTGTCCCAGCCCATGTACAGCAGAGAAACACCAAACGGCCTCTTGCCTGTCAAGACAAACCACACAGCTTTTACAGGATGCCAAAATCCATCTGTGGTTTTACACATAGAGAGAATACTCTGTCCATGTTGTTGTAGCTTGTGAGCCAATGTGATATTTGAAGTGCTGTATGAGTGTTTTGGGCAGACATCTCTAAACATGCACACTGTAAATATTAAGACGGACTATATGTCAATGTGTACTTCTGTGTATCTCACCTCCAAACTGTGTGTATGCTTGCTTAATGTCACACAGGGCCGTCACCAACTGCTCGCAGGGTATGGGCTCCTGGTACTGCAATAAATACCTGGAGAGAAATTAAACAGGTCAGCTGTCGGTGGTGAATCGGACATCTTTATATTGACAACAACAGATTTGTCTGTGAAATGTTCAGCAGCTTTTCCTCAGGTACTCACCTCTGTGCAATTAGCCGCAGCTCATTTGTTAGTACATTAGCATCTGATGTGATCCCAGCAACACTGCAGGCCAAGTCACTGAAAACATCATCACACACACACACACACACACACACACACACACACACACACACACACACACACAAGACCACAGTACAGTGTTAGCCTGAAAACAGGGATGACCAAGGTGTTTATGGTAAGAACGGGCCGTGTGTTGGGTGTTGAGGAGTCCGTCTGTAGTTCCAATCACTCACTCATTGAGCTTGTAGATTTTCTCCGAGAAGAAAACCTCATCGAGCAGTTTGTGGATGTTGCGTCTCTCTGCTGCTAATAGCACTCCGTCATTTGCGAGAATCCCCAGACATGTTCCAGCATGACCGATTGCTTCCATCGCATACTCCACCTGATACAGGCGTCCTATGAAATACAGTCACACACTTCATATTGGTAATAGAAACACATAAAAACCTTTAAGGCTTTTATATCTGACACACGCTTGTCAGTAAAAAAAATGTAACTCTTTAACAGTAACTCAAAGTCCGCTTTAACCCTTGAGTTTTCTCAGCTGTCCTTCACTAATGAGTGCCATGAGATGCAGACGAAAGCTTGTAAAGAGACGTTGAGTTCAGATTATTTTGTCAAACAACTCCTACCAAGATCAAGGAAAACCATTTAGCTCAAATTAGACAAAGTATGTTAAACACAACAGTCTCAACTTGAAGGACCAGTGTGTAGGATTTAGGGGGATATATCGGCAAAAATAAAATATAATAAGTATGTTTTCTTAAGTGTAGAATCACCTGAAAATAATGGTCACGACGACGTCACCTAGAATAAGCCCTTTATATCTACACAGGGAGCTGTTGCACCGCCATGTTTCTACAGTAGCCGAGCACGGACAAACAAAACACTGGCTTTAAATAGAGCCATGTGCATTTTTGCATCTGCCACTGAAATTAGCAGACCCTCCACAACTAGCCAAACAGCATCAGAAAACCTGATTTGCAATGTGGAAGTGCTTTATTTGGTGTTTTTAACCAGTTAAAATAAGCAGATCCCTTTGTTCTGGAAAGGAAGTAACCTCTGCAGGTGACTCAGCTAGCAATAAAAAAACTTTTGAACGTGTGGCTCTTGTGTTATCCGAGCTGAATATCTGCAACGAGCCATTGGAGAAACACAGTTTTGTGACGTGACACTGCTTTAATCAGTAGGGTGGTTAATATGGCTCCTGGTTCCTGAACAATGAACGCTAGAGGGATCCTAACCGGGCATTCATACTTGGCACATGGGAGAAGTTTCAGTTGGTTGCAACCTGCAATCCTCACCACTACATGCCTCTAAATCCTACACACTTTAATGTCTTTAACTTCACAGATGCTCTGTTGGGTCACAAACCCATTACGTCATAGAAAAGCACCCAAAGAGCTGTTAATGAGTCAAGATTTCATATCGTTGACAATAAAGCTGCAAAATATTCATCATAGAAATTCCACATGTATAGGAAAATTGCATAATACAATGCCAAGACATTTAAGGTTGTCGAAATATTGTAATAGTCTAAGCATAATAACAATTCCAATACTTACCTTCAGGTGAAAATATGGTTGTTCGAGAATCATATCTACGAGACTGAACAGAGAAAAACATACATTAGCTGACTGAAACAATCTGTGGGACATTAATAACACGCATGGGATCTATTTGAGACAAGTGACGTACAACAGCTGAAAGTCACTCACCATTTTTCACTGTCACTGTCACTGACACTGTCCTGCAAAATAAAACAGAGCTTATAAGATAATGGGGCAACCAGCAGACACCAAACAGCGAGAAGGAAAACGCATCAACTTATCTTCAAGTCAGAGTTTTAATTTCTTCAATAAGAACGTAAATATCTACTTCCGTACAATATGACAAACATTTACTGTTGAGAAAGTCTCTGATAATTTATTTGCACACGCGTTAAGGCACATCAACAGTTTACAATCCACTTTTCTGTGTCTCAGTAGCTGACAGCTAAGTTAGCTCGGTAGCTAACTGCTGCTAAACAGAATGAATCTGCAATATCCGAGCATGCTAGTCCGTTAGCATGCTAGCTAGCCAGCTAGTTCATAATAAAGGAAGTACTCTGACCGGACACGGTCAAACTGAGCTTATACTCTGAAACTGTGCTGAAACTAAACAATACTGTATTAAACAGTAACATATCGATACATTACCTGATGTAAAAGGGTTTAGGTTTGCGTAGTTTTCCACAGACTGAGGGGTCCACTACTTTCAGTTTGATGTTTCCTCGCTCACACCGGAGTCCTGAGGGAGTTAAGGCGCAGCTCAGCAGCGCCACCAACCGGCGGGAAGACCGGTCATTCTTCTTCTTCTGCAGTTTCTTATGGCGGTTGGTATCCACAAATTGAATAACTGCCACCTACTGGAGTTACCCTGAAGTCTCCACTTAGAATATAAAATACTAATACTACAACTACTACTGGCTGACTTGTCCTCCTTAGCTTCCTATCTTACCTACTTCCCCATGTTTACTTCTTAAAATAAATAAATGTATAAACAAATAAATAAAATCTTAAAGTCAGTGTCTAAAAGCAACAGGTAACCAGTGTAGGGAAACCAGGATTGGTGTGATGTGGTCATGTTGGAGGTGTGAGAGGGATTTCATTTTATTTTTTATTTTATTTTATTTTATTTTCATTCATTCATTCATTCATTCATTCATCTTCTAACCGCTTCATCCTCTTGAGGGTCGCGGGGGGGCTGGAGCCTATCCCAGCTGACATCGGGCGAGAGGCAGGGTACATTATTTTACTGATGCCAGAGAGCAAGGTACTGCAATAATCTAACTGACTGCTTATGAATGCATGAATAACAGTTTCCAGATGTGTGTTAGAAAGGAAAGATCTGATCCTGGAAATATTTCTGAGATAGTGGAAGTCAGATTGAGCTACTGAGTTTACTTTGTTGTTGTTTGATATTTTTTTTGTTTGGGTAATAATAATAATAATAATAATAAAAGATATAGAAAATTATTATTTAAAAAAAACTAGGGGGGAAAGAAAAAAGCTAGGGAAAAACTATATTTGTAATACTACATTTTAAAATTATGTTACAGAATTATTATAATTTCTAAGCATTACTTCCAGGTAATTTCTTGTTTGTTTGATTTTTTTTTTTTTTTTTAAAAAAACAAACTAATTTTCTTCTTTTTAATTTTCCGTTTTTGTTAATTTCTTGCTAATTTTTGGGGTCATTTCTGATTTCATTGCTCATTGCCTCTTTCCCATGTTTTATTATTTATTATTTTCTGTCTGATAGACGTTGCTACTACGTATTTCTTCTTATTGATTTCTTTCATCATTTTATCGCGATTGCTTTTATATATTTGTATCCTTTCAGCCCATTGAATGTGAACTCAGGGCATTGCTTTGAAAGAGCTTTATGCTGAGTCTATTTTCCCTGAATAAACAATGGTTTGATTGATGTCTGTCTAAACTGAGGCTTTGATCAAAAATAGCACTGGGTTTTCTGCAATGTGGAGTTTGAACGTTCGCACTTTTTTGTCCTATGATCATTATTTGTGTCTTATCCGCATTCAGCTGCAGGAAATGTTGTGACATCTACCTGTGTAGTCGACTAATAAAGCACAATATTCACCTCCAAAATGTGGAGAACAAGAAACAGCTTAAAATGTAAATGCCAGCTCCCAAATAAAGTAAAGTACCTGGTAAGTGTGCCTCAGTGCAATACTTAATGAAATGTACTGAGTTACAGCACTTATCTAATAGATTAAGTCAATCTACGCTGTTTTCCTCCAGGCGTGGTGGTCGGAAGTAGCACTAGTAGTAGAGGAAGAAGAAGAAGAAGGAGAAAACGACGAAGAAGTAGAAGAAGAAACTCTGCTGTGTCATTGGTTGTTTCAGCAGCATGCCGTTTGAATGAGAACAGGAAGTTAGCTGACTAGCAAGGCAGTAGCTAACTATTACGTTGTTTTAATATCTACAAGCAACTGAATGAAGGTGACAGAATAAAATACGTTTTAATCGGCGGATGACGTGAAGTTTAAAGTCTGAGCGACGCTGACATGACTCTAAAATAAACATCTGTCCGATGAGGTAAGTACTTGCTAATCATACCGATGCTAACGCAGTGTAACTCAGGGCTAGCTCACTGTTAGCTGACATAAGCTTAAACCGCGCTAACATATCCAGCAGGTGACGACACTAATTAAACACTCGGTGTTAAGTCACTGTTTGGCTTCCTTTGATGGGTGTGATGAGTGTCATTAGCTAACACACAGGTAGTTTTCAGGTAGTTTCACACCAGCACGGCGTCCTCTGACCAGTGTAGCCACTGGGGTCAAGAGCAAACCGGTGTAGCTAATGGTGTTTACATACTGGGTGACTAAGAAGAGCGACATTTGGAAGGAAATGTTCATAACAGCGACATGCCTCAGTGTTTCTGTCAAAGCTGAAGGGATGATTAGAAAAACGTAGCTAGCTTTAGCTTGTTGTCTTACTGCATGACCTTTGAACTCTCTCTGTAGATAAGCGGAGGTGAATGTTAGTGCTCAAGGAGAAGTACTAACAAATTTAAGATCAGGGATGGAAAGAAGTGACACTTGCTGTCCTTACTGTAAAGGGGTTGGAGTCATGTCATTATTTAGGAGGTAATAATTAAAAATTAACCCACAGTGATGTTGTTATTAGTAATCAGTGGTTGCAACTAGCAGCAGTTTCCCTCAAGTTCAAGACTTTCAGGCAATTTCAGGCCCTGTTGTGATGAGGAGAGCAAAGGGATTGGTTAATACACAATAGAGCAGGGGTGTCAAACACAACTGGCCCGCTAAAGGGTCCAATCCGGCCCACTGGATGGCTCTGCACACCTGATACTGATGCACCTGTGAAGGCTAAGAGGTGCCAGGTTTCAGGAGCAATTTAAACAGTGAGTTGATACCTGCCTGAGACGTTTTTCCACCCTGACCAGAAGAATACAGCTCTCTGAAAGAACAATGGGCACTTGCTATGGTCTGATTTAAGATATTGAACTTTGTGAAAAATATTGTCAACCAGCGGATTCAGTACAAAAGAATCTGTATCAGACTTTTATCTGAAAACAATATGGGTGGAACCCTAATGGTAATGCAAGGGTTGACTTAACCTGCTCCATTAATACCCTCTACTTTAGTGGGAGTGGAAAATTATGATAAAAATGCACATGTAATTAAAGTGACTAGCAGACTGACGAAGTGTGGAAAAACTGAGACATTGCTGACGTTGCACATAATTTTCTTAGGACATCACGGGCTGGTCATTATTTGTTTTGCAAATGGATTAACGTTTTTGGAATGTAATTCTTTACACTAAAAAAGGGGGAAATTTGAAGGGATTGTTATTGATAGGTTATTATATAATGTTTTTAATGGTCTGGCCCACTTGTATATGGCCCATGATCTAAAATAAGTTTGATATCCCTACAATAGAGGGTTATGGTGATGTATAAAGTGAGTCGATATGAATTTGTCATCTGTCAGAGCATTTGCGTAACCCTTTATACTGTGGTAATCATCTTTTTTTTTTTACCTCAGGTTATAAATATATATTATTAATAATTCTTATTCATAATCCCATATCTTCACATATGTGTACACATCCGTAACCTTTATATTTATGCTGTGTAAGATGCCTGTGCAACTTCCTGCTGTGCAATATTTTACCACTGACCTTCTCTTACCTTACCTTATATCTCTGGCAATATTGGATTTGTTATGTGATTTTTGCATTCATGTACACTAATGTTGTAAGAAATACTGAAGTATCGATACTTATTTTTTATCTTTAAAATGGCTTCAATACTCATTTCTGCAGTATTGTTACACCTGTACCAGCTGCGCTTTCTAGCTCTCTTACTAATATTATAATATGGTTTACTACAGTCATCCTCTGCTACTAACCAAGAAAAGATAAGTTATCGTTCTCATGTTCTCCATGAAAATGGTGTGGAACATAGACATTTTTCAAGGAACTGTGTTAAGGGTAGAATGTCCTGTATGTAATTTGTTAGATCAGCCAAAAGCAAATTTTAAATTTCAACTGCAGATGTTGAGTCTGTGCTTTAAACAGCAAGTTGTATATGTTTTCTGTAGTATTCTTTAACACAAATAATTAAATGGGGGGTTTTTTTGGGTAGTATTTAGGATGCAATAGGGCACAAGAATACTCTTGTAATCTCTCTGCCTCGGACATAGATTACCAAAAATAAATAAAAAATAAATAAAACAATAAAATCAAAATTTAACACTCAATTGCATTTCATGTTTTCATTAGTCAATAAATGTTGCTCAGTTTTCATTGAGATGTCAGACTACTGTTTGTACATATGTCAAACTACACTTTAGCTCAACACTGAACTTTCACACTTAATAAATAATAAATAAATAAATAATGTTGTTCATGTGGTCAGACAGGAATCAGTCTGATGAAGGGGCATCTACGGCTGGCAGGATGCAGCAGAAAAGGAACATCCAGATCATCGAGTGGGAGGACCTCGACAAAAAGAAATTTTACTCTTTCGGGGTGTTCATGACGATGAGCATCCGGGCCACCGTCTACCCGGCCACACTCATCCGCACTCTACTCCAGGTGCAGAGGGGCAAATCACTCTACAGCGGCACCTTTGACGCCTTCTTCAAGATTCTCCGGACGGAGGGCATCCGCGGCCTTTATCGAGGCTTTATGGTCAACACCTTCACGCTCATCTCAGGCCAGGCTTACATCACCACCTACGAGCTGGTGAGGAAGTATGTCTCCAAGTATTCTGACAATAATACGGTCAAGTCGCTGGTGGCGGGCGGCTCAGCCTCCCTGGTTGCTCAGAGCATCACTGTCCCTATAGATGTCGTCTCTCAGCAGCTGATGATGCAGGGCCAAGGGGAGCACCTCACTCGCTTTCGACTGAATTTTAATACAGAGGCTGGAAAGTCTAAAAAATTCTTCGGCCAAACCAGAAACATTATGGCTCAGATTTTTGCTGCTGATGGTTTCCGGGGCTTCTACAGAGGATATGTGGCTTCTCTGCTCACTTATATCCCCAACAGTGCTGTGTGGTGGCCTTTCTACCATTTTTATGCTGGTAAGTGACTGAATGTTTTCTAAACCGTAAAGCACAAGAAAGAACTGAACTAACTGCACTTTCTGTAAAGACCCTGAGCTTGTTTTTCCATGTCTTATGTGTGTCTGTGTTCCCAATTCATTTATACATCTGCAGTGAGACTGAATTCCACCACTCCTAGCCATTTGGTTAATAAGTATCTGTGTGTGTAATGTTCTACAGAGCAACTCTCTAAAATGGCTCCCAGTGACTGCCCTCATCTGATCCTACAAGCCATGGCCGGACCTCTGGCTGCTGCTACTGCCTCAACTGTCACCAACCCAATGGATGTGGTCAGAGCCAGAGTGCAGGTAACCATCATTCACTGTGCAGCTATCGGTAGAATAAAAACAAAATAAATCTTATTACATAAAATAGATGTTGACAAAGTTTTCCTTTGGGGACATAATTTACAGTTGAAAAAAGGTAATATACCGTAATATATTTTATCGCAACACTTGGCATATTGCAACATGTTTCAAAACGCAATAATATTGTACCGTGACTTAAGTATCATAATAATATCGTGTATCGTTGATCCTGGTAATTAATAGAATGTCTTAGAAAAGCTATTCCATGAAGGTTTAACAATTTCCACATTATTCATCTGCAGTGTTTCATCAAAGTCTACATTAAATTAATTGACCAAATTCAGCTTCCAGTATAGGTCTGACTTTTGCAGATTCCGTTCAAGATAAGACCAAGTTAGTGATGGGTCACATGGCCACAAACATATAAATCATTTTTCCACATTTGGGTATGATTCATTACGTTTTTTCTGCATTTTTTTAGGCCCACATGTGCAAAATGTATGTTTGACTGAGACAGCCTCAGTCTGCCGAACTTTTTAAAAAATAACCAATATTGTGTATGTTATAAAAACTTAATTTTCACCCAATGTGTTACGTACGTTACGTGTTACGTAAAAACAAAAATCAGGCATCAGTGAAATCATTCTTTGGTCCCGTTTATACGACAATGATTTCAACTGAAAATGGTAAACTTTAGTTGCGTTTTGGCCGATCGTTTACACGACAGCGGCGTTTTGGGTGCCTGAAAACGCAACATTTTGAAAACGGGTTCCAGAGTGCTTTTTTTGGAAACAGCACTATCACTACCGTTGTCATGTAAACTTGCAATATGCAGTTCCTCTGAAAACGGAGACTTTTCCCACATGAGCATTACGCTTCCAGTCACAAGGCTTGCGCGAGAAAGTCGACCATCACAACAACAATGGCGGACTCCCGAACTCTG
This sequence comes from Epinephelus fuscoguttatus, assembly GCF_011397635.1. Lineage (NCBI taxonomy): Eukaryota > Metazoa > Chordata > Actinopteri > Perciformes > Serranidae > Epinephelus > Epinephelus fuscoguttatus. The sequence continues at coordinate 42,671,431 of NC_064753.1, forward strand.
CTTGTGCTGCTCACGCTATTGAATTTATCAATGCTTCCCCTTCATAGTGTAGATTTACTGTAGCAACTCCACCTCGTCGTCCGTCCAGACAAACGTTAGTGCGGTTGCCATTTTGTTTATAGATCGCTGCTCTGTAGAAAGAAGCATAAGCGTCACACCGCCAACTACTGCCCTGGCATCCATTTTTGCAGCTCCATGTGCACGGCGATTGTTATCAAAATGTTGTCGTCTAAAGGCAGAACTTTTTTCAAAATGAAAATGAGAAATGATTCTGTTTTCAGTGCATCGTATTTGTGTAAACATGGCCTATGTATACCCCCCAGCCCCAGGCCAATTTTAGAGCTTTCCCATTAGCACTTTTGGCTGCACTGAGTCACACCACACCCCACTGATTTGCATTTCCTTTGTCAGTTTTTAACATGCTGAGCTGCACTGAGCGACGCCTTAGGTGGACCTTCTCCGAAGTAGGGTCAAAAGTCCCAAGAGCCATGTGGGTGACACAGCTCATGCTGTGATTCCTCGTACAGAGCTTTCAACCATGGTACCAGTTTGCCACAAGCTAACAGTAGCTAATGAAAAGCGATTGTTTGATCTGTGACGTAATAGGCCAACCGGAAGAAGGTCCAATACTAACTAGGCCTGCCACGATTAGTCGACTAATCGATGACTAATTGACTATTAAAATAATCGGTGACTATTTTAGTAGTCGACTAATCGGTTTGAGTCATTTTTCATAGAAAAGTGCTATAAAAGTTCCCCAAAATACTCTTACTGCAGCTTCGTACGTTCAGATATTGGCAGCTTTACACACTCTCCCGTGTCCTGAGAACTAAAACCCTTTGGCGTGAGTATGAAACAAGACATTAAATGATGTAATTTTGGGGTTTGGGCGAGACAGACCGACATTTTTCAACATTTTAACACATTTTTCAATGAAATGATTAGTCGACTAATCAAAGAAATAATCGACAGATTAGTCGACAATGAAAATAATCGTTAGTGGCATCCCTAATACTAACCTGCTGAAAGGGGGCATATCACCACCTATTGTAGTGGAGTCAGACATACTTAAGTCAATTAATCAATTCCCCTCCCGTACTTGTACTATACTGTACCGTATACTGGGACAAGGACGGTAGTCCGATTAAATGGCGTATTCGAGTTGTAACCGTAGCTCAACTTAAATGTGCTTGTGCTTGTAAATGTACCGAGTTAGACACACCTTCAAGCAGGTAGCTCTGTTGTAATTGAGATGCTCGGCTTGGTTTCACTTGGCACGTCAGCCCAACTAGTCAAGCCAAACTAGCACTTTAGGGTGGAAAAACAGTTCTGGTGACACTGGTTTGTGGTTCCAAATAATAACCCAAAATGTACTGTATGTGTGTTGTGTTTAGGTTGAAGGGAGGACTTCAGTCATTGAGACATTCGGGCAGCTGATCAAAGAGGAGGGCTGCTGGGGACTGACCAAAGGACTGTCGGCACGTATCATCTCCTCCACACCCACTGCCATCGTCATGGTGGTCGGCTACGAGACGCTAAAAAAGCTGAGTCTGCGACCGGAGCTGGTGGACTCGAGACACTGGTAGAAGATACCTGGACAGACAGTATATGGACCGCGTGCCATTTCAGCCCTAAATCACACTTCCTGTGAAGACACTTGATGAACAAAAAAAGGTTTGTTTTAAATAACAACCTGGGGAACAAGATGGAATCAGGCCACTTTAAAACGCACATAATCTGCGTCTAAGATATCAAACGTGTTCATCGGTAGCAGATTAAATATCTGGCCGTCAACATTCACTCCAGACCCAGGTTCACAGTCTATATCGCTGCTTACCAGGTTGATGCTTTTTAGTGCAATTAGAGTAGTGAATAAAATGTTTTAACACTGGAAGATGCAGATAAATTGATGCAAACTGGTACAATTTATTTTACACACTCTACAATCATGTCTGAGCATCTTTGCAGAGGAGAAAAGTGGAAGTGATTGCGGATAGACTGCCCGATGGTTACTGTGATTGTGCTCTCACTAAGCCGAGCACTGTTTGGCCCACATAAAAAAAAAAAAAAACAGGTTTTGATCAGGGTTCAGAGAAAGGCCATGAAACTCATGATGACGCGTCACGTCAGCAGTAAAAAAAAATCTTTCCTGTGTTGGTTTCCTGTAATTCGCCACACTGGCTTGTAGGTCTAGTTCCTTTCCCTTGGCCTTTTTTAAATTGCTGCCTTCATAGTGTGATCAAATGATCTGCTTTTATTTTACTGAATGTGTGCAAGAAGAACAGTAGAATCTGTGTTTCATGGCACCCTCTGTTTTGTACGTGTATTTAATTTCCAGTTGTCTCGTATGCACAGACTGAGTCAGAATCAATGTTTTAAAGGTCCAGTGTGTCGGATTTCCGGGGATGTATTGGCAGAAATGGAATACAGTACAAGAAGTATGTTGGTGTATAAGCCCTGAAAATATGACTTGTGTTTTAATTACCTAAGAATGAGCCGTTTATTTGCATTTTCACATTGGCCACCGTAGTTAGCTGCCCCTGCAGGACAAGTAGAAAAGCATCAGAAAAACGTTGATTTTTTTTTTTTTTTTTAAACATGAAACTGCCACATTCTGTGTTGTTTACTCATTTAAATCACCTGGTCTGTTTGTTTTGGGGATGAAGAGACCTCTGCAGATAATTCAGCTCCTGATAAAAACAGCCTGAATGTCTGGATCTTAAGTTATCTGGAAAAAAAAAAGCAGAGCAACACATTAGCGCGTTCTGGGCTAGCGACTTGTTTGTAACACACCAAACAGCATCGGGAAAACGGTGATTTATAACTTCAAACTGCTGTATTCAGTGTTTTACGGATTAAATCACTGGGTCTGTTTGTTTTGAGGAGGAAGAGACCTCTACTGATAATTCAGCTCCTGGTTAAAACCTTGTGAGCATCTTGATCTTAAGTTATCAGAAAAAAAGTGAACACGTTCGCGGGTGCTGGGCTAGCAGCCCGCCTGTGGTGCACAGCATTGGAAGAACGCTGGTTTTAAACATGAATGTGTGTTTTAACTGGTTTAAATCACCCAGTCTGTTTGTTTTGGAGAGGAAGAGACCTCTGCGGATAACTGGGTCCTGGTGAAAACCTCCTGTACATCTGGATCTTAAGTTATCAGAGAAAAAGCTGAGCACACATTAGGAGGTTCTGGGCTAGCAGCCCATTTGTAACGCCCCAAATGGCATCGGGAAAACACTTGATTTGTAACGAGAAACTCCTTTATTTTACTTTATAGTGTTTTACTGGTTTAAATCTGTTTGTTTTGGAGAGGAAGAGACTTCTGCGGATAATTCAGCTTGTGAAAACCTCCTGAACAATGAACACTGAAGGAATGCTAAGCAGGAGTTCAGGCCTGTCTCATGGGAGAAGTTTCGGCTGGTTGCAATGTGCAGTCCTCGCCACCAGATGCCACTAAATCCTCCACATTGCTCCTTTTAAATCAAATGCAAAACACTACAATATTTTATCAACCTTTTTTATAACATCGTAGTATGGTGTCTCTCCAGAAAATATTGCAGTGATCCAGCTGGTTAATAAATGATTTGCTGTGCTGTCATGTTCTGTGAAGCTGCGAATAATTAAGGTACTTCCATCAAAACCTGTGGGTTTGACAGGAAGTAGGAATAATGGTGGTCCCCTCTTGTGACAGTAAATGTTTGAGTGCAATAATGTTTTATCCTTTGCAGCACAAAATGTAATTGTATATTTTTATTGTAAATTGTGTACATAACATGTCTTAAAGGAGTGCATTAATACCTAATTTATTTTCTTCAAATCTTTTGGAGGGATTATGACCACAGAAGAGTGCCAGCTTCTAAATTAAGTTTGTTCTTCATTTGTTTGATATTCAATTTGTTGCTTTTCTAACTTTTTTTTTTCTCCAAATGGCTTTTTTAGGAAAGGTGAAAATAAAGTTAAGTACAAACATTAGACACAGGTCACATTAGATGTTGTCACTGTGGGTATCATCATAAAGAAAGGTGATGGTAATGTTTCAGTACGGATTGAAGGCAAATTCAAAAATCTGATTTGTTTAAATGAAGCCATAATGTCCTGTAATGTACCTGAAGTTATATATAAATCTGCTCAGGCCAAGATGTGTTATCAACCTGTAGGGGCCAGCTGATGGAGGACTGTGTAGACTCACTTCTGTTGGCCTGGTTGGATAAAATAAAATCACTGCAAACTGCTGTGATAAAATTCACTGCAGGCTGGAATTAAATTTTTAACTTTCTTTGCACAACTTTAAATAACTGGGTACGTGATCATGTTGTCAGAGATTAGTCTCCTGTTGTCAATACATTTCACATCATGTGTCATCTCAGTGTTACTTGGTTCATCTGTTCATCTATGCCACCAATATTGTATTCTCCTTTGTTAGCTTTGAAATGTTAAAAAATTAAAATAATGTGAAGCCATACCTGTGGTCATCTCAGAATGTCAGCTCACTTTAACCTGAGTTTTGATGCGTGGAGAAGCAGAAGTTTTTATTAAAAGTCCAGTGTGTAGGATTTAGGAGGATCTATTGGAAGAAATGAAATATAATATTCATAACTATGTTTTTAACAGTTTAACATCACCTGAAAATTAGAGTCATTGTGTTCTCGTTACCTTAAAATGACACGTTCGTATTTACATACAGAGCAGGTCCTCTCCATTGGAGGGAGTCCACCATGTTGTTTCCACCACAGCCCAGACTGGACAAATCAAACACTGGCCTGAGCGTTTTCGCATCAGCCACTGTAGTTCTCCAAGATCAATGTTCGGCCACCTTCACTATCAAAACAGCCATTTTTGACCAAAATAAAATAAAAATCTAAAACCAACAAGACATATTTGAACCTTATATCAAAGGTAAAACAGCCTGTCTCAATTAGCCTATCAACATTCCTAATAGGTCTAAACGAGCAGTCATGCATATGTTTTAGCACACGGTGGTCACTCAGCAGGGGCCTTGTCATGAGTCTTTGGTACTTGAAACAAATCTGCACATGATCTATTAAATTGTTGATTTTCCTCCGAGATGTTTCCTTTTTCAGAATCTCAAGGTATTCTCACTAGTCGCTCATGACGAGCCACTGCTACTGAGGTTTCGCAAAATTTAGAGGACAAGGCGCCAAGGAGGAGACAGGATGCACATTTTGGTTGACAAAATGTTAAAATCTGGTATATAGGCTACACATTTTTACAACTTAAGAGTTCAAAGAATCACTTTGGGCCTACAAAGATAATAAATGAAAAAAATAAAATGTTGACAAATAAACATTCATTTTTTGTGTGTTGCATTTTAACTGGACGTTGTGCTCGGTCATTTGTGGTGTGCGACAGCTGTGCTCATCTGCTTGTGCTTATTGTTGTGACAATGTTTATGCTGCCATTTTGGCCGACTCGCTCTTGAAAAGAGATTTTAAATCTCAATGAGACTTTTACCTGGTTAAATAGAAGAAGCAGAAGAAGAAAAAGAAGCTGAAGAAGAAAAGGCTGAAGAAGAAACTGAAGAAGAACAAAAAGCTAAAGAAGAAACTGAAGCTGAAGAAGAAGAGGAAGAAACTGAAGAAGAAGCTGAAGAAACTGAAGAAGAAAAAGAAGCTGAAGAAGAAGAGGAAGAAACTGAAGAAGAAAAAGAAACTGAAGAAGAAGCTGAAGAAGAAAAAGCTGAAGAAGAAACTGAAGAAGAAAAAGCTAAAGAAGAAACTGAAGCTGAAGAAGAGGAAGAAACTGAAGAAGAAAAAAGCTGAAGAAAAAGAAACTGAAGAAGAAAAAGAAGCTGAAGAAGAAACTGAAGAAGAAAAAGCTAAAGAAGAAACTGAAGCTGAAGAAGAGGAAGAAACTGAAGAAGAAACTGAAGCTGAAGAAAAAGAAACTGAAGAAGAAAAAGAAGCTGAAGAAGAAACTGAAGAAGAAAAAGCTGAAGAAGAAACTGAAGCTGAAGAAAAAGAAAATGAAGAAGAAAAAGCTGAAGAAGAAGAAGCTGAAGAAAAAGAAACTGAAGAAGCTGAAGAAGAAGAGGAAGAAACTGAAGAAGAAGAAGAAGAAGCTAAAGAAGAAACTGAAGAAGAAAAAGAAGCTGAAGAAGAAGAAAAAGCTAAAGAAGAAATTGAAGCTGAAGAAGAAAAGGCTGAACAAGAAACTGAAGAAGAAGAAGGGTGCGTCCCAAGTCTCTTAAAATTACTGCTAACCACCTAACCTAGCCACCTTACCTGTTTAGTCCCTCCCACTTAGGAAAACATTTAAGGAGTCAGGAGTTAGGAGTGAGGAGTGAGGATTGCTGATAAGAGACATGAGACGGCCTTACTCTGATGCGTCACGTAAAGTGACGTCCTATTCTGGTGACAGCGGCACCAATGGGCGGCACAGCTGGATCTGCTGCATAACGGAGCCAGCGTTTGGCGTACATCCCAAGTCACATTATATCCGCCATCTCGTTCAAATGAGCCAGACGTAGGGGGCGGGTATTTATACGTCAGGGCCTCAAGCTGAAAAAGACTTCCTGTTAGGAACCTCTCGTGTTACCTTACTCATCGCACCTAACAGATCCCTCCTAACGCCTAACGCTAACTCCTTACTGGCAGGAATAAGAGACGTGAGACGGCCTTAAAGATGGCGGAGCTCGAACGACTTCCGGTTCAAGTAAGGAGTTAGGAGTTAGCAGTATAAAATAAGAGACTTGGGACGTACCCGAAGAAACTGAAGAAGAAGAGGAAGAATTAATATCGCACCTTTTGCATAAATAAAATTTACAATATACATAAAATACATTTATTTGGGTGGAATCGGGGCATAGATAATACATTTTTAAAAAACACTAAAAAAACAAAACAAAACTCTTGCGTCCTCCTCAATGCAGAATCTTTGAGGTACAAACACGACATAGGAACATAATTTAAGTTGAGCAGTGTTTATGCAGGAAGAGGATTTGTGTATATTAACTGTCACAGTAAGAAAAAGAAAACACACCAATATTGTGTGTTGGTATTGTCCCCAGGGAGTTCACTGTGCAGTTAAGGTGGTCTGGGAGCAGAAAATGGGAGAAGTTAATGTGTTTCCTTGATGTCCTCATATCTGTGGGGCGTCCATACGTCTTACTGAAGGTGACACGCTGACACCAAAGGTCATATCTCATTATGTGAGTCAGGTAATGAGATGAAAGGTTCTACGGAGGCAAAGTGGTTTAAATCCAGTGTCTGAGCCTGATTTGACTGCGAGGAATGCTCCGTGACATTCAGTACGATTCTTCAGCTGAATAAAAGTGAAATAAAGATTTGACCTGCTGTGCAATTTCTTTCTCCTGGTGCTTGTCGTATATTAGAAAAATATTTTTTGTGATAAAACTGATTTCTATGTTAAAACAAAAAACAAAAGTGATGATCTTTTTTGAATTTTTTCAGACATTGTAGTGTGTAAAACTTACAAAACATTGAATGTGCTCTTTTAAAGCAGGATTTAAAGTCAGATTAAACCTTTTAAAGCCATAAAAATACCAGAAGGTATTATTATTTATAGTTATTTTATTTTATTTATTTTATTTTATAAACAGGACGACACATGGCAGCAGAAAAATGCCCTCACATTCCCACATCTTCCCCTTCATGCTCGTCACGAATCCTCAAACTTACTTTCCCTTTTGGACATGAAACCACCCGAACAGATCTCCTGACGAATGAAAGAAACAAGGAGGCCTGGTGAAGCTGACACTTCATGCTGGGATGACGGAGTGCTCCCTGCTCTGCTCCATACATTAATTATCAGGCGGTGTCTGGAAGGCACTTTGTCATAAAGATTGATGAGGGGCTGTCGGAGAGGAAACAAATCTGACTTGGCTGGGGTTAGAGGAAGGGCCTCTCACTCTCATGGGATGTGACGGTGGTAGATGTGCAAGTGTGTGTGTGTGTGTGTGTGATGAAAGCTGTGATAGTCAAAGCATGAGAATTGTACTGGAGCGGCGGTGTTGTGTAATCTTATTCGCAGCTTCAGCCACATTTTTGAGACTTAAAAAGCAGCAAAGCAAATTTGAGAAGGGAGCATTTATTATCTGTCGACATCTTCGATAAGAGAAGATTAATTGTGCATCAATGCAAATATTTAATTTTTTAAAAGATTCACATTTTAACAAGTCTGCCTTTAAACACTCACGAGCCCGTAAACAGTTTTTGGTCGCTGTAAATGTTTCTTCTCTTTGTACTGGTCAGAAATGAGGCTTCAGCAGTCTGAGTTACGCAAATATGTATGTTTTCTTTAGTGTATAATCACCTTAAAATAAAAATTGTCATGTTTTCGTTACCTTAGAATGAGTCGTTTATATCTACATAGGGAGTGGGTCCTCGTCTACGGAGATCACCATATTGCACCACCATGTTTCTACAGTAGCCCAGAACGGACAAACCAAACACTGGCTCTAGATAGGGCCATTTGTCACTCATTTGACCTCATCACGTAAACATTTGGTCATGGACTTTCCGCGTCCAGATACGATGTGCAAGGTACCCTGTGTGTTGAATGTTGATGTTCTGGGACACTGTGTCATGTTCAGCCTGTTACATGCATTGTCTTCTTTCAAAATACTCTTCTGTTTTCACAGGAAATGTAGTTTGCATACAGTTTCTTTCAAAATAAAAGCACTACATCAGTACAACACCACAAATTGACTTTTTTTTCCTTCAATGCACATGTTTAGGTTTACGTGGATAGGTTTAGGAAAAAAGAACAGGGTCTGGCTTTAGAATCTTACAGAACGTGAACACCGCTCTCCCGGATGAAGGTTAATGTTTGTTGGACCCATCCACCACCCCTCTCATCGCCCCACTCAGACTTTCGCAGCCTTAACTTTCGTCCTTGTCCCGCCATGTTTCCCCCTAATGCCACCAGGCACCGATAAACTATAACGGCAACCGGACGCAGATCATGCCGACGTTTAAGGACGCTTTTTTCATCACTGTCTGGCGATGCAAGTCACTGCCCAGTCACTGCCCCGATGGATTTTGACGACTTCAAAATAAGACCAGGTTGCTCGGTGACAAGCCGAACAGTGCCAAAAAAAACCCAGATTTTTACATGAAAATGCTTTATTCAGTGTTTTTTCTGGTTTGAACCACTGCGTGTGTTTGTTTTACAGATGAAGAAACCTCTGTGGATAATTCAGCTCCTGCTAAAAACCTCCTGAACAATGAACACTATTGAAATCCTAACTAGGAGAAGTTTCAGCTGGTTGCAATCTGCACTCTTCACTGCTAGATGCCACTAAATCCCCCAAAATTTTACACACACAACATTTATTTTCAGCTGGACTTAAGAAATTAGGTCTGTAAAGTGACTAAAACGGTTCCACTGAACAAAAAGGACATATGAGAATCATTTTACGATAAATGTAAAAAAAAAGTGAACCTATCATTTGAGAATTAAAGGAGCTATATGTAAGAAATCTAAAGCAAATAGTTGTAAAATCCTCCTAATATGTCACAGAAACTCAGGAATAATGTTCATATAACATACTGATCTCACCAACAACAATAGTACAGCCAGAATATTCGCATTTAAAAAAATATTTTACGGTCCGCAAATCATGTTTATGTTTTGAATTTGTGTTTTGGCCTGTTGCGCCACCCACTGCCGTCTACCAGTCACGCAGTCAGTAGAGTCTCAGCATCCGTTACAGTTACGACTGAGCTGCAGCAGCACGGCAAGCTGATGCTGCTTGCTGTGCTGCTGTAGCTCAGTAGCTCATTAGCAGTGTCCCAGTACATAGCATTAGCAGCTGGCTTCTCCTCAGCTGTATCCCGGCAGCAGCATTAGCAGCTGGACTTGCTTGAACGGTCCGCTGGAAAACCGAAGATCAAGGATGTGGCAATGTGGCCCTGCCACGGCAGCTGCCCATGGGCAAACAAATCAGTCTCCAGCGTGCCGCTGTCCAGCAACCTCGAATCTGTAGGGGAGGGGGGGCGGACACGACTCGTGGCAGTATTTTGAATTTGAGTGCAGTAACCGTTTTGGCCACATTCTTACATACAGCACCTTTAAAGGACTAAAAAATGTTTTTCAACTTATTTCAGGATTGTTTAGTGCTTTCCACCAAAAGCAGATTAACCCAAATTACATTAATTAATCAATAATTAAATACACAAGCAAACAAAAGAAAAGAAAACAATAGTGGTATCTATTTAGACAAGCAGATAATTTCAGAGTACTTTGCTCCCTGACAAACATGTATCATTTGTCTTCTCCTCCTCTACCTCCCATGACGAAGGTGAATGGAATTTTGTTTATGGTGCTCACACCATACAAAAGTGACTAAAACCATCTGCAGCACCGTGTCCCCATAAAAACTGTGTAAAGTTTTTACTGGAGCTACTTTCTTTCAAATAAAAAGAGACAAGGTCTGTAGATTTAACTCCGACACTACGACTGGAAAAAATAAGTAGCTGTTGAATTTTTAATGGAGCACCAGACTGATGTCTGAAAACCCGGGCAAATAATATGATGTGCATGAAGAGATACAACTGAAGGTAAGTGAGAAGATGTGTTTTTGGGGTGGAGTGACCCTTTAAAACGAGGTCCTGAACCCTCCATATATTCAGTTATGGGTGCAAAGGAGACATCTGTGATGGAAAGACTGATGCTTATATAGTAAATATGTATAGGTAAAGAAATATTTCTATAAATGCACCATTAAGTTCCACTAAGCCTCAGATCAGATGAGCTGAACCATAATTAAGCACTGTCATTAAGATGAATCTCCATTGAGAACAACGTGTGTGTCTGTGTGTGAGTGTGTGTGTGTGTGTGTGTGTGTGTGTCATTAATGTGTGGGAGAGGAGGCTGAGGTAGAAGGGGCTTGGTCTGCTGTGTGGGTTCATTGCACACAGGGAGGAGGGAAGGAGGGAGAGAGGGAGGGAGCACAGGAGGGAGAAAAATAGCCAGAAGAAAAGGGAGCGGAGGAGACAGACGACAGGAGACGAAAGGCTGACACACACACATTCACAACCCCACAAGAAAAATGCCCAATTTTGCAGGCACCTGGAAAATGAAAACCAGCGAGAATTTCGATGAGCTGCTCAAAGCCCTGGGTGAGAATAATTCACTTTTTTTTCTTTGAGGCTTTGAATGTGATAAAACAAGAGGGTTTTTTGGAATTAATCCACTGAGTGAACATGAAAGGGGTCTTTTATCTGCACTGGAATATAGATAGACTGCAATCAAGGTTTATTTTGAAATGCATGCAGAGTTGACTGATACTGACATTTTAAAAAACTGCACAAGAAAAAGAAAACTGCAAATAAAATATAAAAAATGTGTCAAACTTGAAGTACAAATTGGAGAAAATAAACGTACATTGAAAGCATTTTATATGATGGCAACAGACGAATAAATCTAATTAAATTCACACAAAATATCTCCAATTAAAGGTGATCTTTTGTGCCATTGTTCCACCAGTCAACAGCTCAGGTTTTAGCTGCAGTTTTAATTGTTCTCCATATGGACGTCTGGTTGCATGAGACAAATTTAATACCCCTTGTTCCAAAGTGGACCTGGTTTTAATTACAGTACGAGACAACAAACTTGTGAGCAGTCGCTGCATGTGAGTGATGGATGGGAAACAGACTGAGGTGCTCTCTGCTCTGATTGTTTGCACTGTAACTGTGTGACAGAGAGGGTTAATAGCTCTTCCGCTCATTCGGAAGACAGAATCTATCATGATCTACAGGAGAGCTAAACAAAGCAGCATTCCTGCCCCTCATCACCTTGTCACTGCACCCTCCATATTCGCAACATCTGCTGATAACAATCTAAGTCGCAGCTGCTGGAGGATCTTCTGTTATATATGAAAACCAATACTGTAAAATCTTCTGACAACTAAGAAGTGATTTGTTTTCACAGTGGATAACTATACCTGTACGCATTCCTCTGGTAAATACGCCAACTTTGATGTCTGAAACAGAATTTTTTTTTCTTAACACCTTTTTGGCGCCAGAGGCAGACAGGAAATATGAGGTGACACAACTCAAAGTCAGATGATAAAATATGGGGAAAGTAGTTTTTATGCTTAGTGGCAATAGGTGGGAAAAAGTAGTTTTGTTCTTGGGCTACATGTCGGTAATCCATAGCTTAAAGCTAAAGATCAAATTAACCCAGTACCAAGTAGTATCGAAACATCTCCAGCCAAACAATACCTGCATTTGATCCTTTTAGCACCGCGGGTCTGAATTCAATACGTCCCAACTGCCCGCTGGATCGAAAAACTTTCTGTTGCTGCCATCTCCAGAGCAGTTCCAGCAGCTGCTGCTAACATCGGACACTGAGACGTTATGTGGTCCTAACAAACTCAAACTGAAACCAAAACAGCTCCACTCTATCGTTAAAGCTGGTAGCTGTATGATGCTAACATTTAGCACTGTCACTGTGTGTCAAGTAGGTTCAACTGCAGCTGGAGCAGCTACATGACCCGTCCTCTAGCTAAACTCACCCATCTTAACCTACACGTCAGTCCACGAACAGCCCCTCTTGGCCCAGAGACGGAAGGGGAACTGCCCATTGGTTCGACAGCCCATTGTTCCGACCATATTAAACTCATTGTTCTGAAGTCCGTTCTGAAATCATCATGATGCCCTGTGGTTAAGGTCTGGTTAGGTTTAGGCACAAAAACCACTTGGTTAGGGTCAGGAAAAGATCATGGTGTGGGTTAAAATGAAAAAGAAAGTGACAAACACATAAGCTGTGAGCCCGCTCCACCTCAAGCTGGTCGCGGCGCACCATACACCCGCCGCGAGCCGTTCAGCACCGCGGACAGTCAGACTAATGGGATGTTGAACCAATGGGCTGTCGAACCAATGACATAGTCCTGACGGAAGCGCTGACAAAACTGCTAAGTTAGCAATTAGCTAGCTATAAAGTATTACTTTAAAAGAGAGGTGGTTAATGTTGGAGTAAAGGTAATGGGAAGGCTACATTTTGCTACTTATGCTAATGTTAACTTAGCGATTAGCTAGCTATGAAGTATTACGTTAAAAGAGAGGTGGTTAATGTTAGGGTAAGGGTAATGGAAAGGCTACATCTCGTTACTTATGCTAATGCTAGGTTAACAATTAGCTATCAGTAGCGATTGAGTATTATGTTAAAAGAGAGGTGGTTAGTGTTAGGGTAAGGGTAATGAGAAGGGTTACATCTCATTACTTACAAAGTAAATCACGTCTTCATGTGTTATGAAATCTAAAGTGAAGTATTGCTACATTTGGTTTCATATATTTACTACAGTGTATGTGCGTACGTGTGTGGCCAATGGATTCTGTCCCATGGATCTGGTGTGGCGCTCACACTCCCGTAGCAGTGGCTAAAACACATTCAATCTATGGTGTGGTGAAGTCAAGTGTTGGGTTTGGCCGTTCAGTGTGCAGAGACACCACCAACACGTTTATAAGTATGGCCATACTACACATGACTCCAGTATGGGAGTTAAGTACTCTATTGGTATCAGTATCCCTTTACAATACCCAGTCCTATTTTGTACATCAGGTTATTATACTTCAGACTCATCAGCCCTACTTTATCTTCATATTGCAGACTCACAGAAAGCTCTGTACATGTTTTCAGGTGTGAACGCCATGCTGAGGAGGGTAGCGGTGGCGGCTGCATCCAAGCCCCATGTTGAGATAAGGCAGACCGACGAGCAATTCTACATCAAGACCTCTACCACAGTCCGCACCACGGAGATCAACTTCTGTATTGGAGAGGAGTTTAATGAGGAGACGGTGGATGGCAGAAAGTGTAAGGTAATCTGATTAAATTAATTAAAAAAGAGCCACTGCCGCAAATCTTTGTATGTAAAGTATTATTTAAAAATCTATACAATATTTTTGAGGATCAATACAGTAAACATAATATCACGATACTCAGGTGTATCAACGTCCTAGCGAGAGATGAATTGAAAAAAGGAATGGTCAAAATCACAGAAGTAGAAGATGAGATATATACCAACTTTTAGTCCTTAATTTGGGTTAAACTCCAAAAACACTAGAGCCTACATTTCCCAAAATGCAACTCAACACCAATGACCCTCTCTACCTGGCAAATGCAGAGAGGGTCATTGGGGTTTTTGTCTAAGACTCTGGAAACCCCCATTTTTATGTTGCATATACATTAAAACTTTAAATTACACAACAGTGTGGTAAATGTGTGGTTAGGTTTAGGCACCAAACCACTTGGTTATGGTTAGAAAGAGTCATGTTTTGGCTTAAAATACCCACTTTGGTGGCACAATCCCAACTGGAAACGCAGCAATGTCTCTGTTAAAAAACAACACTTTTCATGGCACTATCTTTGCTGAAAAAACAGTGCAGGTCACCAAAATATACCAAGGTGTGGGGGCTTGGGCTTGGATAGAAAACAGTGACCGGTCCCAAACCTATAGGTTGCTAAAAAACATCCAAAACTTGGTGCCTAAAAAGCCGCTTGAAACACAACAATAAAGTCAGCTCATATACTGCATCACTTTTGAAACACTGATATAACGTGTGAAACATGCAAATGTGATGTATTTGTGGTTTGCAGAAATGCAAACATTTTTTGCCGAGGACTGGGCTTTGATATTATTCAACCCAGGCGCTGTAAACTGACGAGTAAACTGAACTTTGTATGTAAAACTGGTTGAGTGTCCCTTTAAGATTCATATTTGATTCAAATTAAAGGAAACTAATTGCAAGGAAGTCTGTTAAAAGGCTCTATTTTTAAAAAAACTGTAGTTCTTCTAAAAAAATGCAAGCCTCCCTTGAAGTCTGACAAAGAGATAAACACAGTGTTCCCATCGATCGCTCGTCTATCACTGTGCTTTACTGCCGACGTCCTGTTAGCCAGGTGAAACTGAGGGGATAAACAAAGGAAACCTCATTAGTGTGCTGCTTTTCTACAGAGTTTGGCCACTTGGGAAACAGAAAACAAGATTTACTGCAAACAGACTCTGCTGAGCGGGAACGGCCCGAAGACCTTCTGGACCCGAGAACTCAATGGGGACGAACTCATACTGGTGAGTAGTTGTTTTTTTTTTAAATTTACTGTAAGTAGAAATATAGTGAGAAAATAAAGAGAATTAATCAAATGTACAAAGCCTTTATGGGTCCACATGTGCCTCCTCAGGATCATCCCTTTTGTTTGTCTTTCTATAAAAAAGTAAGAAGTTCTCTTTGTGTTTTCTTCAATAAAATTTTGGCTCCCAAATGTTCTCTTCCCATTTGCCTGAAGAAGGATATTTACACAGTGATTCCCACTTTCATCTGAAATCTCTCAGCAGATAAATGAACAGCTGTTTTGTAAAGTGGGATGAAGTGTCACAGTCGCTGTCTTAAAGCACATGAGGCATTTCCTGCTTCTTCCTTGCTTTCTGCCAATAAGAGACAATGGATTATTTAAAGGGACAGTCCGCAATTTGCGTCAGAAACACGTTGAATAGAACACTTTTGAAAAGTGCGCTCATTTGCTTTTTTTGGCAAGAGATAGAGGAGGGGGTTGATACCTCTCTCATACCTCCATCCATTTTCATCTGCTTATCTGGGGCCGGGTCGCTGGTGCAGCAGGCTGAGCACAGTACTACAGACATCCCTCTCCCCAGGAATGATTTCCAGCTCCTCCTGGGGGATCCTGAGGCGTTCTCAGGCCAGATGAGATATATAATCTGTCTAGCATGTTCAGGGTCTACCTCAGGGCCTCCTACCAATTGGACATGTACTGAAAACAAGAGGCACCCAGGAGGCATCCTAATCAGATGCCCCAACCACCTCAACTGGCCCCTTCTGACACAAAGAAGCAGCAGCTCTCCTCCGGATGTCTGAGCTCCTCACCCTATCTCTAAGGCTGGGCCCAGCCACCCTTCAGAGGAACCTCATTTTGGCTGCTTGTATCCGCGATCTCATTCTTTCGGTCATTACCCAAAGCTCATGACCATAAGCAAGGGTTGGGATGTAGATAGACTGGTAAATTGAAACCTTCTGATTCAGCTCCCTCCTTACCTAAAAAGGTCCAGCGCTGCACCCACATCACTGATGATGCCGCACCAAACCGCCAATCACGCTCCATTTTACCCTCACCCGTGAACAGTATCCCGAGATACAAACATATTCTCACTTCGATCTCATCACATATTGGTATTATGGTCATGGACTTTCCACGTCCACATACGACGCGCAAGGTACCCTGGGTGTGTTGGTTGTTGATGTTACAACAATGCAAATTGACTTATTTTTTCTTCAACAACAAGGTTTAGGAAAAAAGAACAGGGTTTGGCTTTATAATCTTGCGAGGTGCGAACACCACTTTCTTGGGTGAAAGTCTGTGTTTGTTTGACCCATCAACCACCACTCCCACTCGTCCCAGTCTGACTTTCGCCGCCTTAATTTTCATCTTTGTCCCGCCACATTTCCCCCTGGCGCCGTTAAACTATAACGGCAACCGGCCGTTCGTTGATTTCTGATGCTGCAAGTCACTGCACAAGCGCTTGATTTTGACGACTTCAGATGGAGACTATGCTCGAGATACTTGAACTCCTTTGCTTGGGGCAGTAACTCACTCTCTCTCTCAGCACTCACTTGTACCTGCACAGTAAATATGAAACTACAACCAGCAGGTGGTTAGCTTAGCTTAGCATAAAGACTATGTCCAAGGGTAACAAAATCCACCCTACCAGCAACACTAAGTTTTTAAGTAAATGTGAATATTTTCTGTTTTTCCTAATCCTTCATGATAGTGGACTGAATATCTGTGGCTTTTGGATTGTTGAGCAGATTAGATGAGACATTTGAAGACGTCAGCTTGGACGTCAGGGCTGTTTTCAACCATTTGCTGACATATTGTAGACCAAAAGCTGATTAATTAATCGAGAAATGTTTTGTAGATCAGTGAATTATAAAGATAACCCTTCGTTGTTGCTCTTTTTTTGTATAAGCAAGCAAGATATATATAGCTTCATATTTTCTGCAAAGACACAATAGTGGTATTGATCGTCTAACTCTCTGCCAGGAATCAAATAAAGCTTATTTCCCAAAGATGGAGGATATATCGAAAGAATCATGGCAGACGAACAAACTAGAACTGGACAGATGGTCAAGAGAGGTCGTAACTAGGTGGTGACAGCAGATGTGAAAACGTTAAATGATCTGGTCAATATTTTCCAAAAATGCTACGTAGTTCCTCAGAAATGTTCCGAGCTCTCATGGCCATTTAGAAACTCCATTTATTTCTTGTATTTCCTTTGTTTGCCAAATGAGGGTGTGGATAAACATGCCTGCATCTGAGAGAGAGCATATTATCATGATGTTTTTTAGTTTCATTATTTGTTCCTGTCAAGAAATAAAAAGACATTGACAGCAAATCATATTAATAGAGAGGTTTTCCAGACGCAGCAAAAGTGCCTTTTGTTTTTTGGAAGAAAAAACGTACAAAAGGCTGAAAGCATGCGAGTTATTTGTTGCATTCAGGGGCTCCTCAGGAAAACTTAATGTATTCCTTTGAAATCTAGATTATCATTTCACTGCCATGCTTTTGTTGTTAGACAACATTTCGTGGTCTTGCATTCATCAGGAACACATCTGCCTCCAGTTCCTGGGAATGCACGATCACTGAGACAGAGCCGTTTTTTTTCTGTCAACATCTGGGCCTGTTTGGATTTATAGGCCAGATGGACAACAAAGCAGAGTCCAGTTTGGCTGTGATGTGGATATCTTTACTGACTGTGACTCACCTCTGCAGAGAGGCAATCAGGAAAACATTTGAGAGGGGCTGTAATTTGGACTCAAACAGGGAACAAAAACTTTGAACAGGACCAAATCTGTTTTTATTCAAGATAAGGGTGTGGACGTCCACGTTGGAGTGATAGGCTGTAATCTGATCGGCATGTGGGGTTGAATCATTGGAATTTTTATTTTCAAAGAAAAGTTTGTAAGTTTTAATGTGATACCAGTGAGGAGGGAGAGGTCTGATGTGTCATTCAAACAAAAACTCCCCCTCATATTAAACCTCAATTTAACGCACCGTTTAGATTTCAAGATTTGAATGATGTTGAAGCAGAAATATTTGGCTCTGAGGTGAAATGAACTGTGAAATATTTTAATAGTAATCTGGAGGCTGACATCACTAGAAGTTCACATCCCCCAGTTATCAAGTCTAGTTTAAAGTTTCTATAAAATTCTGTGAACAAAAGTTTTGATTTAAATCAAGCAGCAACCTCTTAACTAAAAAATTAAACCAAAAACTGCAGTTCCTCTAATGGCCACTTGA
Source organism: Epinephelus fuscoguttatus (assembly GCF_011397635.1). NCBI lineage: Eukaryota > Metazoa > Chordata > Actinopteri > Perciformes > Serranidae > Epinephelus > Epinephelus fuscoguttatus. The sequence goes on from NC_064753.1 coordinate 42,689,722, forward strand.
GGCTGTCTCCAAAAGTCAACCTCCATAGACGCCCATGTTTAAATGCCCAACTTTACAGAAGAAATAAAACAGTTTGGGTCTCTACAGCTAATTTCTCAATTTATGACAAATGTACAAGTGTGATTCATGATTATTTTTTATATATCTCACCTGTTTGAATTATATCAAGGTTTAAGGTTCTGCATTATTATGGGCGTGGCCTCTTTGAATGACAGGTTGGTGCCGTCCATTGACAAGTCACTTCCACGGCTACCAGGCTAACGTTGGTTAGGTAACGTCGGCCCTCTGGGAACGCTACTCAGCCTTGCAGCATATTTTTCCCAGTGGCCACTCATGGTATTGCAGCGGAAAAATCCCTTGAGGCTCAAAAAACATTTTTCTCCATAAGTCACCATTATAAAAGGAGAAATCTGTAATGTTGTGTTCACGCCAGGCGCAAATAAACCAATTTGTGTGAGGTAATTACATGTTAAGTCAACGTTAAGACGTGATTAAATGTAAATATCTGCCGGTCAGTGTGATGGATGTAACGCAGTGTGACGTGACGCAAATGAAACAAAATCTGTAAACTCAGCGGCACGAATGAAGCAAGTAGCGTGATTTTGAATCATGTTTTTTTCACGAGAGTTGAAAAATCTGAACTTCAGCGACCAATTTGCGCCATGACAGCCAATTAGCATTGACATCCTCCAGGGACGTATGATGCCAATGCCGTATGATACTGACAGAAGTCTATTCATCGATTCAGCGATTTCACGTGGGCATGAAGCAGGTCAACATGAACGACACAAAAATTCACATCGCGTTTGGTGTGAACACGACATAAAACTGTTGACAGGACACCTTGAACTGCAAACAGAGTCAATAATGAATCTGTCTATTCTGCATTTTTGATCCATGAAGTTTTCATATTTGCAGAACTTTTCTAGAGTGGAGAAAAGTGATTTAAAAAAAAGTGTGACAAGATTAAGACTATGAGCCAAGTGGGAACTCGTGGGTGGTGCCAGTGAGAGAAATGCTACCGCAAATATTCTGTGGGCTGTATACTGCAGAAGTAAAGCTGGAGTATGGTTTGGTGTATGTGCCAGGTGAGCAACTCCATTGGAATGAATAGGCACCATCTTGGGGTCCAGTATCTAGTTGATATTAAAATCTATGGGAAATGTAAGTATGGCGTAACCTCAGATTCACTGAGTAAAGGCGTCGCCCAGTTGTTACTATTTCAGTGCATTTTCAAGTCAAGTCAAGAAAGCTGGAACATTTTGGTCCCCTAAAAATGTAATTTGGCATCACAGTGGTGACAGTGCAGGCAGACAGAGGGGCCTGTGAGGTGGGGAACCCATAAAGAGTGTGGGCTGTCTAATGTGTTGGGCAGAGAATGGACCTTTATAAGTGATTGCCATCTTAGAAATATGCGTTCAAATATGAGTTCAAAATAGACCCCTCATTAAATTCAAAAAGACATGACATGGTTGTTTGGTTCTATGTAAAAATGCAAAGGTGGCATAAAGAAGGGACTCTGTAGCCGGATCTGTGTAAAAGGGGCTTTAGAAATGCCCCAGCGTTGTGCACCTGACCTGTGTGAGGCTGCTTAGATTTAATGTTGCCTCTTGCAAACATGAGTGAGGACAGCAAATGTTGAACAGCTGAAAACCAACAATTCATTTATCATAAATACTTACAATTATTATCTGTTTATTAAGTGGCCGCTGGACTCCTGTCATTTTGCAGAAGTGGCCCCTGAACAAAACAAGTTGAGTGTCTAACTAAACTAAACTAAAAATGAAGAGATCCCCTCTTCTACTAACTCGAGTTCCCTCTTCTCTCTGTTCAGAGGACTGTGATCGATCCGTCAGTGTAAACAGAATGAAATACACATAAACTTCAATAAAAGCGCCGGCCAGCAGATGAGGAGATTGGGGAGAGATGGATGGATGGATGTGGAGCTTAATGAAGACAACATGTGGTGACTCAGTGCACTCACTGTGATCTAAGAGGGCTGGACGTTAAAGACCATTTGGAGAGTCCACAATAAAAAGGCGAAGAGGCCTGAGAATAAAAAACTACTCTTACTTGTCCATGCGAGGAGCCTCATATACTCACTCTACATTTTAAGCCAATAGATATTGACTTTTTAAAGATAAATGCACTCCTACATGGGCTACTTTATGATGGGACTGGAGCCAGATGAGACTGTGTGGCTGTGATGATGGTGTTGGCGGTCCAGGCCTGTGTGTGTGTGTGTGTGTGTCCTCCTGCGGGCTTTAATTGGTCTCATTGATCATGCTGTTGAGAAATGCCAATGGACCCTGGTGTTACCTCCAGTTAATGTCTCCCTCGGCATCGCGCCACGTGCCAGATGGAGTCGCCTCAGCTTCATTTTTCACTGCACTGCCCCGCTTCCCCCGTCCCGCCGCGCTGCATGGCCTGAGATAATGATGATGTGTGGAGCTGCAGTTGGCCATAACGCTACGCCCCTGGGACTCCCATAAATCTTTGGGCTCGGACACATCCACCCCCTAACCCCGGGCATCCAATGTTTCCTCCCCATTCTCATCTCAGTTTTTGTCACGTCTGTCTCTTAAGCAGACAGCTGTGTCAAATTAAGATCATTTTATTAGCGGTTTAGGCAGTTAGTGGTAGAAATGTAACAAAGCAGCGAGAACATGACGAAGAAATTTAGCTGCTACTAAACATGAAAACCTGACATTTATACTTGAGTGGAGTTTATTATTCCAGCGCTGCAGTTGATTTAAAATAACATTTAGACGCACAATTAAATGATATGATGCGGAAATGTACTACTGACCTACACAGTAATATACCAAGTATCTAAAATTGGCACCACATTAACAAACTACAACATTAAGGGTGTTTTCATATAAAGTCCTTTTTAAACAAACCGAACTCAGTCCTCTTCAGCACCGTTTCCACCAAACACTTTCAGTATGGTACCTTGTGGAACCAAAGTAACCCTTCAGACATGGTACCTAGACTCTTGATCCATTTATCGTTTCCACCACAAACAGTACCCTTAAATGTGGGCGGGGTTGTTGTCACTCACTGCTCCGTCCAGCACTCACTGCATTTCCTCATTACTGGTGATTCAGATGGAAGTCTGCACCTCGTTTATCGTCCACAGAACTGAACCGCACTGCACGGTCGAAACAGGGATTTAAGGGTGTTTTTCCACACTTGGTCCTTTTTAGCCCTCAAAGCGGACTCAGAGCAGTGACTCAGCATTTCATGCGCAAATGTGAACACTCCAAGAGAACTCAGACCCCTCTGAAGCGAACCGAAGCGATCAGAGCTGAAGTTTACCAGGAAGAGAACTGAGGCCTCTTTCAAATGAACTGACAGTGAACACAATAAGAACTGGGTCCCTTTTCTGTTGGTCCACTTTAAGGGTGTTCTCACATATAGTCCCTTTTAAACAAACCAAACTCAGTCCTCTTAAAGTGCACCAAAAAGTGGACCAACAGAAAAGGGACTCTTTTTGTGTTCACATTGTCAGTTCATTTAAAAGAGGACTCAGTTCTCTTCCTGGTCAACTTCAGCTCTGATGGGGCCTCAGTCCTCTTTCTGTTCACACTAGAGCCTATGTATAATATATACTGATATAGTTTTGTTTTTACTTTGGCATGGCCCTGCAGTGTGGTTATGAAGCCCTCACTTTCAGATTAACTTAAAATTGGAGGAAAACTTTAGTGTTTCTGTGCTGTACACTCTTGCCATTTGTTGTGTTTTATATTCCACATCTGGAGACGTGCAGCATCTTCTGTGGACCAAACTACTCCTCGTCCTGCGTCCTTGCAAGCGTTACAGGCTGACGTAGTTTCATCTGTTTTTAAAGTGTCCCATTAATATTGTAAAATTACTTTTTATACAACAGTAAATATCAGATACCTGAAGACTTTTACCCGAGTGATATTCTTTTAGGTGACCTTAACTTGGGTACTTATCCGTAGTCAGTTTATTACATACAGACGATGCCAGTCCGCACGCCACCAGTTTGGAGAAGCAGCAGGAGTACGACCACGGAAGCTAAGCAGTGTCCTGCTGTGCATGCGGGCAGCAGCAAAATGCATTTTACAGTTTAAGCGTACTCTATAATCAGAAAATGTTCACCACTTAACCTTTACATCAGACTGTTTGGCTTCAGGTACCCATCTGTGCTCTCATCAAAGCCCCTAGCCTTCATTAACAAAAATAGTAATCTGGCTGAAGATAGGAGATGTGGGCCTACCTGTTGTCTTGCTGTCTTGGCACTGATCCGACGGCCGTCACTCGGTCAGCTTGCTCTCCGTGGTCCGGCATTGCTTAGCATCAGTACTCCACTAACAGTGTTTTTGTAGACATTCAACATGTGGACAATAATTTGAAACAAATCTTCACAGGGAAAGGGAGGAAACTCCACCACATGTCCCTCTTGCAGCACTTCGAGACATCTCTCCTCAACTGCTGTCACACACCTGCTCCAATTTGTCTCTTAATCACTTTGGCACGCCCCCTTTCAAACTAACACAGGCTCTACACCTGGGTAAGCCCAACCCACCTAACCTGACAGTCAATGGGGAGACCATGTGCCATGTAGGATCACTAATAGTTGCTGGTCTACCACTGCCTCCATCAGTTAGTTTGTGTTACTGTGTGACTGAACTACGACTTTTAAACATCAGTCATCCAATGACACAAACTGTTTGAGATTAAAGCAATGGTAAATCACTGTTTCTCTCGGTGGAGTCTGACTTTAAAGAGAGCGATATAACAGCTTCAGCTCCCCGATGGAAATCGCTGTCAGACAGTAAGGTAAAGGAGTGTAATATTTTAAATATCGTGTACACTTAAACAAATTTCCTCCACAGCAGTGCATTGTGTAGCTCCTGTGTCGGACTCCAGCCTGCTTCTCCAAACTGGGAGACTTTAAATAAGTACCTCATCCAACTGCACCTCAATAAATCGGAACTAAACCTTTAACTACAAAATACTTCTGTTGAGTTCAGGGGCCGTATTTACAAATAATCCCAAAACACTCTCAGAGAGCTCCTAAATTAGCCTAAAAACATTTGGTCAGGAGTCCTAGCTTAGGAGTGATTTAGGAAAGTTCTCAGAGCAACTCAGAAACTTTTACCTTAGTGTGGAGGTGTGGTCGACCCTGTTGCTAGGTGTGATGTATTCTTTTGATGTGATTGGTTGTCACAGACACACCCTTTTGTGAGCCTGCAGGGAGTGGACACCCAGTGGATCATTGTTAGTGTGATCACTCTGGTGGTGGAACGTTGAGACAGACCCAAGTCATCACCGCTGCATTTTTCCAGTTTTATAAATATCCTCGTGCTGTGATCATTATATTTCTTGCGTTATATCAATATTGCGTTGGGTGGAAAATGTGCGTATCCCTCATCGGATCAACCACAAACTATTATTAAATTATTCTTGCACAATCTAATTGTATAGCATTTAATTTATTCTGTCATTCAGTGTTTGGAGAATATTACTCTGACCTCTTTGTGTTTCCACCATTTTCTCCTCTGCTTAAGAAACTTTTCAGCCATATTAAAGTTCTCCTTCCTCTCCTGGGGCCAATTTTCACAAACATTCTGAGAATCCTTTCAGAGAGCGTCTAACTTAGCCCAAAAACTTTAAGTAAGGAGTCCTAGCTTAGGAGTGATTTAGGAAAGCTGTCAGATCAACTCTGAGCAAAGAAGGGACAGAAACTTTTACTTTAGTGAGGAGGTGTAGTTGATCTTGTTGCTAGGTGTGATGCATTCTTTTAACAGATGTGATTGGTTGTCACAGACACGCCCTTCTGTGAGCCTGCAGGGTGTGGACACCCAGTGGAAATGAGATGAACTGCTGACTGTAAAAGTGTTGTCATTGTTAGTGTGATCACTCTGCTGATGGAAGGTTGAGACAGACTCAAATCATCACTGCTGCACTGCTGCATTTTTCCAGTTTTACTAATATCTTAGTGTTGTGATTATTTTATTTCTGTCATTAGAGCATGAAGAAATGTGTGTTTCCCTAATGAAATCAACCACACGTATTATTCCTGCATGATCTAATCTGTAACATTTCATTTACTCACTGTTATTCATGGTCTGGAAAATATTTCTTCTGCCTCTTTGTGTTCCCACCATTTTCTCCTCTCTTTAAGAAACTCTTAAAAGTCCTCCTCTCTATTCCAAACAGTTTTTCACAGAGCTCTTTTAAGGGCTAGAAGGCTCTGTGAATAACTTCTTTACAAGGACATGGTCTTAATTTTAAGGGGAAATTCTAGGAAAATGTCATAATTCTAAGAATCTTCAGTTTCATAACGAGAAGCAACTCTTTGTACGAGGAAGCTTTGTGAATATGGCCCTGGGACTTCTTTCAACAATTCTTTGTGTCAAACCTATGAGTCACATGACTGATTTCACTGTAAGTAAGGAAACTGGGAACAATGTCAGACGTCACCCTGGTGAAGGCAAGACAGCAGAAGGCTGAGGACAACACTGTGCACTGGAGAAGACGATAGACGTGTTGTGATTTTAATGGCTTTACACTGGTCTGAACCTCGCTCTGTGTATGTTCTCAAAGATAGAAAATGAGTGTCACGATCAATTCAAGAAAAACTCAAGTGAAGCATTTTTTTCCTTCTCCCACTCAATCTCGTTTCAGACCTTTGGAGCCGATGACGTGGTGTGCACAAGGATCTACGTACGAGCATAGCAGAAGTCCACAAGTTCCCATTTCCTGTCAGTCAACTGTCAGTGTGAGGAATTCCACATAAAAAGATAATCTGTTTTGACATTCAATGCTTTGCATCTTCATAAAAATCACAATTTCATGTGGATGTTACTGCTTTCCCCTTTTTGTATATAATTTTTCTACCATTGGCAATTAAACGATCAAATTATGTGCTTTTGTTAAAGTGTTGACTTCATGCTTCAGATCCTGGGACAGTAATACAGACAAAGAAACAGCAGATGTAGACTTAAAGGAATACTTCACCCACAAAATGACCTTTTTTATGTCAAGTTACTCACTGCGTTACATTTAATTCCTGAAGAGAATTCGCTTTTGTTGCATGCCTCTGTGGTGTACGGAGAATCCACGAACACAAACATTCTTAATGAAATGAAGTCATTGGGGACCAAGTCCTACAGCAGCAAAATTATATCAAAAGATCTGTTTACAAACTCTCACACAACTTGTGCAGTTTAATCAAAGTCTCATTTATCCAGTCATATGTTCAGTACTTTCCAAACACATGCGTTTTCACTAAAACAGTGTGATTTAAAACACTTCTGCCCTGTTACACACTGTTCACACTGTAACTAACTGCACTCCCTAAAGAAATATTATCATATTTTAGGAGAAATGAAAGAGTGATTCCAGAGAGAAGCAGACAGAGGGGTCTACAGTCTGTGTTTGAAGGATATATCCAGGATGTCAGACTGACTCAGCAGCAACAACAGGTTAAAAAGACAAAGATAGTTAGAAGCTAAAGCCGAACTATAGGCTACAGATCACAGTGTAAAAGTGAACCACCACATCACTGCTGATCGCCACACAAGACAATGAATATAAAGGGAAACTTTGCTGATATTGAACCAGCTGTGTGGCATCGCAGTGTGCGCAGATGAACAGCACCTGGACCCTTTCGCCTTTTGTCAAACAACGTTCATCTGCGCACACTGTGATGACAAACAGCTGGTTGAGTATCAGCAAAGTTTCCCTGCTTCCCTTCACTGGTTCCTGTACAGCAGGCTCACTCGTTGTTTCACTGTTACAATCATTAAAAAGCAAAAGCAGCATGTGTATACATTCAGTAGGCTATATCTTCAGTAGCTAGCTAGTCCGCACCCAGACTAGGAGGACGACTAGAAAAGCGTGTGCATTCAAAAGAGTTCAAATGCGTGTGCTTGCCCAGGTGCACTACTCGTATGTCAAAATGTTTTAGTGTTGTGTGTTTGGGAAACTGCACGAGTTGTGTGTGTGTGTGAACAGATGTTATGATATAGTTTTGCTGTTGTTAACAGTGTTGCCAAGTTTCTCACCCGATTTGTCAACTTTTCTGTCTCTTTGCAACTTTATTTCTAAAAAGTGACTTGCCATAAATTTAGCAAGTCAAAAAAAGCCTTAATCAAATATATTATATTGAAATTCATTCCCATTCATGGTACTCAGACTAACTACAGTCCACAGCTCCTCACTTTGGGTCACTGTGTGAGTGAAGTATTCTTCTAAGTGGCCTGTATGACACAAACAGGATGGCAGCAAATAAAAGAAGTGGTCAGCTGAGTTTCTGTCTATTTAAAGGATAGTTTAATGCCAAACACCATACTAACACTCATGTACAACATCATAAAAGTCAAGAGAAGAGACACATTAAAACAAGGTACAAACAATGTCTTTATGTACAATCGTCTCCCCGGGACTTGCTGTGGTTTTCCATATTAAACACAGTAGTAAATATAAAAATAAAAACCCAAGTTAATAAACTGTTCCAAGATTGTCTGTAGCTGGTTATGTTACTGACCTCTGCCTTAAATGGAGGATGAAATTTAGTCAGGTAGATCCCTTAATTAATTTTTTCTTTTGCTTCCATGTTATGATCCATGTGAAAAATTATATCTGGTTTCCGAAAGTTAATGTGAAGAAAAGCCTGTTGCTAATTGTCGATTTCCACTGTGTAACATTTTACAGCATTTAGTGTGATGGATATCTTCCCATCTCCCTCTAACATTACCTACAATATCTACAGGGCCGATTCCAGTTTTATTAAACAAACTGCAGACGGGAAAAGGCGATAAAAATCCTTAGTTTACATCCCTCTCTTAAAGGGAATACAACATTCACATTTGTATTTCGGCGAGAAATACAAACTGATAGCTTTGATAAACTGCATCTAAAGGAATTATTATTGCTTGCTTGTTCTCTTAATCCTTACACTGTACACAAGTCACATGTCTGACATTCACGTATAGACCTACTATACATCAGTCAGTGTTTGTCACCAACACTGGGCATAAAAAATAAACACAGCTCATGTACAGTTTTTATAGGTGACACGTTGAACCTGTCGTACAGATTGTAACCATTTGGTAAAGAAAAAGAAAAAGTTAAATACAAGAAAAAGTCGATGGTACTGTTTAAGACTTCAGTACTTTGAAATTAAACAAAAACGGACATATACTGTACTTTGAAAAAGGAGAAGTTGCTGCTCAGCTACATTCAATCATCTTATAACCACGAGTGACACTGATGTCAAAGACTTTAAGGTAGAAATGCGCAGAAAGGGGTCAAAACACGTATAAAATGGGTCTTTTTTCTACTAAACAGACTTTAGGAACGACACGTTCAGCAGACCACCAACGAAAAGGTCTCTAATTAAACATCCTTTGGTAAAAAAACTGTTAAACTCTTGCATTTTCTCTGCCACCTCTAGCTAAAGATCGATACTATGTGTGTGTTAATGTACGCTACACATCAATAATAATAATAAAAAAAAAAATCTAGATATAAACAACATATTTACACAAAGCGTTTGGGCGGTCATAAATTACTGTACTCGATACACACCGCTGGCATTGTACTGATGCCAGGCATCTATCCAGCAGTCACCAGAGATGTTGAATATATATATATATATATATATATAATGTATATGGTGCCTAACTGCACCTTTACCACCAAAACATTCACAGGCTATACAAGTTTACAGCTGGAAGCCAGATTAAACTCCGAGTCTGACAGCACACATTGTAACAGAAGTAACAGGTACATGTTGCTGTTGAGAAGAAAAGCTGAGGTTTGATTTTACTTCCTGTAAAATGACGTGATCTGGAAAAACTCTTACTTCACTGTTTGGATTTAGTCATGAAATGCTGAACCATTTGTTTGTTTGTTCACACTGGGATTTGCTCCAAAGAGAAGATGCAGTCAGGAGTGTTTTCTCTGTGTAACTGGGGTTGTATTGGGTTCTTATGTATAGTCAGTATTACCTATAGTAGATGTCTTGTCAGCACGCTCCCGGTTTAGAGATGCAGGCGTGCCAATATGGGACGTGCTGTTGACGGGCGATCAGGAACAAAACGTGCTCTCCATTTATGCTCGTCAAAGCCGCCAGACTCCGCTGAGAAAAACAGCCATTTTGGCTCGCTGAACACGGGAGCAGGCGGCATGGTGGGGCAGTGGTTAGCATTGTCGCCTCACAGGTTCGAACCAGGGGTGGGGGAGCCCTTCTGTGCAGAGTTTGCATGTTCTCCCTGTGTCAGCGTGGGTTTTCTCTGGGTACTCCCCATTCCTCCCACAGTCTAAAGACATGCAGGTTAACTGGTGACTCTAAATTGTCCGTAGGTGTGAATGTGAGTGTGAATGGTTGTCTGTCTCTGTGTGTCAGCCCTGTGATAGTCTGGTGACCTGTCCAGGGTGAACCCTGCCTCTCGCCCTATGTAAGCTGGAAAAGAGGCATGACAGGCATCACGTGTAACACAAATGCGTCGGCCTCTAGTGTGATGTATAACATATGCGTTGGTAGTGCTTTCGGCAGCTGTTCTTCGTCTTTGAGTTAGCTGCTAACTGCTGCTAGCTGCTTTTTAACTCTCCTGGCAGTGACATAACATGTCGTCAAAACTTCACACCCATGCTGCAGGCTGTCCCTTTTACATAAACATCAATTTGGCAATGTAACTACCTCTGCTAATGGCTTAAAGGCGAGACAACTCTGTCCTTCCATTTTGCAATCATACCGTTTATACAGAACGGGGCAGAATAATGGGGCAATATTCACACCTTGAACAGGCAGCATAAAAGGGGCTGATGTTAAATCACTGTTTTTCTCATTTGGGTCTGACTTTCAAGACCGTGACAAACGGCTTCAGTTAACTATAGAAAACTGGGTCTGGTTGTTCGGTAAAGCAGTGAAAATATTCTAGATATACTGTACACTTTAACTGATTCTGATTTTTTTCAGTGGTAAAATATGTTTTGTTGCCGCTCCCTTCACAGCACTCAACATTTCTCCCAACTGAGAGTGTGCCAGCTAAAATCTACTGCAGGTAATAAACTGACTGTGGATAAGAACCCCCCAAAACAACCCCAACTTTAAAAGATCTGAACTATCCCTTTAATAGTGGGAGTTCTGCAACAGGTGGGTTGTTTTCAATATACTGACAGCAACACCTGCAAATCCTCTTTTTCACATATATTACAAAACTCGCAGAGTACGCTTGAAAAGTTTGGACAAAGTTCCTGAATCACTTCTGACACATTTGCAAAACTTTTGGCAACGGAATCCAGTAAGAGCAGGTTGTAAAAATCTGCATGAAGCTACTGTGTAAATGAAGTAACTGCTGGTCTGCTGCGTGAAGACAGTCACTGCCACAGTTTATCTTTCAGTAAACAGAGACTACAGTGTTCTGTACTTCACCCGGTACTTGTTAATGTTGATATAATGGAGGACCTCAGGGTTGCAAGTGGTGGTGCAGGGCAACAGGCCTTCTCGTCTTTCTCCCATCAGCCACTTGTGGTTGTCGGCAGCCATGTCACTGGTCACGTGCTCCTTGGCCCAGGTGTCCAGCCAGGTGTGAAAGCGTCTGTGCAGCCGCGTGTTGACCCGCTCTTGAGACTGGAAAGAGACATCGACAAAGCTCAGCCACTGGGAAATCAGAGATATGTCTACAGAGAGTCGCCTCATTTATTCAGGTAGTGTAACGTCAAGACAAAATGAGCGATCCACTGGACTGTAGAAAACTGATTCTAAAGACAGGCAGAAAATCTCTGGGGACCAGGGAATGTCACTTTTCTGAGGGCACCAAAAGTGATGTGTCTTTTGAATATGATGCGTCCTTCTTGCGGTGACATCTAGTGGCTACTGAGCTGAACTCAGATCCATCTACATTCACTGGGGGGCACTGTTACACCACAGGATAAATGCTGGAGGCTCCTGTTAGCTATATTAGCTTTAAATGTTAAGCTTGGTATTTTTCAACTTGGACCCTTATTCACATGTTTTTGTGTCTAAATGACGAATGGGAACAACAGTTTTTGAAACTGGTCTAGTATTGAGTCAGAGGGCTGGAGACGACGGCTGTGAAACAGGCTCCAAGTCACCATTTGTGGCATGTGCGCCATCAATGTGCCTCTGTTAAAAGTGCTTGTTTTTGCCACTGACAGGCTCAGATTATTATTATAACGTACACCAATCAGCCAAACATTAAAACCAGTGGTGGGTGAAGTGAGTAAAATTGATCATTTTATAACAATGCAATGTTCTGCTGGGAGACCTTTGGTCGACTCCCTCCACCCACCCAAACACCGCTGTGGGCTTAGTAACCCCCCCCCTCATGGCAACGGTAGTCCCTGATGACAGTGCCCCCCCACACCCCCCCCCAGCTGAACAATGCACCATGCCACACCACAGAAACTGCTCAGGAATGGCCTGAGGAACATCACAAAAAGCTCAAGGTGTCGACCTGGCCTCCAAATCTCCCACACCCCAATCTGATTGAGCATCTTAGGAAGTGCTGGTACCCCACCTCACAACTGACAGGTCTCAAATGATCAGAAGCCAGCACCCTGGTGCCAGACACCACAGGACACCCTCCAGAGGTCATGTGTCCGTGCCTTGACATGTCAGGGACAAGTCCGATCCAGGGAGGCCCCACTGTGGATTAGGTGTACCTCTGAGGTATCAGTGCATCCCATGGATGCTCGATCAGATTTGGATCTGAGGAATTTGGAGGCCAGGTCAATGCCTTTAGCTTTTTGTCACGTTCCTCAGGCCGTTCCTGAGCAGTTTTTGTGGTGTGGCATGGTGCACTGTTCTGCTGGGGGGCTACTGCCATCAGGGAGTGCTGCTGCCGTAAGGCAGAGGTGTTTGGGTGGAGGGCGTCAAGTGGCATCCACATGAATGCCATGACTAAATGTTTCCCAGCAGAACATTTCACTGTAACAAAATGATCAATGTTTCTCACTTCACCCGTCATGGTTTTAATGTTTTGGCTGATCAATGTATAACGTAATATATGACAACTTATGGAAAGGCTCCCTACAGAGAGTGAGATCCTTTTTGTTTGCCCAGAAACAGGCGCAAAATCGCCATCTCCAAACCCACTACACTTTACTTAAATAAACATTAAATTAGGCAAGTTTAGAGCCAGTTTATTTTCACATTTAACTGGGTGAATAGAATAGAAAGACCTTGTTGTCACTGTATTGTGTAGGATACAGTGACATCAGGAGTGCCACTCACAGTAGTCTAGAAGATATAAGGCTGTCTGAGTCACTGTGTTCGTTTAAGCGTCTCCTCCTATTGGAAAGCAACTACAAACTACATTTTCCTATGCTTACCTGATGAGCCCGTGTGAGTGCCGTGTGCCTGTACATATAGTCCTCTGACTTGCAGACGTACACCATCTTGTAGGAGTTGAGCTTGAACATGCATTCCATCTTTAGCTCACTGTTGCCGACCTGCAACTTGTCCGAGGGGACCTTGTTCATTCTCTCCTGCTGCAGCTGCTCCCATCCTCTCTGGCACTTCCTGATCCGCCTCAAATTCCTGAAAGCAGATAAACACGCGTGAGTAACCCGGACTGATGATAGAGAAATTCTGATTACTCCACACATACATCAAAAGGGTGCATCACGTTTACAGGGAAAGTTCGCACAAATTTCTGTAAAAGAAAAAAAAAAAAATCTGTACAAATGTTTTATTAACACGTTATGTATGGCACAATTTTGTACTTGACAGTATGCACTGTGCGATTTTAAAGCCCAGGAGATGTGGTCAGGCACAATACACATGACATTAAGCAAATTTGAAAACAGCATAGTCAAATTTGAGAGGACTGTCCCTTTAAACACTTAATCTTAAACCCATGCATTTCAACTCACCCGAGTGACCGAATTAGATAGGGAGTCAAATCATTCGAGGGGAATGTGGATCTATAAGAGCAGCAGAGGCAGCAGTCGTGATATTTCTGTACAGTGCACTTCCGTTGCACAGCCACATAGTTCAAATGTAAAATCTGCTTGGCAAACAAATATCTGAATCGGAAGTTTATCCCGATTTTGTGCAGGTAATTAAAAAAAAAGCAATTATTCACCCCACCTGAATGAAAGTTTTAAATGTGTACTTACCACTGAGGGTACAGGTGAGCGGGGACTGAAACCGTGAAGCATATTTTTGCATTCAGGGCTCCACTTAAAAGACATGACAGTGAGGCCAATTTCAAGTCAAAAAAACCGTTAGAGACAAACACTAGAAAATCGCTGCCTGATAGGAAACCAATCCAAAATGTGAGCTCAGAACTTTGATGTGCACATACTTTCACCAACAATGTACAGAGTGTTATGATCATGAGATGAAGACCCAACACAACTGGAAAAGAAACTGCTGGAATTTATTTTTTTTTGTTACTGCCACTGAAGAGTTTTGTGAAGAAGGAAGTCGTTTGACCTCTTGTGCTGCTGATCTCTCATAGATTTGATGAGAAAAAAAGGGACAGGATGTGGGTGAGCCCACTGATAAATCATAGTCAGGTACCAGATTTATGCAATGGGTTAAATTAGATAAAACTAAGAGCAGTATTTTTCTCTGTATGTGTGTGTGTGTGTGTGTGTGGCGTGTGTGTGTGTATGTGTTTTAAAAAGCCTTTTGAAATGTTCATGGTAATGGACAGCCATCTCAAAGGAACAAATCAAATCAAAAAGCATCAAAAAGCAATGACAGACAGGCTCAATGTGCAACACTCATCTGGAGCTTTTTTAGACACAACCACGCCTCCATGCACGGCTCTGAGGTGCCGGGAAAGAAATACACCAACATGAACAGACAATTTAGACAATCATTTTATTTACAAACCCTACTCCTCTGTACAAGTGTTGCAGATAATGTGCTTGACTAGAGTTTTTAAAAACTTATGAGCACTAACTTCTGTCAAAGCGGTGGAAAGAAACCTCACCCGCAACAAAAAGTTGCAAAGGGAGTGCACTGTTTCCACCGAAAGTTATTACAAACATAACACTGAGTATAACAGACTTAAACAAATGGACATTTGGGCATTTACAGTTGCAAACAGTAGTCAAATACAGGTACTTTGATCTGAATACAATCACAAACAAAGGGCATGATAAGGTAGAAAAGGAAACCACTGTCCTCTCTTAACAGAGTGTCTCAGGCCCAACACAACAGCTTCAGTCTCTCAAACTCAGCTCAAAGACATCGTAGAAAAAAATCAAATTAAAACGAAAAATGTGGAACCCATTTGTTTTGCTTTCAGTTTGTGCATTCATCGACTTTTGCTTTTATGTTACACAATGAAAATTGTCATTTAAATTCCATACAACGTGAATAATAATCAAACCAAATGATTACTCGTAGCAGTCTGCTGAGGTGGAAATTCAAACCCATGATCAAGCCAAAATCATTTTAAAAAACCTTACTATTAATAAATAAAATTCCCATTAAAAAGGAACTGAATCGATGAATAAATAAATTCCATATTTTTTAAAAAAGATGGCCATGTAAAGTGCAATCTTCCACGTGAGGCAGAGGTCAGAAACTGAACAAAAGTCACGTTCACAGCCAATGAGATTCTTTACAAACAGGAGGGTGTTCAGGCACTGCAAGCACTTCACTGTTACTGTGGAGTTACTCTTTTTAACAAACCTTTATAAACCTCGTTTGTCCGTCACTAAAAAGATAGAGTTCTTACACCAAATATTTTTTTTGTGATTACAAAGAGCTTCCTATGTCAGGCTTGTGCAGAAGTGCCACTGTTTTCTATCTCTGAAAATGAGTTGTATTTGGCAGCTGGTTTGGCTTGTCAACAGTGGAGTGGCTGCTCAGCTGACTAGAGCCTCAGGACAGAAAGTATGCAGACAAGAGGGACACATGGCTGGGGCCTCACCTGGGGAGGAACACCGGCTTCTGGGACAGATGCTCGCGCAGCTCTGGGGATGCAGAATCTGAGTTCAGGTATCTGCCCACGTAGTCTGACCATCTCTGTGGAGGACAGCGCAGGAAATAATTAACATGCGTTGCATATTCAGTAACATACAGTAGGGGTGACGACATGACAAGTTTGTTATGCTCTGCCATTTCTCCTCTAATCATCACGCTGTAACCTGTGACAGGCTGTTATGATACCACAACTATCGCACATTCACATATATGGAGTTTTTTTTTTGAGCCGCGAGTTACGTAGATTTACACTACCAAAGATTTATGACAAAATCACTGGACGACAATGACTCCTGTGTGTGCATGGCTAGAGAGAAGAGGGAGAGACGCTGTGCTGCTGCCAGAGGAGCCGCTGACTGACTTCCCTCTGAGCTGTAAGTCACTAAAAGAGTCTGAGAAGTCCAGGGCTGTTCATAAAGCATTCAGGACGCCACAGTTTATTCCACACTACTGAAGCTGCTCCTTTTAGGGAACCATCGTGGAGTCGGTAATAATTTTGCTTTCAGCCATGTTTGTTGTTGCTGTGGGTAACAGTATGACGTCAAGTGTCAACAAGTCGAAATATTGCGAGTATCACGATATGAATTTTTTATATCATAATAAAAATGAAACCAGTAGGATCAACACTGATCCCCAAATTGTTCCCAACTGCTGTACCATGTGTGAATGTGTATGAGTGTGTACCACCACCAGTTGATGTCAATTTGGAGGACAAAGATATTACACGTAATGCAAAACAACTCTTGCCTCAGAAAACAGTCATAGCAGTCATATTATTAGCAAGAACGTTGTACTGAGTAACACAGGATGTACCTAATAAACTGACAACTTTGTGTATCATTGTAATGAGTCTTACCTCTGCCTCTGCCGGCTCGTCAGAGTTCACCTCTTCTGTGTCGAGCAGCTCCATGGCCAGACTGACTGATCCTCGGCTCTTTATAAACATCAACTAAACAAGGAAGGAAGTGATGTATTAACAAAGTGTTCTGAGTCGTTCAGACTGATGTACGATATCATTGTTACTCTGTGGGCGTGTGGTACCTTGAAGCAGTTCTCATCGGACATTAGCTGCTCTGCTTTGCGCTGGTAGGCCCCCTCTGCTGTGGCCCTGGATGTCTGCGTGGACAGTGAGCCCCCCGTGGCTTTATTGGCACTTTCGCTTAGGTACATGTCCGTTACGCGCGCACATACATCATCGGTGACGAGGTGCTGGAGCTGTGGGAAGCAACAAGTTCAGTATGCAACATCTGTGCCAACAAGTGACGATCATCTATCGCAGAGTCTAAAGATACTTTATTTTTGTACATGTTGGAGCTGGCCTGCATGCTAAACAATAACTCAACAGACATGTTTCCTTATGGTCTCGCTGTGCCTCTCTTGTTCCGTTTATCTCAATTTTTTTTCTTAGCGTGCAAATGTGCATTTGTTTTAGCTCACTGTGCACTGCGTGACATGACAATTATAATCAATAAATCAAATCAAATGATATAATCTTGAGCTGACCTGCCGGACGATGCTCTGAATGAGTTTGTCCATGGTGAAGGCAATGTAGGCATGGATAGTGAACATTTCCCTCAGGGAGTCCTCGTACTGAGCCGGCTCCATGTTCCCATCCAAAAGATTACGCACCATTTCCAGAAACACTGAGTAATAGTCCTCGACATCAACATCCACTGCAGGCAGAAACAAAGTACATGTGAGTTGAGTTACATGGTGAGATATTATAAAGTACACTATACCAAGGTTGTACAGAGGAATCAAAGTCAATGTTACGGAGGATTTTAGTGAGCAGATGAATCTGTGAGCTCATGTTTTATTTCCTCTGGTAGATGATTCTGGTCACCTACAGTTCAGATTTCCAAAGCCCTGTTTACACCGAGCAGTACAGTACAGTTCAGTTCTGTGCATGTTTTTTCCATCTCCACTGTGAATAGTTGTGGATGGTACCAATGGAACCGTTCCGTACCGTCCCCATGTTTGGTCCCCCCTCTGTTGGGGTACCTAGCACACAGATCTGGTACTAAAAGGTGGAGCTGTGAACACTGCAGTCTGATTGGTCAATAGAGGACGGTCACTCTGCTCAGGGCTGAGTTGTGTCTGGTTTTGTAACCACTGTTCATACCGTGGCACGTCTTACATATATAAGTAAACTATAGTTGTAAATTGAAAGTACGTTTTGCTGCCTCTTGCAGCAGCTGTAGTTGGAGAAAATAACTTAATTCACTGGACCGACTGCTGGCAACTTTTAAGGTGGAACATTTATTTGTAATGTTACTGAATGCATGAGTTGATATATATTTATAGCGAGCATAAACCAAGCTAAGTAAAGAAGAGCGCTGTTGAGGCAAAACTCATGTAAAAAATACATATAGATTCTGAATGTGTGAAACGGGTTTATGAGCGTGACATTCCCAGAGGAGTAATTCTTAATATTTACTACCATCCAGTCCTAAGTACAGTCCTAACCAAGAGAGGAATAGTCGTCACTCTCATGTTATAGACATATTATGTTGTTATCTTTTAATTAAAAATTGTTAACCTGTATGCCCTCAGTGTAAATTTGACCCTGCGGTATCAAAAATTGGTCTTGAATATCAATATTTTTTAAAGCTACTGTATAGAAGTTAGGAATTGTATAGTATTGTGACAAGTTAAAGTACTATTTTCGAAATTTGATGACAAAAACATGAACACTCGTTCACACACGTAGCGTTGCTACACCATAACAGCTGCACACTGTAGTCTTGTTTAAATCTGTTGATGCTCAGAGCTGTGCCACACGTTGCTCTAACTGCAGCAATTAATAAAGCTTCTTAAATTAAAAATGAACTGAGAGGTTCCAGACTAACTCACAATGAGGACTGGACAGATTTTATGGTAAAACTTAAACATTAACAAAACTTAAACCACTTGTTTTCTCACTTACTTGGCTCCTTCATCTTCAACTGGATCGCTGGATTTTCATTTTTCTCCCTCTTGAGCCCCAACACTTCTCTCTCCCACTCTCGCTCACGGGCATCCTCCTCAATCTGCTTCTCGGCCTGCCCGTAGATCCGCAGTAAACGAGAGCAGAGGATGTGGTGAAGACGGAGGAAGATGTACCAGTAGTTGTTCACGTAGAGCATGTTATAGGCATCGTCCGTGCCCCGCAGCTTCTGTGCTGCAGTGTTGCTGAAGAGGAGCTTGGACTTCGATGGGCTGCTGCCTGGCAGGCCATTGTGCTTCTTGGGGCCATCTGGATCCATCTCCATGGCTTCTTCCTCCTCTTCTTCCTCCTCCTCCACATCAGAGAGCTCACCTCGCCGTGCAAACAGCAGGTCAGGGATGAAGTGGTGGATGATCTGTTTGATCTTGTACTTGTCTTCTTTCTGGATGCCCACCTGTCTTTTGACATGGTGGATGATGAGGGCAGCAGCATCCTCCAGGATTTGGCTGTCTTCATAGGTCACGGTCATGTGAGGGCCGCTCGGGGGCGGTGTGGCAGTTTCATCTGATGCTCGCTCCTGGCGCTGCGGGACACAGACAGGAGTTGATTTGACTACATTTTGGCAATATCACTACGAGAGCAAAAACATTTACACGAGCTAGTGTCCAATTTAAAGCTTCAACACATAAACTCAATTGTGTTGTAAAAACTATTACTGTATCAAAATAAGCACCAACAACCAACGATCACAATGAGCAGTTACATTTTCCTTCATAAATAATCAAATTATTGTCGAGAGAAAACTTACGTCATCATATAGCATCTCAATTTCATTGAGTAAGGTCTTTGAACGCAACACTTTGGTGTCATTCTGTTTGAAGTTGATGCCTTGATGGTCCAGTGACTTCAGGTAATACTTTTCATTCTGCTCCCGCCAGATCTTATTGAAGCCTCTCTGTGCTTCTCTCCACTCCTCCTCCTTCATTTTTAATCTGAAACAGCAACATAAAAAAAACGTGATGCACAACCTGAAGTGTTCAAATCTTATCAAAGCTCTGATGAGAAACTAAAATCAGACTATTAACCTTTTCAGCACTATGGGGACAGACACAGCTGGGTTTTTCTTGAGCCCGTCGATGATGTCGTGGGCCTTGTCTCCATATATCCTCTGGATAGCTTTGCGGTGAATGACCTCTGAGGAGCCGCCCATCGTGTTGTCCAGCTTGAAACGCAGCTGCTCCTCAGCTGACATGCGAGACAGCCTCCGCTGCACCGTCTCCAGGGCTCGTATCGTGGCGAGGTTGGCTTCCAACACGACGTCCAGCTAAAGCAGGGGAGATTATTGACAAATAAGTTTATCCATGTCTGATTGTGTCTGCCGGTGTCAGCTGCTAGGTTTTCATTTGAAGGCTTTTCTCTGGTCTTTGGAGGGAAATAATATATTCTTCACACCACACAAGAACCTTCAATATTTATTCTGAAGTGTGAGTGGACTTTGTGTTCCTCACCTCAAAGCGCTCATCCTCACATCTATAAATGTGCTCCTCATATTGAGTCTTCTTGGAGCTTACAAATGTAGAATCCTCAGACCATGATGGAAACGACACCCACGTGTCATTGAGAACCTGCAGGAGGACAGGAAGTTTAATTTAAATGTCATTTTTGCAAAGCGGTCACGTGCTGCGGGCACAAACATCATAAACCACAAACAGCAGGACAATTCGACTTTCTCATTTTACTGGTATATGCTGTCCAGGAAATGTTGATAACAAAAGCTCAAAAGCATTTCCTGTGAGAGAGCATAAACGGTTCATCATGACAAAGATAACATTTTATAAGCAGGTGTCCTTCAGTGACTCGCCTCTCTGCACAACGGCGTCCTTCCTGTGCACTTGGGCTGCTGGTAGCTCTTCGGCAGTGCTCTATAGCTGGACCCCAGCCTCTTGCAGGAAGCGTAGTCAATCTCCATGGCGATGCCCTCTGTTGCACGCTCTTTGGGTAAACTCTCTGCGTGGCTCGACTCCCCGTGACTCGACTCTCGGTACCCCAGGAAGTTTTTAAACCATGTAAAAAGCTCTGGGAATTTTCTGTTGATCGAGGCGCAATGAACGGGAAACAAACAATTAGAGATACGGACAGGTGGTTGTTTTATCTTATCTTCAGTTTTATCAATACTATATTTCATTAAAATCCAAATCTGTCTGGTTCAACAAGGTCATGTTATATCAGGAAAAAAAACCCATTGCTTTACTAGAGTACTCATTAAATACTGACACTAACCCACACTGAGGAGTAGCAAAATCATTGGCACAGTTGTACTTCATGTCTCCATAGTACAATTTAACTCACCCCAGAAACGGTATGACTAACTGGACCAGCTCCGCACGAGAGATTACTTCTTGGTTGAAAATGTGAAGACACCGCAGGAAGTTGTCATACGCCTCAGAGCTCCGCAGAGCCTTCCTCACCTGTTAAAGTGTTTTCAGAAGTGACAAACATTAATGAACAAACTCTCCCTTGAGATGATTTCATCATATCATTAACATCTGGTTATCATCGGGACTTAAAATTAACACACACTGGTGCTGAACATATCGACACTGACCTTCTCAAAGAACATAGTTTCAGTGCTGGTGCTGTGTTTGCCGACTTCAGTCACGCCATGGTCCTTTCCCAATATTTTGGGCTTCTTCTGCGAGAGTTTAAGGACATGACAAAATCATGATTGGTGAAGCAAAATTTTATATTTTTAAAAACTGGTAAATGTTGGTGGTGCTAGTAGATTTTAATACAACCAGTTTATCTTTTAAATGCAGTTAAATCCAAAATAAACTATTAAAGCAGCACTACAATAGCTCCTATCTTTATGTAGGTGCTGCTGAACTGTATTTGTGAGGTGTTAATAATATTTAACCTTATTAATATAAACTGAGACAAATCGCCTTTGCAGCATATTGGCATTTCTGACATCTATAGTAAAGATGTAAGAAACGAACAGCTGTATAAATTTGAACAGAACGTAGAGGTGTGTGTACCTTGACAGGTGGTGTCGCTCCCACTCCAGCAGGCCTCCTGATTGGCAGGCCGTTCTGGCTCAGTCTCTGCTTGTTGTTCAGTAAGGGTCTCTTCACTGTGCCGCCGTGGTCATTGCGCACTGACTCTGCCCTGTCTGGTGTGGTCTTTCCAAGCAGCTGAGAAGAGCATTACACATTATAACCTCACCAAAGACGAGTCACAAAAAAATTGCAGGAAGCATTAAAATAATTTTTGGTTAAATATAATCAACTATTGTGGAAGCTAAATACAAGATGGAGAGTCTTTCCTGACAGGATAAGAGGCAGTGAGGGCACTAAAACAGATAGTTTGATCCTTTAAAGTGGGGTTGTATGAAGTACGTAGCCATAGCCGATGTATTACAAACAGTTACATGATATTTTTAGGTGGCTAAAACATTTTGCTGCTGCCCCTCTCTACAGCAGTACATTGCTTAGCTTTAGTGATGACACTCCTTCCTGCTTCCCAAAACCAGGGCGAGCCGACAGGAATCTACTGTAGCTAATATACTGACTTTGGATAAGTACCCCATATATCCTCACTTCAGAAAATTCAAACCATCCCTTTAATAAATATAGAAAACTTTAGTGTTTAGGCAGTGGTTTCAGTTCATTCAGCTTAGCACTGACACCAAAAACAGCACAAGCCCTAATTTAAAATACTTATTGGTAATAATAATTATAAGAAATATTAAAGAGAGACTACACTAGTGTATATGGGTATTTAGTAGTGTTGTTGATGGATTCAGGTCTACATGTTGCATTATAAAATTGCATAGTGACTGCCCTCTACTGGCTGAAATCCTGCTATTGTAACTGAATTTTGCTATTGGCTGATCTGATGGCAGATAACATATGTGGTGTCAGCTTTTGTCACGAACCAGCCACTGCTAAAAAAATAAAATGTGTTCCTGTGTTGTTTCAGTGATATTTACTTATATTTACATCAACACTATTAGACTGCAAATGTTTAACATAACACGGCCAGGAACAATCACAACACAAACCATTTTAGTTTGTTCACAGAGACTCACCATTGAGCTGTTTGCATCTGGAAGGAACTGTCCAAACTCTGAGAGCAGGTCCTCCTGGTTCTTGAAGAGTCTTGCCACCTGAGTGTAGACCTCCTGCTCAGTCAGCGCTGGAGTGTAGTTTCCTCCTGCTTCTTTAGCATTTCGTTGTTCCTTCTGGAAAATGTATCAATAAAAAAG
Source organism: Epinephelus fuscoguttatus (assembly GCF_011397635.1). Lineage (NCBI taxonomy): Eukaryota > Metazoa > Chordata > Actinopteri > Perciformes > Serranidae > Epinephelus > Epinephelus fuscoguttatus. The sequence continues at coordinate 42,712,864 of NC_064753.1, forward strand.
ATCACGAGATTGACACTTGGTATGTTCCATTTTCTTCTGGGTACCGGCAGCCCTGTTTATGATAAACTGCCTGCATCATTTTGTGTATTTTCCTACCTGGTATGTGTGAAGGATTTCCAGGAAGGCTTTGTAGATGTCAGGCTGACCCTGGAAGCGGTTCTTGATCTTGTTGACATAATTTATAGCGTGGTTGAACTCCACTGGCTGGTTGTTCTGGAGAGGCGGCCCACCGGACGGCGTGCTGCTCACAGGAGTGTGGGACTGAACCGAAGGTGAGCGCGGTGAGGCGTAGGATGGGATGGATGGGTTGGGCTGGCTGGTGGGTGTGTGGGCTGGAGACTGAATTGGCTGAAGGGATTGACAGAAAAGAGTACAAGCATGTCATTACACTCGTTCAGCAAAGATTCAGTTTGGTGTGCAAAAAAAACACGTTAGCAATATCTCTAAAACAAATCTAATAATTAAAGACAACCAGTTGGGTTTGCTCTATAACCACATAACATATGGACCAGTATAGAAGCACGTATTCTACCTTGCTGGTTTTACTTGGAGCAGGTTGGGTGGGGGTGGGCGGGGTGTTGGTGGTGGTGGTGGTGGTAGTGGTGTGCGGCCCAGCCTGTGGCAGACTCTGGTGCTGGTTGTGGCTCGCAGCTTGGCTGGGCGCTCCAGTAACAGGGATGTTCTGAACAGAAATACCATGAGGGGTGATGTAGTGGATCTGACCCGGCGTGGTCACGTTGACTAGATCGTTAGTTTGAACTTCAATCTTATATCCGGGTGGCAGGAAAGTGTTAAAACCCATGATGAGGTCCGGATGGCCTTTGAAGAGCTGGGACACGCGGTTGATGACTCCAGGCGTGTCTATGCTGTAGTGACAGAATGAAAGATAGGAATTTAGCGACTGATTCACCTTCACCTGGGTCCACAGATATTGTTCTGTGTGTTTTATGTTTAACCTTGACTAAAAAGAAATATTACTTATGGATTTTTCCCCAAATGTTGCCAAGAAACTTAGAACTTACCTCTGTGACTTGAACTCTTTCATAATATCAAGGAAATCATTATAAACTTGTGGCTGATTTCCAAACTGCAGCTTCACTTGATCCAGATAGGACAAGGCATCTTCAACCTACAAAGTAAAGAGCAAAAAAAGTGTAACCAACTTGGGCGTGCTGGCAGGACGCCGGCTGACGCAACAGTTCATTTCTGAGGTAGTAGGACACTGTACGCAGGAGTGAGATGGCGTATCACTCATATCCTAACATGACATTTCCTGTTGCCAGTAGGTGGCGCTGTACTCATTACTAAATATTGGCATATGGATGTGTTCAGGGCGGGACTGTCATCAATCGTGTGAAATTTGGGGAAGACTGGACCGTGTATGCTGGAGTTACAAACCACTTCCTGTTTCATGGTGACACATGCAAGCTTTACGCCTTAGCATTACCACATGGACTGACGAAAACTCAAGCTTGTAATAACTTTGCTTCTTCAAGGTCCTCTCGGAGGGACAGACCAACATTTTAAGTCAATCACATAAAATCTCTAGGACTGGTTCGTTAAAGAACGAGCCCTGGAAATGGGCAACAATACATAAAAATGGCAGAGTAAATTCAAAATGGCCGACTTCCTGTTGGGTTTAGAGAATGGGTACAAGAGGCTTTTTGTACGTCTAAGAGTGTTATATGTGCCTATCAAGTATTGTACACGTCGGTCAAACCAGCTTTGGGGGCTGCATTGTCAAAATTTTGTAGGGGGTGCTACTGAGCCATTTTTTTTGCGTGCGTGCGTGCGTGCGTGTACCTTCAGTCGCTGAAACTGCTGTCCTTGGGTTGAAGTCATGGGTGCAGGTGGGTGAACGTGACCTTGGACCACTGCAGGGCCCTGGGACTGAACTGCCAGGCTGTGTGCGTGGGGACCAACATGAGGTGCAGCGTTGTTATGTCCATGTCCGTGTCCATGTCCACTTGTGCTCTGAGGCATTGTAGGCACCTGTGTTTTTGGGAAGAAATTACTGGATGTCAGCATCGATAAAGCTTGTTTTCTGTGGGGATACAAAAAGTCCTTTATGTATTATTAAAATGACACTGAATAAAAGGTACATCTTAAAACTGCATCTACTCTTTAATAATATTCGGTTCATCTGTAAAAATCTGGGATTCATCAATGTTTTCCTGAATTTACCTGAATTTGTTAGTACTCTAAAACTGCCTCAGACCACGCACACGTACAAATGATGTGATGATTATTGAAAAATGCCTTAATAAACAACAATATTTAAAACTGTTGATTTACTGATGCATTGACAAAATGTCGCCTATTAAATAGCTATATTAAATAGCAGCCACTCCTGCTCCTGTTAGGCTGTTGTCCGAGTTGAATACACTGATGCCATCATACCTGGTAGCCTTGGGGGAGAGAATACTGGATGCCGGTGGATGGCTGCATGTTGTCTGCAGCTGCCTCTATCACAGTAGGGGCCGGGGCGAGGGCCCGGTGCTGGAAGCTGTCTGCAATGCCTTGAACTGGGGGGCGACGTGCTTGCTGTTGCTGGGGCGCAAATATTGGTTCCTGGTCCTCCACACGCCTCTTCATTGTACACGCATACTCAACGGAGCTGAAGTGGACACAGACAGATGGAAAGTAAACAGGCTGTTTGGTTTTAATCAATCAAGGATTCTCTAAGAATGTGCATCTTATTTCTTTAGCAAGAACTAGCCGAAGACAGTAACACTTTTACAAATCAACTTTAATACAAAACGGTCAGCTTTTACGTCAATCCTAGTAAAGTAAATTATTCCTGCTTAATTCCCACTGATGCCCAGTATCACAGTTACACCTACACATACTTCCCTGATGTTTGAGAATTGCCGATCGTTCTTGTTAATTTGTCTGCACTCTCTCTGATTATTCTGTGTCAATCTAACCAGAATGCTGATTAAAAGCCTAGATGACAATAAATGCACACATTTGGCAAGTTACTCTTAAAATTAGCTCATTAAAGAGGGTGTGATGGTGACTGCACTGTGCTTAAACTGAACCTTTTTTAAAACTCCACAGCACTGTCTCCTCAGCTGTGACGCAGTATATTGTTTGTTGAAGGTGTACCGACTGCATCGCAAACAGTGTAAATGGTCCGTATACACTTACATAACAAACTACACATTGTGATGTAAATGTAGAAAGTGTATAACAAAAGATTTTTGGGCTGATTGTCTCAGAGAGGAGTTGATTTAACTCTACAGTCACTGTGGAAGCACTGAAAAGTGATTCACTATAATGTAATCCCATAAACTCTGCCCAAAGTATCACACAGGCACTTAATGGCAGAAAACATGGACATTTGTTGAATTTTACCAATTAACTTAAGAGTCAGTCTTTAACCAGAGGCTCTAAAAACGATACAGAAGTATAGATTGTAAACGTTCTGAGTTAAAATATGACAAAAATGTGACAGGTCTTGTCTGTGTAAATACCGGTAGTTAGGCTGAACAGCCTCGGGCTACAACAGCGGCATTTGGATATTTTCAATCTGGGTAATCATTTTAATGTCAACCTTTATTTGCACCATATTTTCACATGTAAACACATACTGATGAGTGAGAGTCCTGTTTTACAAGTGTAGCAAGTTTCAAAAAGAATTTAAAAAAATGCAAATTACAAGCGAGAAAAAAAAAGTAAAAACCAAAGCAGGAACTAACTTGTGCATCAAAATAAAAGGCGACGAGAAAAAGTAAGCGTTAGAAAAATTCATGCCCATGAGCATTGCATGTCCATAAATAGACGTGCCATCATTGTTCAGCAGAATGGCTGTTACAGCTGGTTAGGGACCGTCTGTCAAGTAATAGGCACGGCTGCTACGGGGCTTCTTCCTCCTACCATTAGGCTACAATGACGTAACCAGCTATCTGTAACTTAACAGATGAGTAATAACCACAGTGTTTAATTCCCATATGTGTCTCCCGACTGTGTTGTATTATATAATTTGGTACAACTGAAGGCTCTGTATCAAGATAAATGTTTTTATTACTACTTTTCACACTACAAAGCAAGGACGAGGAACTCACAGCTGTGACTGGAGATGTATAATTGGAAAGAACATGGTGCCCGAGTACATTTACTGATGCTATAAAATCTCACTTTGAGTTTAAAACATTTTTTATGCAATGGCTGGTGTGCACACCATCTTTTAGAGAGTGCTTTTAAACATTCCTGTTTCTTCTGCAAATCCATTTGATGATATTAAAAGATCTTTCAATAGGTGGAACAAAACTGAATACAATTTAAGTAATACAGATAAAGTATGACTTTTGGTCCCATAGCGTGAGGCTCAGGGAATGCTTTATTCCATAGGTCTTAAGAATTTTGACCTCTAGCTCTTGAGGACATCGCCACAACAGTGTCCCTTAACCTTTATACACTTTTACTTCCTGTTTTACATCTCTGTATATACACAGTATATATTTCTTACTTCCCTTTATGCATACATATTTTCATTTTTCTCCATTTACATTACAGTTTATTCACTATTCAATAACTGTCGACTACAAACATGTATCATTTTATATGTTACATTTCACCCCTATGTTTTAATTTCCCACTACTGCATGTTCTAGATTTTTCTTTACTGACATGATTTTCTTTTAATACATATTTAGTGAGCATTGCTGGCGGGAGCCCAAGAGATTATATTCTCATTGCTAGTGACTGCTTCTCTGTAAGAGTTGTGCATATGACAATAATTTGAAGCTTGCTGTGGCCTATTGAATAACATTAAAATGCATAATAATGTACAGAGACTGTACAGAAATGCACTATGTTTTTAGATTTATCATTTTTAACTCAATTAGATGTAAACAAAAGAAAATATGGAGTGGAAACTATTGACTGATACATAAATACAACACATTATACTGCAGAAACATTACAAAAAATAACACCCAGTATGAGAGCCTCCATGTTGCCCATCTGGTACATTATAGTTGGATGTTGGATCTTCCATGCCACTTAAAGATAACTTAATATAATGTATGCATTGTGAACGAAGGGACATGTCAGGTTTATGAGTTTATGCACAGACACTGATCTACACAGCTGTCTACAATATTTTCATATCCACCACAGTAAACACAGTGTGACAGTGCTCTGGAAAAGACACATCTTTGTTCAGTAAGGTATAAAAAGCAGGGGCAGTCCGTTAATTTTATTATTATTACTTTATTTTTTACCATGCAATAATTGGTGCCATAATTCAACTGCCACAATATTCTGGGCAATCATTCATCTGTGTAATATTCTTAACACCTCTTGAATGTTCTCGTCTTTATTCTACTGACGTATATAATGTAGTAACCACTATAGCATGGTACATGATTTATATTTCTGAATCTAACACTAGTTCATACAGTGTAATGTAGCACAACTTTTTTTCTTAATACCTTCAGTACTGGTGTTAATGTTGTAGCATAATGCACATTTATTTCCATTTTATTGTATCATATTACTTAAATTTACATACTTCCTTTTCATTATAATTCTCTATTCTTTAAACTGGAGCAACTGTAACGAATCACTACTTCCACTTGGACTCAAAGTATTTCTGATTCTGTTTCCTACCCATTCATTCATTAATTTTCCGTAACAGCTTATCCTGTTAGCAGTTGCAGGGGGGGCTGGAGCCTATCCCAGCTGACATCGGGCGAGAGGCGGGGTACATACTAGACAGGTCACCAGACTATCACAGGGCTGACACATAGAGATAGACAACCATTCACATCTACAGCCAATTTAGAGACACCAATTAACCTGCATGTCTTTGGACTGTGGGAGGAAGCCGGAGTAAACCCAGGGAAAACCCATGCTGACACGGGGAGAACATGCAAAATCAGTGAGCTGAGTTTGCATACAAAGTGTCAGCACATGTTCCTGGTGGTTCAAACTCTGGGTTCGAACCAGGAACCCTCTTTCTGTGGGGCGACAGTGCTAAACACTGCAGTGCCGCCAACCCATGAGGGCTCAAATAACCCAATTCCATGATACTTTTTTTGGTTCGAAATATGACTTTTCTATTTTCAGTTTTACCGTTTGTATTTACCAGGATATCTCTCAACTTTATAGTATAGATTTAAAAAATCATTTAAAGCGCATGTAATCAAAATCAGAAGTACCTTACTGATCCCCAGGGGGAAATTATGCTTCATTACAGTTTCTCCATTGTAATGAATAGAGAAGATGGCAGAAGTAAGAATAAGAGTACGAAAGAAAATGTGTGACTATAGAGCAATAAATAAAATTAAGTGGAAATGAAATGTACATTAAAAAAACTGCACTAATTTTGATTTGTCCAACTCGTGACTGAACCTAATTAACAACCGTGCGCTGTTAGCTGGCCTAACAGCAGCAAAGAAAGTGGTGGCTACACGTTGGAAACCCCCACATTCACTTTCTTTCCGTGCATGAATTCTGACATATTTGGACATTGTGTATTTGGAGCTGTCGACTGCTCAAGTCCACAGAGCACAAGGGGCAGTAATAGTGGCTTGACAATCACTTTCAACTAACCTACGAAGCCTCTTGGCGTGATACTGTAGAGGAGATAGGGTCCTGGGTCCAGGGAGGGGAGGGTGGGGCGTTTCCGGGGCGTTAACATTCATCTTAATTTTATTTTGTTTGTAATTTCTGTCATTATTTCACTTGATTATTTACTTATTTTTCCTTTATTTGTATTCATATTTATTTTTCTTGAGTGAAAATTGCTGTATATTATTCTCATCTGTACTCACACTGTTCGTCCGTGCTATAATCCTGTTTTTCAATAAACAAAAATTTGATCACAACAAACAAATAAAATTTGCATTATGCTACAGTGTTTAACACTACATAATTAAATAAAATATTAAAGTAAATTTTCAAAATATACGTGAGTGTGTGTGAAACGTTCATTTAAAAATAAGAGCAGTTAAAACCATTGTAAATATCTAATTTTAAGATTGCATAAAGATGTTTGGCCCCTGTCTGTGTTGCTCTCAGCACACTCTACACGTGTACACAGAGAAGAGTAATTTATTGACGCTCCCTAAGCTAACGTCATTGCAGTCGGTCAGCGGAGAGCAGACATTGTGCCTCGCTGCCCTGCACCACCAGTTTCGGAAAACACGGTGGCTGAGCGAACGGTCTTGAGTCGCCGAGATCGAGTCTGTCGCACATCCAGCTTCAAATTTTCTTTACCGAAACGCGAAGCAAACACGACAGACAGTAAAAGATGGCGAAATTAGTCGACTAGCGCTACAAAAAGCTAACATTTACAGTTTAAAGGCATGTAGGCGCTGTCTCTCTCTCTCTCTCTCTCTCTCTCTGTCTCGCTCGCTCGCTGTAGCCCTGCCTCATCCCCTCCCCCTCTCTGCCAAACACCGAGCTTAACGCCATCCGTTTTCGGTGAGCTGACCGCTTTCGCTTGTCTGATGGCTGACGTTGGCTTTCTTCCTAGCTCGAAGTTATGTGGCGAGCGAGCTAGCCTTAACGACCTGCAGCTTAAAGGCTGGTTTGGGCAGGAAGACACAGCGAGTGTCGGTGGTCTGTCACTCGGGTCATCGCTGACCGTCCTCAGTAAATGGGACTTACTAAAAAAATCCAGATGAGCTGAACGTGTTGGCTACCGTGCTGTTAGGTAGAAGACACCGACAAGAAAACAGCCAAGCTTCAGACACAGTCGGCTGCTGTAGTTTACAACACACGGGCTGCCGTTACACCAGGATAGTTAAATAAAGTCACATTCTGATTAATTCTGCTAAGGCTAGCTCGTTAGGTCAGGAAGAGCGCTAGCTAGCTAGCTAGCTAGCACTAGCGTCCACATAACATTAACGTCGCATTAAGTTGAGCGAGAAGTTGGACAGAAGACTTAGCTGTCACACAAACCGCCTCCCCACCACAAACGTTTGTCTGATCAAAATCCCCGACACATGCAGTGAAACTAGACACAGCGAGAACAAACTAACAACAAAAATGCATGTTGTCAGGTCTGCTCAGCTTTAGCATGTCAGCTAATTCATGGTCGCCGCTATTAGCATGCTAGCCTTACTTAGACTAACTTATCGGCGTTGCAAGCTAACGTAGCCGCTACTGAAAGCCCCACATGTTGTTTTGTTGGAAGAGGCTAACACAGTAAAATATTTAGTCATCGCATAAAAGCAGCCAGTGTTAGATCGCTATCTGGTATGTTCGGCAAGGTTATGTAGAAGCTAACTAAATGGCACGTTAGCACAACAACCAACCCCCATCAGTACAGGGTACCCTCGGCTAACAAGCTAGCACTAGTTTAACTTACCTCGCAGGACTGCCACCAGCAACAATTTGACGCACCAGTGTACCGGAACCCGACCAGTAAGCCGCTACTCGTGCATTCACCTGGCCGTGACGAAAAGTGAAGTTCCGAGAAGTGGTCGCGGATGGAAATGTCAAAAAATGAAATTGCCCGGAGAGGCTACGTCGCTAACAACAGTGTATGTATGAAGCGGTGTTCCTTGAACATAGAGGCGTGTCTAACATGAAGGCGGGTAGTCTCCTCCCAGTCTAAACTGGGATTGGTCCACTTTCTAGAATGAAAACAAATACAGTAAGGGCAGTGAGCCAGTGTCTTTGGTTAAAGGCGTCTGGTTTAGTTTATGGTCATGCCAAGTGCAGGCTGAGCTGCACCACAACCTCCATGTTGCTCCTCTCATACATGCTGCTAACATACACAGGTATAGATTAGACGTCCTTCATGACACTTACAGATGAAACAGTACATGCATCATGAACTGGAGGACATGTCATACCTCAAAGCCTGTGACATGTGAGTTTTTACACAGACACTGATCTACAGAGTGGTCTGCTACAGTGGTTCCAAACTGCTGGGTCGTGGTCCAAAAGTGGGTCGCAGGTCCATTCTGAATGGACCGCAAGTGACTCACAAACATGTCCAGCTTGTAAAAAACACACTTTATTTTGAAGCACAGTGAATATCTGGCACATTGCTTTTATTTCAAAGCACCATTTCCTGCTGTAGAGTGAGTGACGAACATACAGCTACTTGACAGAGACAGCAAACTAGCTCGACCGCATGTCCAAATGCAAATATGACACTGAATATATTAAACTGTGTGGACCCTGAACTCATGACTACGGAGAAATCTGGTCCAGTTGGGAACCACTGGTCTACTACATAGTTCCCAGCCTTTTTCCTTAAGGGACCCCTTTTTATTTTTTAAAAAACTGCCCCCTGAGTAAGTGACATAACTAACTAACCCAAATAGTGAAAGCAACAACTGCAGGAAGTTTGTGTAAAACGAGAGATTTGGAGTTTGAGCAGATTATTTCCTGTAAATATTGCACATATTGCACAACAGATGAGTTCTCCTGATGTTTTAAGGACTTTTTAGTTTCTGAATTATGTACCTTTTTATTTATTTTTTTTTTTATCAGTCACACATCGCTAAAGGCTTCTTTTTTTTTTTACCTCTCTGCTAACTGCCTCTAATGGAAGATGAGGCTGTTAAACAGTGAGTGAAAGCTCATCAGTAGTGGTAAAAAAAAAAAAGTTTACATCTTGAATAATCTGAACTTTAAAACCAACAATTTGATTTAGTTATTCTCACAGACATAAATAAAATACTGAGATATAGGCCTACTGTATATATTTGTATACAGTTTTATTACACCCTTTATAATCCTCGTGACCCATCGTGACCCCTTAGCGACCTGCAGTGAGGTTGGAAACCAGAGGTCCACCATATTTACATCTTCACAGCAGTGAACACATAGTGGGAGACATTTTGTCATCTACTAAGGTATAGGATCAGGAGAGAGAGGTCGCACTCGGTAAAAAGTACTTAATAAAATTAAGTCAAGGTTGTTTTCTGAGACTATAAAATATATTCAAATCATTGTAAACCTGTGAGAGTTTCAGCACTGACTTCAGGATCAGTCAACTGAAACTCTGACACCTTGATTTAACCCTAAACTCAATGATATTTCATTGATTTTGGTGTGTTAATATTTGTTTATCAGAGGTTTTATTTTAAATAAAACACCATTATTATATTATTTCAAATATAAAATGTTTTAAGTCACCTTTAAACCAATATGCTTTTTAATATTGTTGGTTATATTTGTTATCATATGTGAACACTCTGTAGTGCTCTATAATAGACATTATTATCAGTGATAGTTGCAGTATAACATATATAAATAACATATTAATATTGTTATATTACATAATGTCAATGACGAACACATTATAAAGAGATAAACTAATATTATAATGTATTAAAAAGATGCTTACGTACTCTTTCTTCTCTCCAATAACATTACACAGGATCCCACAGTCACTGAAAACCTTGAACCTAGAATTTTGCCATCACATTTTCCAGGCCTGGAAAGGTCCTGGCATTGGTAAAGATCATTTAAAGTTTTGGAAAAATCATGGAATTTTTTTGTGTGTAATGAAATTGTTATAGTAATCTTCCGGTAATATAGGCTAATTTATTTTCTGTAGCTGTCGACGCAGCTCAGATATGTGTCAGTGTTTCGTTAACCATCACAGCTTCTTCATTTTCTTCCCATGTTCCGTCTCTCCCTTCATGTGTGCCCGCTGCCTGAAATTATGTCTGAAAGAGTTTGAATCTGATATGTTTAAAAAAGCATTGCACAAGTAGGACAAAGCCTGGACAGCTTTGTAACAAAACAGATCAATAAAACATAAAACTCAGTTCACATATACGTTTAATAATATATTATATGTTATGACAACATGATAGAAAAATAGATGTTTTCATTTTTTTACATTTAAGGTAAAGAGGGTCCTACAACACAATCATAAGCAAATTCTACAGTCTCAGACAGGCTTTTTTTTTGGCGGGGGGTCTAAAAGTAAAGCCTAATATCACAAATTTGCCTCAGGGGGTTTTATCAATCAATCTGTACAGCACATGACACTGTCTGTTCTTTTTGACAGGCTTAAAATCGGGGGGAAAATTCCCCCAAAAAAACCTTTAACGGGGAAAAAATGGGAGAAACCATGAGCAGAACAATGGAGGAGGACAGTTGTGCAACAGATGTCATGTATACAGAGCAGAACAATAAAATAAAATACATTATAAACAATCCATATGACAAAATGGTACATATAATGTGACATAATTGTAAAGGGTCAAAGTGTGTCATCAAATATTTGAGCTAAATAAACACCTTAATTTTATTCACAATATTTGTGAAAAGAAAAGGGTGTGTGAGGCTGTTTGTTAATAAGTGCTTACTAGTTTTGAAAAACCAACAGTACATAGCCGGGTTAGCTAAACTAACTGGATTTCAATATTTAGACTTTTTAATTTTCCTCCAAATTGTGTCCAATATCTTCAGTGTGCAAAATGTTCTGTAATAAATCCAGCATGTATGTCCATGCAAGTACACAGACAGTGCAGAGTAACAAAGTCTGGTGCTCTCATCACAGTTTTTTACATGTACATGCTATATACAGCAGATAGCTGAAACGAGAGGAAGAATGATAAGCAACAAAGTCACAGACTTAAACTAGGGAAGATTACAGTACACAGTCAGTGTCTCAGACAGTTCGGTCTCCAGGTGGTCTCAAAGGGCAAATAAAAAATAAGGAGGACATTTTATAGTGTGACCCCTCTGTCTGTGTCACACGCTTCAGCATCCTACCACTACTGGTGAAATGACATACAGTAATAAGGATAATTCATTGTGCAATAAATCCTATGTTTTTTTTTTTATTTTGACAGTCATGTAGTGTGCTCTAAAAAAGCCTAAAATACACATCGGAATCATGAGTGGGTTTCATTCTTCAAATGTCCAAAACAGGCAACAGTGTTCCTTCATGTTCTGACAGATCATCGTCCAGCAGCTTGTTCAGTACAGGAAGATGTTTTGAAGAAATATGCTGAAAGTTGTCAAAATCACTCCGACTGCCATGGCTGAGGCCTGTTCTGGAGCTGCAGGAGACGACAGGAGAGGAGAGGTCACGCATTTACAGTCACACTGTGTTTGCATTTTAATTGCCAAATAGTGGCTGATATTTTTCAGTTTTTAAGACCCTAAAAAGGAAAAACTTGAATCAACACTTACATTTTGAAAGAAAAAAACGACATAGCTTAGATGAATACTTATTAGGAATTACAGAAATAAGAGAAGAGGGCCCCAAAATGAACACAATTTTAAATGTGTTCATTTTGGGGCCCTCTGGTGGCGACGGGGCTAAAAGCAGTTGTTCCACAGGCATTTTCCAGCAGCATGCATCTAAATCAGGTCTGTTTGTTCAAAGAAAAAGAAAGGACTGGAGCGCACTGAACAGTTAGCTGCCGTTAAAGCTGTAGTTGATTACTTTTACAAAACTTTTTGTCATACACCCTGACACCATCACTTCCTCCACACAGTAGTACACGTAACACGAGGCCTGTGCAAAAAAATCATGTTCCTCTGCTGCTCTCTCGTAGTTCTTCTAATGACACTCGCAAGAAACCACAGCCTGTGAATAAAAACCACCAATCAGAGCCGAGGAGGCTCTAACAGTGTCAAACATACTGCCCGGGGGCCTGAACTGGCCCGCCAAAGGGTCCAAACCGGCCCACTGGATGACCTTGCACACCTAATAATGATGCACCCGTGAAGGCTGAGAGGTGCCAGGTTTCAGGAGCAAGTTAAACACTGAGAAGCTTTTTTCTTATGTAAAACGCTGCTTCAGAGGGTTTTACACCTCGACCAGAACCGGAATGCTTTTCTTCGACTTTAGTTTGGCGTGGTGGTGTTGGGATTACTACACAGGAGTGGAAACGTACGGAAAAATGCACATGTAATGACTGAACGTGAAAAAACTGAGAAATATTATTGACATTACATTTGTCATCCATTTTGTAAATGGATTAGCATTTTTAAAATGTAGTTCTTTACAAAAAAAGGGAAAAATTTGGAGGTGTTTTTTATGAGATATTATCAGAATCAGAAGTAGTTTATTGATCCCCGAGGGGAAATAATGACTTTCTGCGGGGATGTCTGTTGTTCTGGTCGCTATGTCAGCTGACTTCAGTGCGATCGACCGAAGGCCACGGGCAGGCTGCATGACGGCAGAGTGTGTGTGTGTGAGGGTAAGCATCAATTCCACAGTGAAAAGGAACTCTTTCTAGTTGCATATTTAGAGGGCACAGCTTAATAATTTGCTGGAGAAAAAAAATTAACAAGTACAAAGAAAGCTAAGTTGGTAAAAGTAAGAAAAATAAGAAGCTATCAGGAGCAACTGCAACAGGCTGCATGCACAGTCGGCACATGAGCACTTGATGCAATAGTTTTACTGGTCTTGCGATCAAATCGGACTGTGTGTGGCCCATGAAATAAAATGAGTTTGAGTTGCCCTGGCCTACATTATAATATAGTGGTTACGTGGAGAGATAATAGCGAAGAACTGACTGATTTTTCCAAATATATACATTTAATGACAACTGTTTTAGGAGCAGCATGGTTTATTCTAGACCTAACATATCAAACCTTTCAGCAGGAACATGTCTAAAAGCTCGTAGGCTAAATCTAAAGCTGTTGAGGTGAAAGTGTTTCCAGCGTAGGGCTTATCCCACACCATGTATCTCTTTGGCCTATCAAAATCAAAGGGCCCTAGGTACGGACAGACACCATCAGACACCTGCAGCAGCACACATGTTGTGTCCGTGCTGAAATGTCCCTGTGTCTGGTTTATGTCGGACAAATTAAAAGAACTTGCATATGTGAGCATAAAACTTGGTCTGTATTATTGCTCAGCCGGATTCACAGGCTACCTAATTAAAAAAACAAAAACATGGAGGCTTGTTTAGGAGATAACGTCTTACCGCCTGAGGTGGTGTTGCTGATCGGGGCAGCTGTGGTTATAGTGGTGGCAGCAGCAGCAGCAGCAGTTGTGGTTGCTGCAGCAGTAGTCGTAGCTTTGGCGACGGCTGTTGTGGTTGGTGCAGGAGAGGTTACCACGAGGCTAACGGGTCCCGACCTAATGGTGTAGGTGCTGGTGAACAGACTGCCAACCAGAGCTCTGTGATTAAAGGAGCGGGCACACAGATCAGGGCACTTCTCAGAGGGCATGGTGGCGATGCACAGATTCACCGTGCACTCGATGTACATCTGCAGAACACAAAATAAACAGATGCAAGTTAGTGTTGTGGAGAAAAACATGTCATAGCTTTACAACCTAACTTCAAGTATTTATAAGACATGAATCACTGGTTGACAACACTGTAACAGTGCATTAAGGGACAGTTTAAGAGAAACAGACATTGAAGAAGTGCAAATAAAGGCAATGTTCAACCCTTAACAAACCAGGAGAGGGTTTAGATGGTTGTAATCTGCAATCCTCACCGCTATGTACCACTAAATCCCCCTAAATCTGACACACTTCACCTTTTAAAACAACACCCAGAAGAGGAGAGCTGCAAAAGTGTATGTGTGTGTTGCATGAGAGCACCAACCGTTGATCCTTTGGTCTCTATGCTGGACAAATCAAGGCGGTAAACCTTGGAATTGGATTTTGTTGTAATGACCTCTAATGTTTTGTTGGAAGACATACACCTGGAAGAAAAAGAGTGAGAAAATGATTGGAAATTATATGAGATGTGAGATGAGATGATAGAGTCAGTGTTGTTTTATTTCAAACGGTATCTGTCCTCTTCATCATGGTAACCTCAAACCATAGAGTGCTGCAGGAATGATGTTTATTTGTGGGCCAGCTCAGACGTTAACATTGCCTTGGATCCCCTTGACAAAAAGCCAGTAAGATTTTTCCATTGGATTTTGGATTATTGCAGAAAATAATCTCTGTGGTGAACAAAGGTTTATGATACTTTGTTCAGCAAGATGATCTTCACAAATTAACACCACTTTAAGCGTAAATATAATCGCTGGGAATAAAAAGCTAACATTAGGCTATAAACAAACCTCCTCCTGCACCACTCTATCACAGATAACAAGTCGATTGTCACTGACCCTTGCTCAAGAATGGGGAAGGTTTCTGCAAAGTCCTCCGTCGCAGACTCAATACAGTTGCTCACTATCATCTCGGCCCGTTCAATGCTGCAGTTGGACATCACATGGAGGTCCAGCTGGGTGATCCTGGACCCAACGGCCCCATGGGTATTAGTGGTGCTGTTATCAGTGGAGCTGGTGGAGGTGCTGTTATCAGTGGAGCTGGTGGAGGTGCTGTTGCTCTCTGATGGTGATTGTGCCTCTCGACGCACTCGTCCTGGCGCCATCCTGAGGGTGCGGAACCTAGGGGTGCGAGTGAATTCGGCCAGGGGCCCCTCTCCTGGAGCGTGAATTTCTATCCACACATCAACCACACCGAAAACCTCCTCCTCTTTGGGCATGCCGATCTGGTAGTGCGGTGTGCCGACCTGGGCTTCAGGGATCCGGCAGGCCAGAGGGAGGACGAGCATGGGCCGGCGGCTCACCAGAGTGTACGCACGCACAGTTTTCAAGGTGTTGGTGAAAACCAACTCATTACCAGAGTGCTGGAAAAAAGGAGAAGATGAGGAAGACTATAGGAATTCACATTCAGCTGAATAATCTGTCAGTGCGCAGTATGTTTTGAATTTAAAGAGCAACTTAACAGCAGACTGAAAAGCAGTGTTTTACTGCCGCATCACAGTTTAAAGTTTCCTGTGTGTTTCACCTCAGGTGTGGTCAGAAGTGTGTGGTCTTGCACCCTGTAAGCACACCCAACTGTGCTCTGCAGTACTATGACTGTAGTGTTGGCGATACCGTCCATAGGGATGTCTGCCTTACCACCAATATAATGGGACTAGATGGCACTCGGCTTGTGGTGCTCAAAGTGCCAAAAAATACATTAGATTTTTCTGCTTTTTACAATCATTTTTCATGACAAGAAGACGATGCAATAAACAAGTTAAGTTACTCAGAGAAATGACATTAAGTTCATTTGTGAGAGATCTATCAAAACTCAAGTACTGTACTTAGAGATATACTGTGCAGAAATTGTCTGTTACTGCCAGCGATATGAAAGTCAACCCCAGATTCCCTCTCATTTTGGCACTTTGCCTCACTATGTTTGCATTCTTTCAGCGCTGTGTCTTTGATTTTTGTCGCTTCCTCTTGGATGCGTGCTGCCTACAGTCTGGCACCTGGTCCGACCTCACCTGCCAGCTGTGCCCAGAAACATCCCGAACACAACAAGATAAGAAGAAAACTAAGAAAATACAGGCAGAGGGCAGAGTCTCTGCAATGTCATGTAGGAACTACTTTCTTTCTACACTCACCAACTGTATCACAATGCAGAAGGATGCATGCGTCTACTGCTAGCTCACCTAGCACCTCTGAGCTAGCTAATGTTGCAGCTCAGCCAAGGAGGACACTATTAATGTTTACATTTCACACTGTCACAATCATGAGCCTCTCGTCCATGAGCAGATGCCCGCTTTCTTTTGCACGGTGACAGGGTTGGCGGGTGTAGTTCAGTAGAAAGAAAATAGTTCCTACATGAAACTGCTCACAACAAGGTCTGTGGATTATCTTGAGTAACCAGGTCATGATTTCTGGAAAGAGACATTGCTGAAGAGTTTCAGCTTTGAGCACCACAAGCTGAGTGCCATCTAGTTCCCTTATATTGGAGAAGGCAGACGTCTCAGGATCAGTGGGTAGAGCAGCCGCCCCATATACAAAGGCAATGTTCTTGTCGCAGCAGCCACGGGTTCAATTCCAGCTTGTGGCCCTTTGCTGCATGTCATCCCCTCTCTCTCCCTTTCACACTTAAACTGTCCTATCTAATTAAGGCAAAAAAAGCCAAAACAGAAAAATCTAATCTAGAGAAGGCAGACGTCTCTACAGCTGATATCTCCAACACTCAACAACTCACACTAAAACAATCCAGCTTGATAAACAGCACTACAGGTAAGAGTAAAATATACATTTTTGATTTGGGGGTGAACTGTCCCTTTAAACCACCTGATGTCCACAAAGACAAGAATTTTAGTGAGTAGTAAGTTACTCTTTAAGTGCATCTGTGGTCGCTTTCTTTGTCGTAAATAGATGGAGAAAAAGGAGATGTAAACTACACAGCATGAAACTAATAATGTTGCATTAAATCATTTACATTTTGGGACAAAAATAACCAGCAATTAAAATATTCTGCAGACTATTTGATGATGAAAATAAATGTTAGCTGCAGGGAGCCCTACATCTGATGTACCATCTAGAAATTGGAGTACTTTTTATATATAGTTCCTCAGGGTTGTGTGGCACCAAACATCATTTTATCTGACACCCAGTAAACTGGAGTACGGGGCCAAAACAATGAAAACTAGAAATCTCCCACTGTCTATGCAGCACAAAGTATAAAAAATAAAGCTAGATTTTTACTTTTAAAAATGTCTTATTTACATGTACAGAGGGGTTAAACATATATTAAGTCTAAGACAGAAAATAAGACAGGCAGAAAGGTGGAGCATTTACCACAATCTTGGTGCCGCAGCCAGTCAGGGAGATGCGTGCAGTCAGGTGTGTGCTGTTGTAGGTGACGGGACAGGTGGGGCTGTTGAGCTGCAGTTCGGTCAGGTCGATGTCACTCAAGGAGGTGATAGGGAGCAACAGAGTCATCGCTGTCTTCTCACACGTCAGCTCTGCAGGCCCACAGCAGCAGAGTTTTGATTATTGAAATATTCTTATTCACAGGCACAATTAATGCACTCAGGATATGAATAACAGCCTCAACACTTCTGTAACAAAGTGTTTTCTTTACCTGTTCCGGCAGGCAGCGCCGCCATCTCCCCTGAAAAGAGTAAGAAAGACATATTTTAATAGTCAGTATTTTCTGAGAAACCCGGCTGAGAGGTTGATAGTAGTGTATTGTTATCAACAGTGAAGCGTAAGTGGTATTCTTATGACATTTTTGGTCTTACTTTGGTACAGCCACACGCATCTGGGCTCTGACTGCAAACTGGAAAGACAAGAAGTGCATATCAGGCCACGTCATGAACTAAATATGCTCTGTTCAAGATGTGGACATTTGACTGGCAGTGTAAGTGGGAGTGTGTGTGAGTAATTTACAGTAATGCATGTATGCCATACTTATGCATGTTTTGGATGGCTGACAGAACAGGTATGGAAAGGAATCGTTGAAGGATGAGGGGGAGGGGTATGACACGAAACAAAGGTCGCCTGCTAAACTTAAAATGAGGACGCTGCAGTTATGTATCGGACGCCCCGTAGTTACATGATTTCACATGAACATGATGCACATCTGTGTTTGTGTGCACAGGATTGGTTAACAACTGAATGTGAAAGTAACTGAGTAAAGTGTTTTTATAACTCTGAAGTCTGTCATTTCAACTTACTTGAAGTGTGTAGATGTGATTAACATTTTCCAAATCATCCTGAGGGCTTAAAGGGCAGGTCCATTATTTTTATTTTTTGAGGTTTTCATAACTTCCTAGAAGTTTTCCTTACGTTTACATGTTCGAAAATTCAAATTTTGGTTAAAGTACGTATGTTTCAGCGTCAAAATGCTATCGCTTTTTACCACATGACCTGATGTAGGATTCTGCACGATGTTGTCATGACATAGAAACCAACACACTGCTGTGAACGCCACGTTAGATCAGTTCTGAAAGTCACACAATGATCGAGTTGGTGGCAGACCAGAAACTCCTGTGAGCTGCGAGGTAAAATTACTGTTTCTGTCAATGGAGTCTGGTGGCTTTGAAGAGGGCCACCTCAAGATGTCTCCTGTTCCCTGTCAGAAAGGGCAGCCTGACAGCAAGGTAAAGCGGTACAATAATGTAAATATGGCGTATCTGTAAAGTGATATTAAAACTTATGGGTGGTCCTTTTTTTTGGAGGCTAACATGCGTTTTTCTGCCGCCCCTGTCCACAGCCACCAGACTCCTTTGACAGAAACAGTAATTTTACCTCATAGTACACGAGGA
This sequence comes from Epinephelus fuscoguttatus, assembly GCF_011397635.1. Taxonomy (NCBI): domain Eukaryota; kingdom Metazoa; phylum Chordata; class Actinopteri; order Perciformes; family Serranidae; genus Epinephelus; species Epinephelus fuscoguttatus. Next base: position 42,731,832 of record NC_064753.1, read on the forward strand.
GTTGCTGGTCTGCTTCTTGTGTTATTATGTGACTTTTTAATGATCTGAAGCTGATCTCTGAGACTGCTCTGTAAATAGTTTTCTAATAAATAATAAATACAGCAACTTCTGACCAACTCATATCAATTTCAGGCCTCAAATATCAACTCCTGGTTACGCCACAACCATTTCTGTTAGAAGTCCCAACCACTTCTGGATCATCAGCTTCCCCCCACCAAACCTTTGTGACATCCACTCAGGCTGTCTCCTCATACGGGCCTCAAACATAAGGTCAGACCCCTCACGCCTCGTCGTTGTATGAGTAATATAGATGTGTAATCAGAAATGTTTCAGGTGTGTTAAATATCAGTTATATAAGAATACTAACACACTTTACACCACTCTGATACTAATTTATATTAACTGCATTATAGTATATATTGCACTCCTTTCCACAGAAACTTAGTAGTACCATTAGCGCCACTCAGCTCACAGAACAACCTACCTCCTGGTATTCGCAGCAAAGCAGATGGGCAAAAGGCGGGCCAGTTTGTTTTCGGAGCGGACCCAGGACATGGTCATGGTCGCGAGGGGGCCGATTGTTTTGAAACCAACCCTGAGAAGTCCCGGGGGACCGATCGCGCCAAACTCTAAAATGCTGGAAACACAGAGAGAAAGCTTCATAAGTGCATTTGTAACAGTTAAACCACTTGTAAACCTACACAGGTGATTTTAATTATTGTGTCTGATGAGACCTCAGCTGCATCTGACATTACTCATTCGCTACTTGTTATACAACAGACACTCAGCAGTTTATTCTGTAAAGAGCGCTGAGTCACACGAGAGTAATTCTCTAAAATGTGGCACGATGCGTTGTCGACATGCCATGACGTCTACACTACTTTTATCATTCTTCTCAGGGATTTTTTTAAGGGCACTATACAGAGCTGACATCTTTGGACACTCAGATGAAGTGAGTCTGAGTTTTCTCAGGACTGTGTGGGCACTCACAGACGTACTTGATGGACACTTGAGGTCCAATCAGTCAGAATAACTCAGAGCACCTACAGTGTGTGGGAGGACGTTCTGAGTGCTGATTTGACTTGTTTCCATGCAGTCAGGTCACAGGTGCAAAAATAAGAAAGTCTGCGTTATGCCAGGATCACATCAAGGCGCTCAGACTGTCATCCCTGAGTTATATGTCAGCTACGACGTCTCCCACTTGTCAAATAGAACAACAGCAGTGTCAGCAGACTGGTGACAGTTTGGCTGCAAAGCTTCGATCACTGGCAGTTAGACGTGCCGTAGTGAAATACTGGCCACAAGTTCATGAGCTCATTGTAAAATAAATGCAAGTGGAGGTTTTTGAAATGGTCTAAACACTCACATTCACACCTATGGACAATTTAGAGTCACCAATTAACCTGCATGTCTTTGGACGGTTGGAGGAAGCTGGAGCACCTGGAGAAAACCAGGGGAAGAACATGCAAACTCAGGGGCTCCCCCACCCCGGGGTTCGAACCAGCCACCCTCTTGCTTACCACACTATTTTCCATTTTACATCAATGTTTACTGCACTTTACACGCATTTTCAAAACCTCCATTTTCATCAGTTAGTTTTTGTTATTTCAACGCTCCAGTTTGTTCAAACATGGCGTCAGATAGAATCTATCAAGTATTTAGTATATCAGTTACAGATTTATGTTAATAAAATAAACAGTAAATATCTACGACGCCCTCAAGGACGCACCTCTCCTGCTGTGATTCAAACTCGACGTCGAACTGTGCCTGCTGGTACGGCAGGACAAACAGCGTGGAGTCCACTCTGGGGGTTTCGTCCGTTGCCACAGGTTCACTGCTGCAGCTGGAGGTCGACTCCTCCACTGGAGGGAGGAAGAGGGACATTTCTGTGACTTCAAATATAACAGAAGGACTAACACAGGACACAACTTAACCTCTGAATCTTCTTTAACCTTTAACCTTTTTACTGTTGTTACACTTAATGACAGCCAGGCAGGATTAATGCTGCTGTTATCTGACTGACAGACTCACCTGTGAGAGACAGGTGCACAGGGACAGAGCTGAGGGGCTTGTTAGCTGTGGTGTGGCTTGTTCTGGGCGTAGGGATCATGTCCTCCGCCATCAGGTGGATGAAATACTGTCCTGCTGCTGCTTTTCCCGTGAATGTAAACGAACATTGGTCCTGGTGAAAGAATTCAGTCAAACAGAATTTTAATATGTCAAGTTTTCACTAAGCTGATTATGTAAAAGATCATCTGAGTGTTTCTACCATCACTGCAGTTGCTGATGATTGTTTAAATGACTGTGTTGTGTTACTGTGTGCTGCTGAAGTTAGACTCACCTCTTCCAGCTCTATAAAAGAGTGCTGAGTGCAGTTGACACACTCTCCCTCCTCGGGGCGAGCAAAGCGACATCTCACCTTGTCACCGTCCAGATCTTTCACCGACAGATGGAAGTGGTGAGGGCAGTTTACACGGGCCCTGATCGTGGAGACAAAGAGATAAGCAGCCCGGCAGATCACAAATACAGAAGCAACAAAAGACGAAAGTGAAAGTGGATATGGTCTAATCTCCACGGCTGAAAAACAAGGTGTATTGTATTACAGTAAGGAAGGAACTGGGAACTTCCTGGAGTCTACGCTGCTTGCCTGGCACATAAAGTGTCCAAACCATGGACATATATACATATATATACGTATATATGTCTATGGTCCAAACAACCACCTGACGGTTTTAATGTAAAAGACTTTTATATTAGTATCTATGCTCTGCCTACTTAAGCACTTTTTTTGTAGATCACACAAGTTTTGTGGTTTCCATGTGCCATTTAAATCAAGTCACTCAAACTATTTACAGAACAGGCAACCTGAGGATAATGTCTATTTTTTTTAATGTGTGTCTGTGTGTACAATACCTTAGTGGAGGAAAGAGCCCAACAAAAGCAGGATGGTTAAGTCTCCCGCTGTTTCCCCGAATCTGTGGTCCTGCTTTCATCGATACATAAATTTCTGTGTCGGACCTAAAAATCAAAGAAAAGAAGTGTGTATTAGAGTAACTGAAATGACTCGAGGCAGCCTGATTCAAATCACAATGTTAAATACTCCATGAAATAAAATGAAAAACATCCTGGATCACTGACACAAAAATTGTAGGTGACAGTGTACGTAGGTCTCTTACCCTAATTTTATAGTGGCGTTGTAATTACTGGGGACAGTTTTCTGCCACTGGCGGACGCACCAGCCCGAGCTGGGTTTGGTGCCAGTGAAAGGTAACGAGGTAGTGTGGACCAGACAGTCCTCCCCTGCAGCACACAGTCCAGTCAAAGCTGGACAAGGAGTCGGAGCGATGGCACTGAAATGAGCTCGTACCTGCAGGAGGCGAAGAGACACAATGACAAACTGTCTTTAATGTGCAGTGACAAACTCATGACTCTGGAACCTGTAGGGTGAGCTCAGTGTGTCCTAATTATGACGTAGTTCATGAGGTGTTAGAAGTCTGACTTTGGCAGTACTTTGACTCTGACAATCAAAACTGAATTTTAAAAAGCCTATATTATTGTTTGTGGCCAAGTTTTTTATTATAAAGTTGTAGAAAATATATTTTTTTGTACAAATTTTGTACAACAAATAAACAACATGTAGGGAAAGGAAAGAAAATTAACAAAAACAAAAGACCTTCAGGGTAAATAATAAGAATAAAAATAAAAGCTTTAAAGTCTAAATAACTGATTTTTTTTTTTGCCTATTTATAATTTTTCTAGATTTAAATTATCAGCCAAAGACAAATCATTTTATGTATATAATTTTTTTTTTTTTACTAAAAATAATAATCAAGTTAATTATGTAATTTTCTTCTGCAGAAAAGTTGGGATTGTTAAAAATAAAGTAATATACCAATATTTGTAGGTATATTTTTGAATGGTTCTCCTGTAAATCAAACTAATGATAATGTTAATAATAATGTATATACTTCAAAAATGGCTGCTCTGCCTCTGTTGATTCTGTCTGTTTTTGTTGCATAACAGGAACCTGCTGAAAACCAGTTTTAACTGTAACACACATGTTACTTTTAATTCCTGCCCTGTAAAAATAACATGAATGAAAAATAAAATGAAAATAAAAGCACTTAAAGTGACAGTTAATGACACAGTAAAAATGCAACAATGTGAGACAAACACTATGAAACAAAACACATTATCCTTAATATATGCATTAAACCAAGATTAATCACTTATTAAAACTGTCACATACTGAAAAACAGAAACAGATCAGTGCACACAGTCGTGCAGATCTCCATCAGGCATCTGTCCGAGCTGATCACAGCCACTAGACAATTCTTGAAATTCCAGCAGACTCACCACAATGTGTTTCAGAGGCGTCCCAGAGGCTAATAACAACAAATGCCTAGTCTATTTTTGACAGAGCCACGTTGCACAAAGCAAATCGAGTTTTCCTGCTAACAGGCTGGGTGTGAAATAAAGACACAACATAAAACACAGCCGGAAGTCTTAAATCCATGTATTCAGAACTGAACTTTTATCTGTACTAACTTGTCTGTAGGCTACCAAACTTTTCTATGGATGAAAGTTTTTGGGCCATGACGAAGAGCAAAATGTTTCCTGCAACAGACGGTAAGCCTTGTTGCTTTTAGCCGGGCTGATTTCCGGAAAACTTGTGGGCCCTACCCACCAGTTAAGAGGAATGAGGAGTCGGCGGGTAATGGTGGTATAAAACAGGAAATAAAACAGGTTTTTCAATGACTGCGAATCACTGAAACGACAGGAGTAAATGGGCACGCAAAATATTAGGCTGATTGGTCCAGTAGTTTGCGTAATTAACTGCCAACACATTCTCAGTCCCACCTCATCACATATTAATGTTTGGACTTTACACGTCCAGATATGATGTGCAAGGTACCCTGGGTGTGTTGGTTGTTGATGTTCTGGGACGCCGTGTCAACTTCTGCCTGTTACATGCATTGTCTGTTTTCAAAATGCACTTCTGTTTTCACAGGAAATGACACATTTACAGTCTCTTTCAAAGTAAACGCTGTACAACATTGTGAATTGCCGTTTTTTTCTTCAAAATCAAAAGCATGTGGTTACACTTAAAAAGAATTTAAGGTTTGGAGAGAAATTTCCCAAATTTCCTAGTTTGGATGGCTCCAAAATTTCAAACCACAGCTTTCTGGATGCAAAAAAGATAATGTTGAAGTTACGAAACTTTAAATCATTTAAAACTTTTTAACAGAATAGTTTGTTTGTCACCTCAAATGGCACAAAAGGCTCAATAAAGGACTATTTGCTATTGCTTAGGGATTGTTCTTTACTTGTCAGAAGAGGGGGTGGCTGGGGTGTGACTTTGTTTGTGTGTGTGTGTTTCGACCCTTTTTTAGACCCTCCCCTACAAATATTTTTCCTTGAGCCTCTCTGAGTGACTCGACCTCCCCAACCATAAATTAGTTGAAAGTTGTAGATGAGTCGTGCTGGTTAGTTTCTGCACATGTTTTTTTTGGCCAAAAAACAAACAGTATTTTAACTTCAGACTTTTTTTTTTTTATGGCGGAAGCTTTCTTTGCAGATGATGTGTGGCTATGTCTAGGTCTGGCTGATCAAATCAAATCAAGTTTATTTATATAGCACATTTAAAAACAACCACAGTTGACCAAACTGGTTAAAACAAAACAAATTAAAAGAATGACACACAAACATAGAAATATGAAATGTACACAAATATAAAACAGAAAAACACTGCTAAAAACAATAACATACGTAAAAAAGATGACAGAATACTAAAATATTAAAAGCACTACAAATAACCAAAGGCCACTGAGAACATGTACGTTTCAAGATTTGTCTTAAAAGTGTCAATGGAGGGGGAGCATTTGATTTAGAGGGGAAGGCTATTCCAAAGCTTCAGACATTGTTCGGAGGATCTAAAAGGTCAGGAGCTAGCGTAAGGGTGGAGAAGTTCAGCAATATACTGAGGTGCCAGCCATGTATGGCTTTAAAAACCAAATAAAGAATGTTAAATCAATCCTATGTTTGACAGGCAGCCAGTGCAGGGACGCTTGCACTGGTGTCTCTTTTTCTGGCACCAGTGAGGAGTCTCGCCTGCAGCTGGCGCAGAACGTTGCAGTGAGACTCCTCAAAAAGACGACTGGCTGACACCCAGGTACAGAGAGTTGTCAGGCCTTGAGGAGATTAATGCGGTGGTTACGGTCGTCATATCATTGTGAGAGATGATGAATTTGGTTTGGAGGACATGTTTTCTTTAAAAATTGGCAGTAAAATAAATACGAAATACAACCATTTAAACTTGTATGCATCTTCTCTTAGCCTCTTCTGTGCTTAAAAAAATATTTGACATGCCTCCTCCTTTTTGCACCACACCCTCCTGTCTCATAAATAACGAACAGTCCCTAAAGAGTTTGGGCTTGTAGACACCATGACCAAACCCACCGTATTCCCTCCATCACTGTCCAGGGGCAAAACGTGGACCGTCAGTCCCAGAGAAGAGGCTTTGCAGGCCGGGCCCAACAGGACCAGCAGAGTGAGGCCCTGCAGCAGGATGCTCAGTTTGATTCTCTCCAACATGTCAGCTCCTCGGGTGGATACGAACTCTGAACCTTTGGGATACACAGAGACAGCGAGGTTAAGCAGTGTCAGGCTCATTATAGGATGTTCGCGTTGCTATTTTCAGCGTACATTAAGCTGAACATCAATGAGCAGGCATCATGTTGTTAACCAAACAAAGTCTAATTGTGCTGTTCACATACCCAGCATAATGCGTCCTGACAGTTTCTGAAACAAGGCTGTTTGACGTTTGTGAGAGGGACTGTGGGACTGTGGTGTGATTTATTGTCTTAAAAACCTGTGAGAGAGATGACAGAGGGGTGATGACTGATGTGAATGTAACTTGTCTGCAATTCATGGTATGGTACAGTGTGTGCAGTCTGTGGCATGTGATGTATGTGCGCTGGCACATAAAAAGAGCCAAACATCCAAACTCAACTACAGTAATAAAGTGAGCATTTCATCAGAGCCACAAATCAATGAACACTCAGACGTAACGAGGTCAGACGTATAACATGTTCACTTTTATACCAGTATTTTAGTCTGAACAGTCACATCAAAGTTGAAACCAGTTACTTCAACATGATCTAACAGCTTGAGATGAACATATTTACAGGGTTCCCACACATTTTCATTTCAAGGATCTATAATATACATATTTTTCTTGCTAAATGTTCCTGGCATTTTTCAAACACGTCAAAGACATAATTTCAGCTCAGTGGCGCACATGAAGAGAGAGACACATATTAGAATGACATTACGAAGCCAGGCACAGAAAATAAACCTGACGTTATGTTACATCCCGTGGAAGGTTACCCACCAAAGATTACTTTGTTTATGTCATCACACGCAACACAATTCCAGGACTTTTCCAGGCCTGGAATATGTGATTATGAAATTCTATGACTTTTTCGGGTTTTTCATGACCGTGGGAACTCTGTATTTAAAGAAGCATTCAAAGCTAATGTTGGAGACAGAGGAAGGTGGAGACAGTTGCATTGCACATACGTGGACCAGCGTGTTGAATATGAATGGTTGTGAGGTGGATATTTATAATTGGACAATACAGGGAACATGTGACTATTACACGACTGCCGTGCCAGCCTGAACTACCATGAGGCTCACTATCAAATCTCATGATGACGACACAACAGAGCACAATCACATTAAAGGGCCCATTTTCAAAATTCATGTTATTGCCATGCTCAGTCTAAAAATATTATTGAACAGGAGTGCAAAAACTTAAGTTTGTGATGTCGTAGGACAGGCTCACCAAAGGGCGAGCCAAAATCTCACTTGCATTTCTATCTGTGCACAACAGCTTCTATAATGTGTGTTATCGCTTTTATCACGACATAAGACAATAAAAATAAGACAGGTAGCTTTCGTGATACTGTCTACTGACAGTTTTTTATCTTGTCTTTTAATGGTAGGTCGTCTTCACTGGTGATTTGTTATAATCTGCTGTGTACAATAAAGCGAATCATTTTCCCACTAACGGCTTTCTCCCTTTAAATGTTATCATCCCTCAACACTGGCCGCTAGTCACGGCTTTTGATGTGACACACACTTATAATTCTCTCATGCAAACAGCAACAAGTTTTTTAAATTAAATTAAATTAAATTACATGTTTTGCAAAAGAATCGTTGTTGTAAGGTAAACAGTCTGGAGCAGCTGGGAAAGATGTTCTGGGTGACACTGTTCTGAGTATATGGGTGCATTTCCTGCTTCAGAACTGAGAACACTAAAATAGAATAAAGCTAATTTGAGTATAAAAAAGAAAAACATTGTGTGGCTCCCTTTCACTGTCTATGGAGCAGCTTTAGACTTTATACTGGATAATGTCACAAGTTTGAGACTTACTTGTCTGGTTTTCAATTTTAAAACTGATTAAACTTCAATTCTTAATGTAGGTGGTGTAAGGAAAGTAGTACATGACAACACTTACGATGGTAACGATACGATACGATACGATACGATACAATACGATATGTTACAATATGATACGATACGGTACAATGCACTTTAACATCCCTGTAGGGACATTTGTCTAGGACTCAGGAGCTGCACAAGTGTTGCTGCCTTACAATAATAGTCCAGATGAAAGGAAGCATACAACATAAAAACATATACAGCACATAACAGTATTGCACTTAACAGTGGCACACAACAGAGCAACATAAGTACAACACAACAAAACCCCTGCAACATTATTTAAAATCTTAACTGAGGTTGTAACAAATAAATAACCATCACCAACGCCATGCCACACCGCAAAAGGAATGGTCCATGGAACGTAACAAAGAGCTCAAGGCCTCGACCTGGCCTCCAAAGTCCCCAGTTCCCGTTTTGACTGAGCATTCTGTGGGACGAGCCAATATCCCAGACGTACGGCCCATCCATGGAGGAGCCTCTACAGATTGGACATAGCTCTGACACATCAAGGTATGGACACAGAGAGTCTAGGGATGCCCCGTGGTGGCTATAATAAAGTTGCAGCTGACAAACTGATGAACTTTACAAGCTTCTAAAGCAGTGGTGTCAAACGTACGGCCCGTGGAGCAGAACCGGCCCGCCAAAGGATCCAATCTGGCCTGCTCGATGACGAGACTAAGAAGTCAGGTCAGGTTTCAGGAGCAAGTTAAACAATACATTGCCTACTTCATGTAAAATTCTGCTTCATTCTGCTTTCCACCCTGACCAGGATACAGCTCTCTGATATATAACCATGAACACTTACTGTAACCATGTTTAAAGACACTGAACACTGTGCACAATGCTGTCAATCAGCAGCTTCAGTTCAAAGAATCTGTACCAGGAAATGTACCATAAATGCACATGTAATGACAGCGAGGAGTCGACTGAAAGTGGAAAAAAACTGACACATATTGTTGAACATCTCAGGCTGTTTGTCTGTTTTGTAAAAGGATGAATGTCTACAGAATGTACTTGTAATTCTTTACACATAAAAAGGGAAAATATTGGAGCTGATGGTTCTTGTGTGATGGTTTTACTGGTCCGGCTCATCTGAGATCAAACTGGTCTAATATTGTATCATTCATTTTAAAATAAAGTTGTTGTGTTAACGTATTTGTAATTTAATAATGTAACATTGACTTTCTGTCCATAAATGGGTTCAGTATGATATTAATAAAAGATCTAATTAAGAGGAAAATTCACAAGCATAAACACAGATGTTTGAGGTTCAATCCTAAATTTGAAATAAAACGTCGGCCCTTGTTCTCGCTCTCGTTGTGTTCAGTAAACGTCAGCGGAGGAATCAGTAGAACACATTTCTAGATTTGTTTGTCTTGTAATGTAAATGTGAACACGTCACTCAATGACGCCATTTCTGCTCCGTCACAGGCTTCATCAGCTCTCAATCGACCATCTCCAGGATGCTTCGCACAGAAACTACCCAGCAATGATTGGTCATCTCTGGTTTCATAACCACGTATTTCAAAAAACATTAAATATTCACGTAGAATTAAATGCTGGATGTAAATGGAGATAAACTGCTCAGCAGCAGGAAGTGAGGAGGTGTTATCGAGGGAGGGTGGGTATCAGAGTTTACATAACGAGATGATGCTCGGACCGCCCTGTTAAAAGAGAAGTCGTGGACATTTATGACAGGACAGCTCAGTGAACATGTGACTGTGAAATCACTTCCGTGCCAGGCTGAACTATCATATCTAATTAATCTAAAAATTTTTCATTTGTGACGCTTTGAGTAACTCCAACGAATCGAATCGACGAAAGTCAGACACGCACGAAGGGACAAAATACATTAAGACTAAATAATACATGCAACTAGTGAACAGCTTGATTTATAGATTCGTTTTTTATCATAATACTTACAAGACGATGATGTGAAATGATTAGATGTAAAAATTATTAAAATGTAAAAGGATTAAAGGATTATAATTTCAAATATAATGTATTTAATTATTAATTAATTTATTTCCTCTCTTTGGTATTGTTGATATTCTGGGTTATTCCTTTTTTTGATATAGGAGAGGCAAAAATAAGCCTGTTCCTTTTTGGATTATTGACTGTGAGAGAATCTGTGTGAAATAATCTTTGTTTCCACATGTAAGTAACCGAAATAAAAATTATTCATTCATTCATTCATTCATTCATTCAAGATGATCGCTCATGTCTCTGTTATTGAGCCATTTCGAGGGCATTTTTAAACTGTTTTTTTTTTTTTTTATATATATTTCTGCACATCATTTGTCGATCTTACAAGTAAAACCCAGATTTTTGTGGCACACAGAGGCAGCTGAGGGTTAAATCCCCCCCCAAATTCAAACACAATCTCAACTCTCCATCTCTGTTATTCATCTTTTTTTGGTCTGATTGTTGGCTGTGAGTTTTAAAAGTCTCCATTTCAGTCAGCTGTCGTCGACTCTGCTCTCTTCACTGATTATCATCAGGATGTTCCTGACAGAGATTAGCTATTACTGCGTGTGCGTCAGGGGTTCCTTTTGTTGCTTTGTCTTCTATTGATAGCAGATGTTTGCTGATGTAAGACATACAACAGGAAGTGATGTCTCAATCTTTAGGAGCTAAACCTGTATCGTCTTTTAAAAATCACTTCTTACAAACACATTTTAACTGATTTGCTTTGTTATTGTTTCAGTCTATTTTACGAATATTGTCCGTGTTATTGCTTAAACTTGTCTTTAATGTTTAGAGTCTGGGAATAAATATTGACCAATAATATTAATGTTAAATTACACTTGCCTCGATTACCTAAAGGACCAATGGGGTCGATGCTGCGGGGTTCTGAACCATCACAAGATGGTGTAAAGTGAAGTGTAAGTTCATTTAGACATCCCTATAGATTCAAACTCTGGGGCCAGAAACTTTTCCATTCACTCATTCACTGCCTGTGTCCAGAATCAAGCCCAGTTCAAGTTCTGTAGTGAGGTTCAAACATTTCTATTGTTTCTTTGCTTATTAAACTCCATTTTAAATGATCTTTGCACCTCTTGTCTGCACTTGTGCTATTGTAAATCATTCAGAATTAATTTGACCTTGTATATCTTTTTCTCTTTACTGCAAATCTGTAACCTTTATTATGCTTCATCACCCTGGTGTATGAAATGTGCTCCACAAATAAAGCTGCCTTGCCTTACATTAAACAGAGCTGATGCAGCAGGAGCCTATTAAATACATTCGCCCAAGTCCCTTCACAAGATTGATCTGGTGCTGATTTATGCTGATTTATGATCTTATGTGATGATAAATTATTTTTTGACACCATGTGACTCTAACACCAGTTGTTACAGTACAATTAAAAAGCTAAATCAGTCCAGTGTTTTGAGAAGAACTGGTTTAGATGTTTTTGTTACGGCAGCAATGAGCAGTCAAACAGTAGATCACCAAAACAGGTTCAGAACTGGAACAGACACATTTCAGAAACATGGCTGACTGTAAGGTATGTTTGAGCTCTCAACAAAACATCCAAGGAGAGAACTTATTCACCGTCAGCTATAAAAACACAGACTTAACTTTATAAAGCAGTCCAACAATTATCTGTATACTGGATTAAATCAGCGCCACATGTTCACAGATTTTCTTCATTCAATTTTGCCCTCTAAAAAACATGTCCAGTTAGTCTTGCTTCATCATGTTTGGTGGATCAGGACATGAATCATTTTACTTTCAGTTCTGTGTATAATTAAAAGAAGTCTGTGCAAAACCTTCAAATTATATAAACAGACCAATTCTGCCAGCTTTGGTGCTGAAAGTGCAAAATTGGGTCAACTTAAATCTTCACGACCTCCACTGAATAAACACGCAAAAACAAGCAAACACAACAGGGAGCATGTCTAATACAGAAGTTAAATAAATCCTTAATTACCTTAAGCCACCTGTCGCTCTTTTAAAAAGCTCCCACCTAATAGCGAGGGGTCTGTCCAGCAACAAGCGAGTACTGAAGTGAAGCGAGGAATACAAATGAGCTTTTAGGAGTGTGCTCTCCCTATATCGGTCTGAAGTAGCTAAGGTGGAGCTAAGTGAAATTTGGGCAGAGACAGAATGGAGTTCGACTGGCTCGACCAGAGGCGGTAAAGAGGCGGCTTGCCAAAAGCTGCATGTCAAAAGAAAGCGATTGTGTGACTGATAAGAATAATCCCAGTTTACCTCTGGTGACGTAGCTCCATTCAAAAGGCCTTCAAGTGTTTCTTTTGTGTCTGACACCTGCTGTAACTCACTCATCTGTTAACAGAGACACAGACAGCATAAAAGAACCAGAACACAACTGTAATGACTGAGATTTTTTTATTTATTCAAAGAGCAAAAAATTCTGAGGAATGATGAGACAATGGTTTTTATCAAGTTCTGCCCTGTCCGAATGTCGATAGAAAAATTGTGGTCCTGTCCTGCCAACAAGTGCTCATGGTCCATTCTAGTAGTCACATATTACTCAGTGAGACTAAGTGTCATTAAGACATTTTTATCTGCAAAGTTGATCCCTTTCTGGTCAAATTTCTAGCAAATATTAGACTTTGTTACTGCAGCTCCACACCCACATTAGCATCAGTCACCATTTATGTTTGGTCAGAAAACACACAGCGTTAATCCCAGCGTAAGAGAGGACGGGTGTCCATTCAGGAGGAACGTCTCTGTAGTTTGGTCAGATGAGGAGAGGGAAGGCCTTCTGGTGCTTTGGACCTCCACTCAGGTAGTTGGAGTCAAAGAAGGCAGCCTGCTAACACCTTACACTTCCCATCAGTGCAGCCGGAGACGCCAAGTCTGTCCATTACTGGCCGTTTTTCGCATTGAGCATTTTCTCCTGTGATTAGAAATGACAAAAAACAAGAGTCAGCTGACACAGCTTATCAAACACATGGCATAAATGAAATCATCTCTGTACTATATACTCTATTATATATTGTACGAGTGCACACACTGAGCCTGATTAATACTACTACTACTACTACTACTACTACTACTACTACTACTACTACTACTACTACTACTAATGATAATAATGATAATAATAATAATAATAATAATAATAATATATAAGAATAAGAAGACGAAGAATAATAAGACTAAGAATAAGAATAAGATGAAGACGAGTAAGACGAATAATAAGACGAATAAGAAAACGAAAAAGAATAAGATGAAGACGACGAATAATAAGACGAATAAGAAGAATAAGACGAAGACGAGTAAGAAGACAAAGAATAAGAATAAGACAAAGAATAATAAGATGAAAAATAAGAATAAGACGAATAAGACAAAGATGAATAAGACGAATAATAAGATGAAGACGAATAATAAGAATAAGATGAGGACGAATAAGAACACAAAGAATAAGACGAAGATTAAGACGAAAAATAAGAATAAGACCAAGACGAATAATAAGAATAAGATGAAGAATAATAAAAAGACGAAGAACAACAATAATAATAATAATAATAATAATAATACTCAGAATAAGACGAAGATGAAGAATAAGACGAAGACGAAGAATAAGACAAAGAAGAAGACGACGACGAAGAAGATGAAGACGAAGAATCAGAAGAAGACGACACAGGGCACAGAGAAAAGTCCATAGCATACCACACACAAAAACAATCATCTATGTACAAAAATACAATATAATAAATACAATTTATAAAAATGTCTTTAAAAAAAAAAAAACCCGACAAAAAATACCAGACACGTCATTTTACAAATTCATAAAAATGGACAGAATTAAAAAAAAAACTGCACCCACAAACAAGCTGGAGTGCCAGAGGCCCCACAGTCTGGATGATGATAGCCTAGACATTTGGCTGGCACTGCACCATCATCGAAGTTTTAGAAGCAGTCTCATGCCATCGTTATAGGCCACATTACGTCTTTGCATGTTGCTCTTCCCATAAGAGCGCCACAAGTGGGCAGTATACAGTGGAGTGCAAAATGCTCTACAAAGAGCCGTCTTCACATCAACTGAACATGCTGACTTTGCGAGCAAGCACATTAGCTTGTGCAAACAACTTGCAACACTGTCTGTGTATATATCTATGTCAACCGATAAATCACTGACAATATAATGACAAAGATATTTAATCTCACACTTTAAGAGCAAGACCAGATAATGATGATTAGACCTGGAATTGACATGTTTCAGTGATCAGATCGCAAGAGGACAGCTGAGACACATCGCAGATCACACCTGTGTCCGTCATGCGTCTGCAGCTGACCACTTGTGTTCAGATTGTGTTTCTGCCCATGTCATTTATACTCAGTGTTGGTAGGGTTACTTTTAAACTGTATTCTGGTAAAGATAACTGAATACATGCCCTAAATGTAATCTGTAATGCCCTCCATTAGATTACTTACACTAAATAACATATTCTAAATACTTTTGTAATACCTGAGCAAGTCGTCTTGCTGAGCTCAAAACTACATGACAGGTTCCTGGCTGTGCATCCCCTCTGTCACTATCATGTAGCACGTGCACTGCACACACTTTCTTAAAAGCAGTTTACGGGAAACGCGTGACTCAAGAATTTTACACCGTGTTCCAACGGCAAACGAGCGGCGCTTTCTGTCCACACAAAATCTATGCATTTCTGTTACATCATGTGAAGAAACCACACAGACTATCAGCTGCACGCTCGACTCAAGGTGTAACCACTTTTCAAATACGTTTTATAATGTGAAATGTACTGGAAATGACACACAACATAACCAGTGCCAAGTAGGTTGTTATTAGCGACGGTCATTTACCACAAACTCTCAGCTTCCTTGCCAACTCCCTCCAGTCGGCTGACACCTCACTGAGGTTTATGCATAGATAACTCCTCATTTCAACTTCATAAATAATCCATTACTTGTCCCTGTGTGGAGCATTCAAATCAAGCAACAAGAATAAATAGGAACAGGGTGTCTGACAAATGTTCAGCTCAAATCGGCAGCGCTTTGTTGCTCATGGCCAGTTTGAACCTTTTAATGGAAAGCTACACAAAATCAAACTGACACTGCTTGCTTTGCATTTGTGAAGACACTGTGTTGACACAAATAAAACAAGAAACATAATGTAATCCCTTCAGGTAATCATTTTTAATTATTTTATTATCAATTATTTTTAAAGGAAGTAACTGCATGTTGCAAAATGTCCCCAGTTTTCACTGTGACTGTAAAATACAAAGTATGAGTGACTGTATTCAGGTACTTGGTATTTTAAATATGTAACTTCATTACTTGTATTCTGTTACTCCCTGACCCTGCTCATACAGAAGGTCAAAGGGTCCAGCGCACAGTTGTCACTAGCATGCACACTAGTCACTTTGTGTCAGTGCAGCTGGAGAGATTGTTGCCATCAGAATTCAACACATCTCCTTCCGTAGGGCAAAACGATTATAGGTGACGCAAGGTTTTGTACACCTTGTCGCACAATGGGCATGTCATAGAAGATTGGTGTGCTGTCACCAAAATAACCACTACACCCTGCACTGATGACGTAGTCCTTGCTTTGACCCATCAGTAAGCATCAGAAGATATGTGGTTAAATACATCCCCGACCACCTCAGCAAGTGGTTTGAGTGTCTTGGTGGTAGCTTGTATTTCTCTATCCACTTGTAATCACATAAACCTAGATGCATGTTAATACCAGGTGTAAACAGGCTCGTAGACAAACATTTGCCAAACAAACAATTAAAAACATACTTTGATCATGGTCTCCAGCTTGATGGCGTCAGCAGCGAACTTGCGGATGCCGTCCGACAGTTTCTCCACGGCCATGCGGTCTTCGTTGTGCTGCCAGCGGAAGTCCTTCTCATCCAGTTGGATCTTCTCCAGGTCGCAGGCCTTGGCTGCAAACACAAACCATCAAGGTCAAGGTGGAAACAAGTGCAGGGCTCTTAGTTTTCAGGTCTTACATATGGTTGTAAAAAAAAAAAAAAAGATGTTTAAGATGGTTTACAGTGAAGGGGGCTTCTTGGGATGTTAAGAAAATGCCTTCGTTAATAGTAGAAAGTAGAAAAAAACCAAACAGTTATACTAGTGATTTACAAGTATATTTTTTACTACTTGTATTCACGATCTTTTAACCTGCTTTTTCTTCACTAAAATCTCCATTAAAAGGCCACAAAATAACAGTTTGTCTATCAATAACTTAACCTGTTACTTTGAATTCATGAAGAAAATTTTGTTCTCTCTCTCTCTCATGCCTCCACAGTGAACGGAGAATCCAAAAAATTCTTTATGAAGTGAGGGAAACAGGGATCATGTTTAACAACAGCAAACTTATACCAAAACATCTGTTTACAAACGCTCACACAACTTTTGAAGAAGAATCCCAGCCTCATTTATTCAGTCGTACACTTAATAATCCAAATGCGTTTTTGTTAAAACATTACGATTTAAAACACAACAGTACAAACATTCTCATGCATGAATAACATGTCTGGGCGCACACGTGTGTTTCAACTCGAGCAGAGCTGAATGTTTCAGTGAAATGCATGTGTTTGGGAAGTACTGAGCATACGACTGGGTAAATGACTTGGATTGAACTGCACAAGTTTTGTGAGACTTTGTGAAAGATGTTTTGATATAGCTGTGCTGTTGTTAAACGTTGTCCACAATGACTTCAGTTCATTAAGAATGCTTGCTTTTTTTTTTGGATTCTCCACTCACCGTGGAAATGTGCAAGAAATACAAAGTTTTCTTCACAAATTTAACATAACACGCAGTAATAACTGATAGACAAATTATCCTTTTGCAGGTGAAGTAGTCCTTGAAACGGACAACATCAACAGATTATTTTAGAGAAGATATAAAAACCCCAAAGCAACGTGCCTTATAATCAGTACTCTTTCCTCAAGAACAAAATTACTGTAGTAACTATCTATACTGCAGGGATGGAGATGTTGAAACGTGGTAACATCTATGTTAGAAGTTTAATTTGTTGCCTCTGTGGGTCTATATGGTTTTAACATCAAGCTGGCAACGTGTCATCTGACGCATTTTGAATTCCATCTCAACTCTCTGTGCCCTCTGAAGTCGGGCGATGACAGGGAGCATCGGAGCTCTTGACAACCCCTCCCTTCAAAAACAACATGTTTATCTCTTTGACGCAAGTATAAAGTATCCTGAGACATTTTAATTGCAGTTGTCAGTCCAACACTGTCTGCATTTACACAAGCTAAAGAACATATAAGCTACAGGTATGGTTTCCTCATGTCATGAAAATATGTATTCATCAGGGGTGTAACCGAAACCGTCACTGTGATAAAGCCATCCACAGTCACTGCCCTGCCGCCCTGCCCCCCCCCCCCGGGCCAAAGTAATAACTAAAGTTCTGGAATGTTTATCGCCGCACACATCAATCACTCACTCATTTATATGTTGCATGGAATCATAAAAAGGCACCACTCCGGGGAAATGACATCCCGTCAGTGCCTGTAACCTGAGCATTGGAATTTACTCTGTCTGCTGCTGCTGTTTTATAACTGTCCATGTTTGATGGTTTTGGTAATCCATCGTTTTTGGTTGTGGAATGACTTCCTTGTAGTTTTGGGGACAGTTGCCTTGGTTGTTTTACAAATTAAATCCACCACAGACTCAGTGAGGTCATTGCTGTCATCGGTGATGTTGACGGAGGTTTCCTGGAATGTGCTCCAGACTGTCAATGAACTTCTTGTGTCAATGGGGGCATGTGACGTAGTTTATTTATACGATTTCCCAGACATTCACTTACAGTTACAACATCTGCCGCCACGTATTGATATTCTATTATCTGAGCTGGACTGTTCATTAGGAGCGCTATCGGAATACAGACATCGTTCGATTACTCACTGCACCACACTCGGAGGGCAGAGCGTACTCTGGACACAGACGGAGCAGCAGAACACCAGTGTCTAAAAGTTTGCATTCATCTCTGCAGCAGCTGCTCCTCTCATCCATCAATTATGCTCCATCAGTTTTGCAGCTACCTTAAGACGGGTGTAAAAATATATCTGTGGTGTGTGTTTCTGGAGAGGAGCAGCATCACAGCACACCTGCAAATGACACTAAAACGCTGTTAAGACTCTGATTGTAAAATCCAAAATGAGACTGCAATCATCTTGGTTTGGTGTTTTAAATAATACTCAAATGTCTTCTTGTTATGCTTCTAGTTCACTGTATGTTTGTACACAATGAAAATAAAACTGGCAAAGTTAATGCTGATAGCAGTATTTTGCAGGAATGCAGCCTCTGGCTCACACAACAGTACCTTTCTCCACTTTGAGCATCTCTGTGATGGCGCTGTGGTCCTGGCTGAGCTCTCCTAGCAGCCCTGGGGAGATGGTGAGCAGATCACAGCCTGCCAGGGCTTTCACCTGCCCTGTGTTTCTGAAGGAGGCGCCCATCACCACAGTGCTGTAGCCATACTTCTTGTAGTAGTTGTAAATCTTGGTCACACTCACTACACCTGAGGAAGGAGGGGAGAACAAACTTAAAGCCAAATGCATTAAATGCTCAACATGACAACATCTGTGATGTCAGACCAGACTGGCCATCCCATTTAAGTTAAAACACAGCCTTATCAAAGTTCAAGGAAAAGGATGTTTGTTAAGGAGATAGTATTTTAATTCATGTGGTTCCTCCTTTTTTGGTGGTTGTGGTGGAAAATTCAGGTGAAATGTTGAATTCTGAAACTTAACGTCTTTATTCACAGTTTTAAATAAGCTGATCCATTTGTTTCAGAGCAGAAGAGACCTATGCAGAACGTTCGGCTCCTGGTAAAAACCCCCTGAACAATGAACACTGAAGGAATTCTAACCAGGAGAAGTTTCAGTTGATTGCAATCTTCACTGCTAGATGACACTAAATCCTGCTCACTGTTCCTTTAATAGTATTTAATCTCCACAGATCAATTTTCTATTCATATACAGAGCAAGCCTATAGATTATACATTTCTAAGCAGGGGTGTGGTGCTGGTTGTTTAAGTACAGCAGAAGCAGACCTGTGTTGCGTGCCAAGATGTGGCTCATTTTAAAGGTTATGCAACAATTGTTCCTACCATGGAAAGTTCATATACATTATGATTACTTTTAATTATATATATATATATATATATATATATATATATATATATATATATATATATATATATATATATATATATATATTTGTTTGTTGTGTGTTATAAATGCCCTTTAATGCACTTTGACCTGTGTCTGTGAAAAGTGCTGTAGAAATGAATTTGACTTAATTAGCCTACATTAGTCAAGTATAAAATAAATAGGAAGTTTAATGAGTTCAAAGTTAGTGAGCTACAGACTGAGAAAAATGTATCTTATTCACTGTGCTGCACAAAGCTGCTGCCAACTTCTAAGGCGAAATGTTTTTTTTGCACATTTTGAATCAATCAGCGCATCTTAAATGTCGATATGACAACTAGGAGTACTGCATTTGTTTTCACTGGCTCTCCTGCATGACATACCTTTAAGTGATGCCTGAATCTTTAAGCGTTTTAAAAATATATATATTAGAAGTTCAACCGGATCATGGGAACAACTCAATCATTTCTTCACTTGAAAACAGTGGTACTACCGTTCTGGTGTGTCCACAGCACTGCACCGGTTTACAGGGGCATGGAGGGAAAAGAAGACACCGCCCGTGCAAAGAAACTTCGAACACTCAGCTGCTGTGACATTTTGCATACTATGGATCAATACAGCTCACCAATGCAAGGGCTTAAGCCAACTAGACTGTGAGGTCATGTATGACCCACAGGAATGCGTGGTGTGTGTTAAAGGAAGGCTATGCAAAGAGAGAGATTTCAATGGCCTTGTGTGGAGTTGCCTGGTGTTACCGTAGATCACATCATATTATAGGTATTCTCCATGTAAAGGCTACTAAATGAGGCTCTGAAACCATTCTAGTAGCTTTACAATCCCCTCATTAAATGTGCAGGAACACCGTTCTCTGCTGAATGAAATGTCTTTTTCACTACACAGGTAATAGATAATGTTTTATCTGAAGAGGTTTTTTGGATTCTGTGCAAGTGCAGGGCCAAAGTGGTCAGTGGCATTTTCGTTGTGCCACAGTGAAGTTGTATCCTCTCCTGCTCCAGTTTAGTCATTCTGGTGACTCGCCAAGCGCTGCTGTGGCAGGAAGGGTGCACAATAAGGTGGAGTGCAATGGGCAGTCCAGTGGCGCACTGCAAACTGGTGTCAAGAGCAGTTATGTGAGCTGCCAGCCTGCTTACACTAGATTAACAGCAGTCTGGGCATGGCGCCATCACGTTCAGACAGTGCCAATTATATTATATATGAAGTACTTCCCGTTCAACTGATTAACCTCCTCCACTCCCCCCCATTTTTAAACCATTTTTACCAGAGGGTGTCTACAGGTATTAGACGGTTCAATTTAATGTTTTTATGACTCTTTTTGACCAACTTTAGATCAGAATTTTGGACAAATTACTTATTTAAGCATTGAAGGTAAGTAGTGTATATGGGGTCTTGTGCAGGGGTAAGTGTTAAGAAGGAATATGGTTATTAGAGTGAGTTCACTCACATCACTCCAGTCCTGGCATCCTTACACTGGCTCCCTGTTAATTTCAGGATCCAGCACAAGATTTTGACCATCACTTACAGAGCCCTCCATGGTCAAGCACCTGCATACTTGACGGATCTGGTGTCCTTTCACTGTCCTGTCAGGTCACTGCGGTCCGCTGAAGGCCACCTACTTACTGTCCCTCACACAAGACTAAAGGTGATAGAGCCTTTAAGGCTGTTGCACCAAAATGGTGGAATGCACTACCTCATGAGCTGAGAGCGGCTTCTTCCGTGGACATTTTTGAAAAGCAGTTAAAAACACATCTGTTTAGGCTTGCGTTCCATTAATAGTCCATTGTATCATCTCTGTATTTCGTTGCACTTTACTTTTTTTTTGTGTGTGTGTATTTTGCATTGTTTCTGCTATTGTATTTTTTTGTATTTTAACTTGTGAAGCACTTTGTGAGTCCTCTCTGTGAGAAGTGCTATATAAATAAAATTTATTTACTTACTTAAGTCCATCTACATTTTGCCAACAGGTAAGTGCAAGAATGAAGTAAAATGACAGTATTATATTTTCCTTTAAAGATTTGTAACATTAGAAATGTGGACTTTTACACAGAAAGTCTTCACTTGTTTTCACAAAAAGAAATGAACAATGGATAAATTAAATTAGATAAAGTGTCTGTAGTAGTCAAGATCTCACAAATTCAAATTTTAGACTTTTAAGTCCTTATTGTTGTAACACTGAATTTAAGATATTTTGAGACTTTTTAAAGACCTGTAGACACCCTGTACCATTTGAAAATTGAACAACACCAAGACCCTGAGGAACACCACAGAAAAATCTATGTTGTGATTTGGTATTAATAACTTTTGACATTTGGAGCTCACTGTAAGAATTGCATTTTTTGGTGACTGGATGGCGAGCCCGTCTGTTCTGGAAACCCCCTGATTTTCAATATACTTATGAGAGCTGTACATCCTTCAAATGCCCGAGGTCTCCAGTATGTGGTTATAAAGTTTCACAAGGCTGTGATTATCCCAGAGGTCACAATAGATCAGTTTAGACTGCAATGTCGGTTAAAAAAATGATCCCACTACAATAAAATGGCTAATATGAGGACGAATATAATCACAGATGAATAAAACAGGGCTCACTGAATCCGCAACAGTCTCAGCTTTTCAATCATACTCAATTAATACAATTCTAAGACTGTTTTGGGACCCCAGTATGCAGCAATATTCAAATACCACGAGTGAAAATAACACATTTATACTGTGTGCAAAAAAAACCCTGAATGTTTTTGGCCCAACACGCCAAAAGTCGCCCAGCTTTGGAGTGTTATTTAACCCCCTCCCGACAAGCTAGCATGTCATGGTTGGTCTCCTGAGGTCTTCTAGTTTTATATAAAACAGAATCTTCACTCTAGTTTAAAAAACATATCACCCCGCTTAGCCTCTGAAAGACAGCAATGTCGGCCGAGGACGCCGGCTTTCTTACGCAGTGGAAGAGGTTAATAATGTAATTGGCAGGTATGTGTTCCATCTGCATCATCTTTGTCTGAGTGATGCATACTGTCACATGACAGTTATGTCACATCAACGGCTTAAATTCCAGAAACGAGCTGCTGTCAAACGACAGCAGTGACTCCCCCACTCTTATACATGTGTCATTTCTTAGTTATGGATCAGGTTTTTTACACAGCTGCACATGGATCACCACACAGGTACATAAAACTATCATTCTATCGCTTAACTTTCAGAACTGCCTGTTCCCGACAATCCTCTCCTGGTATCTATAGGCACGGGGTTACAAGGGGACGAACAAAACATGTGCGTCACATTTTCCACAAAACAAAAGGGAGCACCTATAGCAATGCTGTTTCATCAACAATACAGACGCACCTGTGAATGTGATGACGTTTATGAACAGAATCATGACTGTTCCAAATTTAGTGGTTAGGTCAATTTTAAAGTGGTGTAAGAATCAGTTTAAGAAAATGGATCCTCATATATTTGGCCAACTGCGAACAGATCAACAAAGTTTGTTTTGTCCAGAAAAGTACATCCAACCTAAACAGACATCATCTGCTATATTTGGGCTGCACCTGCAATGCTGCATTTCCCCACTGAGAGTATTTATTTCCTCTTAAGAAAGGCTGCTCCAAGCTCTCTGCTCTGATATCAAACTCTCAGTTTATAAGAGACAGAGGGAGAGGACTGCTGTCACCATGCCCAAAAACATCTACAAATACCCACCAGACAAACTGGCAAAAGGCTGAACTGTTTGAAAACCTGAACGGCTGCAGGAAGGAACTTCAACACTTGACAAAAACAACTAATTGAAAATCTGTGAACTATTTGAGCCATTTTTTAAGCAACTAGAATTCATTGAGGTTGTATGCCTCAACCAACCAGTCAAGTTGCACATACAGTTTACATTCATGTCTGTGGAAACACGGATGTTTCACACACACCTGTCCCTCAGCAACACACAAGATCTATACAATCAGCACAGTTTCAAGGTGGACACCCAAGATTGGTGTCACCCATTCAGTATCTGATCCAATGTCTCTCTTTCTGTTCCTGAGATATGGCATTGAATAATGGCCAGAGGAGTGTTTTTGCAGAACATTATGATGTCACAGCGAAGTTAACCTAATATAAAATGTCATCATGTCATCATCTGATCACATTTGACTTTAGACTTAAATCCACTGTAGTTTGCAACTATTAAATATCTATGTGGAGGAACTTAAAAAGTTGTTTTCCATGGCCTTCAAAATGAATCTAGCGCTGGAAAATGATTCTAATAGTTTCATTTATTTGGGTTATTAATCTTATTTATACACAGACCGTCAACAGAGTGGCCGAGGGAGGGAAGGAGTGAAACACACTTTGTCCACATTTACGTCTTGTATAAAAACACATCTGTCGCCTTCATCCAGGTGCTGTCTCCATGCCACACGATCGACTACAACTACCAAGAACGGTGACGCGCTGTGATCCACCTCACACACAAACTAGCAAACATGTGCTCACCTGACACAATCAAGCAGCTCTGTCTCCCACACATGCAGCCACATGTGGTACTGCGGTGATTTCATTCATCTCACATACCGATTTAGCGTAGCACATGCAACATCCAGATGTCACACTGTAAGCTAATTAACAGACAGGTTAAACAGAGGAACAGATCCGTGCCTCTCTGGAGAACTTGTGAGTGAGTGAGTGGAGCAGAGCTGTGCACAGAGTGTGAGAGAGGAGAGATGCACACTGGTATGTGTTATGTAACGTAACATGACCCTATATCAATATAAACTGTTGTCTAAATATTGATATATCATACATAGTCATTATATCACTCAGCCCTACCTAAAGGTGTTCTTGAGATTCTGCTCACAAGAATTCTCACAAGAATGGGACAGATGGACAACCCAAAACAGAATGCCTCTGGGCCTGACTATCGCTGGTGTGGAGGCATAAAAAAGCCAAACATTTGCTGGTTTCATGCTTCCTAAATATGATCGTTGGTGCTTTTCTTTGTCATATGTGATGATAATCTGAACAGCTTTGGATTTTTGGAATGTTGGTCACACAATCTGGGGATGTCACCTTGTGCTCTGGGAAATACACAGGGCGTGTTTCACTCAACACACAATCAACAAAACGATTAATCTAGAACACGACGGGCAGATTACAGATAATGTAAATAATCCTTAGTGGCAGGCCAATCTGATCCTGATAATGTGACAAAAGATGAAAAATCACATTCTATAAGAACTTCAGAACAAACGGCACTCAACAGCTGTCATCACTAGTCTGTCATCCTACATCCGAAGGCTTGATGCCTCAACTGACACAAAAATGTTCATAAAAAGACTGGCAGGTTTAGTTAGAGACTGGTCTCTCCGGTGTGGTGGCATGTTACTCCAGATCACCATCGTTAAGCTGTTAAACTTTGAATTCCTCTAAAAGGTACCAGAAACGAGGGCAGCGATGTCAACTGTACAACCTCGTCCAACTGCCTCCTCTAGACACATCAGTGTAGTTGTATAAGACCACATGATAAGACACTGGGTGCGTTTCCATCCACCTCTTTTTTGGCACATTTTCAATATGAACATAAAAAAACCTGAATGGAAACGGCAAAAAAATACAATAAAATAAGTCTCAAAATATCCCAAACATTTTTTTACGCTTGAGGGAAGTGGAAAAGTTGTTGTTTCTATTAAGTGTACATTACTGCGTCCAATGGAGACAGAGAGGTCTCTCCGGTGTGGTGGCATGTTATTCCAGATCACAATCGTTAATCTGTTAAACTTACTTTGAATTCCTATAAAAGGTACCAGAAATGACGGCAGCGATGTCAACTGTACAACCTCGTCTAACTGCCTCCTCTAGAATCACAACATCACGCTGGATTACATGTGCTCTGCAGTAATTTCATCTCACACACTGATTTAGCGTAGCACGTGCAAAATACAGATGTCACACTGTAGATGAATTGACAGACAGACTAAACAGAGGAGCAGCTCTGTGTCTCTGAGTGTTGCTGGAGAAACTGTGAGTGAGTGAGCGGAGCTGTGCTGAGAGGACCTATATCGACATAAACAGTGTTGTCTAAATTTATATTTTCCTTGATAATATATCAAGAAATCGTACACAGTCGTTATATCGCCCAGCCCTCCTCAAAACTCTCTATTTCCTTTGTCCATGGTGTTCTGTTATTATACATTAATTGTTTTCCTTCATTGGAGGTTTGACTGGTGCTCTTTTAATAACATCATCTCGTGATCGATTCCCAATATCTGCATCACAGTCGTGGATGAAAAAGCACATAAATTGCATTTTCTTTTGCCAAGTTTTGAAAATTTGGTTAAACTGGAACTGTTACAAACTGGAAACAGACTATTCTCTCTAACCACTGATGCATGGACACTTGCCACATGTTTATGTGACAGTCACAGCTCACTGTCTTTCAGGCCTGAGTTACTAAATTTTCAAATTAGAGAGCTTGGGGCTGATACAAAATTATCGCTAATTATGTTTTTGTTTTTCATGAAAACTGTGAATGTATTCAGTGCACCAATTAAAACTTCAGTTTACCTCCCACCCTGGAGGTGTCAAACATCAACAGTTAAAACAAGAATACCTCCTCATTCAGTGAGATGGTAGTGTTAAAAGTTTTTTTGGAAGTTGAAGGTGCCCTGTGGAGTTCTCTCCGAAAACAAATGTTCTGTGTATAATGGACGGCCTCCATTACCTGGGTCTTCATGTGGCTCGTAACTTTTGCGGTCTGTGTTCTCCTTGTACCAGTCGAGGATGCGTCCAACGAAGGGTGATATAAGTGTGACTTTTGCTTCTGCACAGGCTACAGCCTGGGCAAAAGAGAACAGCAGGGTCATGTTGCAGTGAACGCCGTGCTTCTCCTCCAGCTCCCTGCACAAAACAAACACAACAAATATATTTCATAAAAAAGTCACATTCAATAATGTGTCCACGCAATACTTAAACTACACATTATTAAGGGAGAATATATCAGCCTGAAACATCAACTCTGTTTTTTTTATAACTATATATTTTTTACTATCAAAAAGAATGAGATCACTGATTCCTCGTCAGTGAGGCAGGGCGGGGGGTCTGACGGGCGGGGCACTCTGTCTGCCAGCATCATGAATGTCTGGTATCTGGTCATAAAACTGTCTCCCTGCAACAACAATGTGTCTTGAATGTTCTGAGTGGTATGGGAATAAGTTCATTTCTGAAACCAACTGGGACACTCAAGAAAACGTGATGTACCCACGAGGCTTCCTTGTATGAACTGCTGAGTGAAGCTGATAAGCCAACACCCCAAATTCTACCTGCGTGGCACTCAGCCAACTGCAATTATTTTCACAGAGCAAAACAAACATGACTGGGTAAAGGCTGCAACCTGACTTATTTTGACATAGTTTTCATTTATTTTTGGTCTCTAAAATGTCACAGTGCACCACATGAACCTACATTACATAGTCTTGCCACTATTCTAAGAATCATCTGACAGTTTAGTGCAGTTCCTGGAGGCTGGCTTCATATTGATGTCTAGGCAATGGTGCATCATTATTGTTGAGTATTGTTTGGGTTTATTCATGCCTGCATCATGGATGATAAAAAGCAGGCAAGCAAATAATTGGAATTAAAAATATCAGCTTTAAAATGAACTCTCAGAATCAGCCAACATACAGCCAACATACATGATAACAGTATGCATGCATGATATGATGTTAATTCCACTACAGAAGAGACTTGCTGATCACTGAATACTAGGGCTGTCCCGAATACCATTTTTTAACATTCGGACCTAATTATATTGCAGAGTTTTGCACAGCAGCAACCGGATCTTTGCTCTCAAACCACAAAAAAATGTGATGGCACAACAGTCTCCTTCAGTACATTATTCTATGCTTTCTTTTGATTTTCACACTGGCTAGTCATCCTGTTTAATTTGTCTTCTGATTAAATCGGAACCGTTGAAACAAGTTGTAGGAAGCCTCTGCAAGTAACTGGTTGCTGGCGGACACTCTGTGCTGCAATAAAATGGTTAATCAGCAGTGCTGTGCACTGTAGAGCCGATGCGCTGCTGGTTCTGCCGGCCTGAAGAATATAATGTCTATAGCCTTACTGCTGTGTACAGCATTTATAGACTGAGCTGAGTAGTGATGCACGAGTCGACCCGTAACCCGCGGGACCTGCAAATGGACCTGCGGGTCGGGCAGCAGTGATCGTCTGTTAAATCGGTCTGTAAATGATATTTTGACATTATTGGCTATTACTGTCATGGCATCCGAAGGTACTGATGCGTTGAGCAGGTGACAGTCTGCAGTCGTTTTCAAAACACACTTGTGTCACGCACTCCAAAAGAAACTTGTTGAAACTTTAAACAATAATTTACTGTACAAAACGGGGGAAACAAATGCTGACAAAAACGGTTCCATAATTCATATTAAATTCAAAAGATAGCGAAAAAACAGCTACAAGTTAGAGTGAATTGTGATAAAGTGGTAAAACTTGGCATTGATCCACAGCCTCAGACAGATGCGCTCAAGCGTACCGTGCACACAAGCTACGTTGGTAGGCTATACTATATTTTCACATTTTGAACAATGCAATTTAAAAGTTTAGATTTTTATTGACAACCTACATTTACCAACAACAAAAAGACTACATTTAGCACCAAAAAATATGTAAAAAACAAACAAACAAACAAAAAACCCCCCACGAATATCGAATACCAAATTTTCATAACGAATACCTACCCACAGAAACGAATATTCGAATATCCGAATATTTGGGTACAGCCCTACTGAATATGTTGTAATATATCATCATATTAGATATCAGCAAAAAATCCAGTATTGTGCATCCCTATTCAAATGTTATCCATGGCTCAGTTTTTCTTCTAGTTGTCCTGCACGGTTGCTAGCACTGTACTTCCACGTATTCAGACACCAACATTCTCAGCTCCGCTATCGTCTTGTTTTTGCTTCCACGATGCCTGCTATTTAATCGGCCAAAGCCAGGCGGCAACCAGCAGAAGATCAAGCCGATGAATTCTGTGCAGTGAAGCAAAATCTGTGCACGCTCACGTGGGGAGGCAACTGCTTCATATCCCTGCTGCTGTGTTTGAAAGCGCTTCTACTCTGCTGCTTTGCCCTCACTGAAATGACTGGAGGTGGCGTGTTACTGCATGGCAGAGTGAAAGGCCCATTACAGTCTGGATAATAACAATGGGGATTTATTCATCTCGTATCGTGCCTAACTTTAGTGGATTATAACATATCGGGTATGGAATTAATCTGAAGATCCTTGTGACTGTGTTGAGTCAGCGTCACTGACAATATATCACAGTAAATAAAACATGTTTTTTTTTTAAATTCTGCGTCACAACAACCACAAGAGGTCTATGAGCATACAAACATAAATGTGTGCAAAAAAATATTAGGCTGATTGATCCAGTAGTCTGTGAGATTTGCTGCAGACAGACAGATACACACATGGACAAACACGCCACCGAACGCATGATCCCCTCCAGGCTTATGCATGGCAGAGATAATTAACGGTAAGCGAGCATATATAACATTACATGCGCACCTGCCGGCCTGAATCCCTTCCCATGTAGATGACAGCTTGATGAGGACACGCTCCTTGCTGATGCCTGCTTCTTCGTAGAGAGCAATGAGCCTCAGGGCCTTAGCCACCATTTCATCTTTATCAAAAGACAGTCTGTGAGATGGAGAGAAAACAACACAGCCATTACACATTGAAACACAGAGAGACAGTCTAGCTGGGGACACAATTATTTTGTTTTATCTAAGACTAATTTCAAATAATGTATTGAGTGGTGGTGGCTCAGCAGGTAGAGCTGGTCGTCCAGTAATTGCAAAGGGCTGGTTTTGATCCCCGGCTCCTCCTTTCCACATGTCCGTGAGCATGAGACTGATGTGGCTGCTGACTAGTTAAGGAAATTCCAACCTTAATTTAATGTTGTAAGGGTGGGATTATTGTGTGACAGTATCACACAAAACAGCAAAACATTATAGAAGGCATTTACTGTAAGCCTCCAGAGAGAGTCACACCATAATTTTTCAGACAAGAGTGATGACATAACCAACAATGTGATCTCTCTCTCAGTCCACGTGTTATTTTGAAGTGTTCAAGACAGTGCACATTTTGTAATACGACTGTCATAATTGTTATGTTGTGACATGTTATTTGCACCTACCTGGCGTCCACCTCAGTTGAAACTCTGCCTGGGACCTTCTTGAGGATCTCTAGCCCGAAACTCACAAACAGCTTGTCCATAGTGTTTGCTACCTGCTCCTCTTCAGTTCTGGATGGAGAAGGAAACATTTAGAGAGCTGGTTAAGGAGAGACACCCCTTTTTCATGCACTGGTCTTTTTAAAGTTTTTGGACTATTTTCTCTTCTCTAACATGTCTTCTTTCAGACAAGAGGAGAAAAATATACATAAAATATACATTTTTAATACAAAAAATGAGAAGTATCAACCAAGGGAGTTTCAATGTATTTTAAAAGTTTACCCTGTTCACCTGTAGTGTCTTAAATTTTTATCTAAAGATGTAGGGGATTTTACAATACATACTTTTACAAGCCATTTCCTTCAAGTAAGATTTTGTCCTCACACTGTGATCCAGCAGCACCTCAGCAGCACTTGCACACACAAAACTTTCTTGTTTTATTCCTTTCTATATTTAAGGTTTTGACCCAGGGTTTGTTCAGATATCCTTCATAGCACTGACTGCTGTAAAACTTCAATTAATTGCCTGGGATATTATTTGCTTAAGTCACTGACACCAACAGGCCTATATTTGGGACAGGATTTTAATTTCTTTCACACAAAACTGTTGCTCAAAGACGGGAAATACGATCGAATAGTTTATTTAAACCAGTATAAATATTACTTGTTTAAAAATTAGGCTTCAGATAATATATTAATAATGAATCATTCATCTGATCTAGCTCCAGCACGCAGTGCAT
Organism: Epinephelus fuscoguttatus; assembly: GCF_011397635.1. Taxonomy (NCBI): domain Eukaryota; kingdom Metazoa; phylum Chordata; class Actinopteri; order Perciformes; family Serranidae; genus Epinephelus; species Epinephelus fuscoguttatus. The sequence goes on from NC_064753.1 coordinate 42,762,440, forward strand.
CAAACAGAGAGTGTTACGGCACCCGAGGATTACGGTACCCAGCATACCAACACAACATCACTCTATCCTGTTAAAACAATCCTCACAACTTGGATTAATTTTTATGAAACACCTCTTTGATTCTTTTGATCAGTGGACTGATAAACTGATAACTTACAGGTAATCGAGGAATGGATGCATACTTTGAGGTAGGCAACAACCCGGTTATACATACATCTAAAGAACATCTATAAAAAAAAGAAATTCTTGGCAACCAGACCAAGCATCTGATTGAGACGTCGTTTATTTGTCAAAATGTGTATCCACACTGGTCTAGTAAAAGGGCTTGGGTGTTTAACAGGGACTGAGCTTTTAATTGAAGTTTATGGTCATTTCACATTCCAGTCCTGAAACCATGGTGACTTTTGTTTTGTTTTTTTAATGAGTGTTGACAGTATTTTCCAATTTATGGAGTGATAAAAAGAGAGATCCACAATTTTCTCTTTAAAAACCTTTGACTCCGAAGTGTCAAAAAAGAAGAAACACAAGTGTTGAAACTGGGTTTATCCAATGTTCAGATGTCTGTTGTGGAAATGTAAGCAAATCAGCATATATCTAAATACACAATGCATAATTTGTATATTTGCATGTAAAATTTTCATAAAACTTGTAATACAATAAATAACTGACTGAATGTAATTAATCATCTGGGGCAGTTTCATGGTTATATCTGTTAGAAATTTCGCCCAGTTCACTGGAGGTGTCTCCCCTTAACCAAACGCAAAAGACATTTTATGAAAATAGTCATTGTGTAGTTGTTATATTGTTCTTAAAGCTGCTTTTGCACATTCAAAAAGGCTGTTTGACTGAAGCAAAATCTGACAGATTAAGTATGCTACCAGCGAGCTGCAAAGTCACAAATCCAATCACCATCTCCTCAAAGTGTGGAGAACATCTCCAAACACTAAATACAGTTTTTAAATGTTTAACCACAGTCCCACCACATAAGTCTAAGAATTATATTCATTAAAAATGCATCAACTAACACATTACCATTAACTGCCTGCTGTAAATTAAGGAAGTTTGTCATCAACTTACACAGGGGAATCATGCTCTGAGCAACATCTGCAAAACCACATAAAATGTTCCCTTTCTTTAGCAAATGACACTTTAAAGCTGTTTATATTCAGGTTTGACCTTCGGTGTAATCCAACAGCTATTTTACTGTTCCTAATGACTAATTTACCTTATGTCTAAACGGAAGTAAGACAAGTCTAAACAGTCAAAATTGAGCACAATTTAATCCTTAAGGACAAACATTGTCTGCAAAAATGTTACAAATATTATAAGAACTAGAAGTGCAAGCAGTTATGAACGGGGGCCAAGCCTCCCTGCGCAACTCGGCCCCCGGGTGTCGCCCCGACCAAACATCACTAAGCTTTATGGCTGGCCTCAGGAGCGACTCTGCATCACGCTCACCAAATTTCATGCGAATCTGATCAACTTTCATGCTACTTGATGTTTCTCTGTTTATAGCGCCCCCTATTGGTCAATTTGCGCCAAATTTGGCACAGAGCCTCTGGTTGACCTATGAAACAAGTGAATTGAGTTTGATGTTGATAGCTTTTACTTTGACAAAAATATGCAATGGTATGTGTTTTTTAGCTAGCAGAAAAAAAAAATGTTTATTTATTATAAGTACCGCATTTTTGGAGTAGCAAAATTCTTTTGATAACTTTTTATCAGGCCAGTCTGGAGATTGTATGTGTAAAGTTTCGTGCAGATGGAGCTTAAACGCTAGGAGGAGTTTGAAAAATTAGGTTTTTGATGTGTAGCAACTTATTAAGAGACATATGCAGGTCTGTGTGCTATTCTATATATACCCTGTGAATTTCAAAGCCCTCAGTGTAAAAATAAATGTTTGTTGTTGATCTTGTAATAAGCCACGCCCACTTTGACCAGTCGTGATAAACTTCAAGTTATGGCCTCAGGAGTGACCCAGCATCATACTCACCAAATGTCGTACAAATCGGTGCTGCCATTTGAGAGATATAAATTTCCCATATTTGCAGCGCCCCCTAGTGGCCAACATTAGTCAAATTTGGCTCATACCCTCAGGGTCACATGCCAAGCAAGGATCTCATATTTAGTGTTGTTAGCATTTATTTTGACTGAGATATGCAACAGTTCGTGTTTTTATAGGTAGCTACCAAAATGTATTTGTTAATAATTTGTGCATATTTGTACCGAACAAAATTCTTTTGATAACTTTAGATCAGGTCCAGCTGACGACTGTCTGTGCCAAGTTTCACGCCGATTGGACAAAATCCCAAGGAGGAGTTTAAAAAAGCAGGTTTTCCAGTTTTCATGATTTTGTGAAAAAAAATTATAGGCGGAAATGGGCGTGGCCCAGCCCAGGTGATTCAGCACTATTCAGGGAATCTGGGGATATGAGGCTCTTGAATGTGTGACATACAGTGTGGGAGTTATAGCCCAAAACGCGTTGACCTTGGTTATAGCGCCCCCTGCTGACGGACCTATGTCATTTTTTGCGTCTGAGGTACGTGCAGGGGTCTGGACCAACCCTCCAAATGGCACCACCCTCCCTTGCACGGTTTAGCCTGCAGCATCACTTTTACCAACGGAAAAATAAAAATAGAGAAAAACTATAATAATAATAATAAAAACCCGAACAAAAACTATAGGGTTCCCAGCACCACTGGCCCCGCGGGCTTGGCCCCCTAACTACCTGAAATAGTCAATCATATTTTTCACCAAAACTTTGTGTTCTAAAAATCACTGAAATTTGTGCACTCTCCAGTATGAGAACAACAAAGCATGAAAACAACTCACTAAATAAAAGTTCATGCACATCCCTCTGTATTACAACTAAAGAAATGGTTTCATTTCAGGGTGTTTGGTTGAGCTCTCACTTGTGTGCAACATCTTACCCGCCTTTGGCGATGCCATATTTAATGGCCTGGTCCAACAGGTGCTGGTAGGCTGGCATCTTGGCAGCAGCCAGGATAAGGGACGGGTTAGTGGTGGCATCTTGAGGCTTGTACTCGTCAATGGCTGCAGGACAGGAAGACAGGGCAGAGTTATTTGAAAGTCACATACGCACACACCCAAAACCTGAATTCTCACAGAAATCAGTCTTGTAAATATCAAATATGAGACATCCACAAGTCTGGTATAGAAATTAGGTAGATGTCTTAATTACCTATTTTAAAATTAATAATTTTTTTTCTTGGTTCTGGATGTTTTCTGATCCAGTGAAGCACCATTAAATGATTAACTGAATTCCTTATTGCTCTGCAGGTGTTGGCAAAGCTGAGGTTAATTAACACTGTCCCACTCTCAAGTTTATTACCAAAGTTAAAACACTGCAAATATGTCCATAACTCTCATTTTCTTCCTCTCTCTCTCTTTATATTTATTTACAAATTTCAAATCATGAGTTAAATGACTGCTCTATAAAAAAAATAAGTGAATATAAAGAGAAAGGGCAAAGTACAAAGATGGCATTCAAAATTTTGGATTTGTAACAACTAATTGTTTCCCTTGATTGTTACACGTCTGATTTTTATTTTTGCATTTATTATTTATTTAAGCACTTTAGTAAAAAATAATTAAAATCATTTTAATTTATTTAATTTTAGCATTTATGAATACATCACTGGCTGCAAGTCCATCTAAACCTTTCCCAGAGGTGTCTGTACTGGCAACTGACAAACTTTAACCAGCTGGCCACCAATTATCAAGCTGAGATACCAAACTTCAAACAAGTTTTTCCTTGATCTCATTTGTTCAAAATGCGTCTATATGCAAGTTAAAAAGGTCCCAAAGTAAAGGAAGAACTGTCAAGTTGAATCTACAACATACTGATGCTGTCAGGTCTAATGGCGCCATCTACTGTGTAAAAATGTTGCTGTACCATCTCCTGAAAAGAAAGAATTCAGAGTCTGAGGAAGCAGCTGTATATTAGTTTTTCCTGCTGACATAAAGAACACAGTTTAACACCGCCTTTAGGAGGACAAAAGCTTAAGTAGGGTAATGATGAATGATTTAATGCCCTTTTGCTTATTACCAAAAGTTGTTTATATGCTGTTGGGAATTCTTGGACTCCTGTAATTAGCAAAAAAACTGATGCTGCAGCACCTCTGAATTTAATGTTAGACATAGTGATTACCCACCAACTAGTGCAAATCTCCTGAATAAGTAGCTGATGGAATATTTAATGCTAAAAACTCTCCCTAGCGATTATGATAAATCAACTTGAGCATTGAATAACCTTGTGTCACAACAAGGCCTGAGTTAATGTATTCTGTGACCCACAGAGCTGTACATTAAAAACATCCTGTTGCAGTTTACAGCACTGAACTGCAGTTTTTAATTTGATATGCATGAGCAGCCTTTTCATGAAGCACAGTGGTTTTATGTCAGCTCTCGATTGTTGCTGCCGAGTCCGCTGGGCGCTGCCAGCTCTTCAGCCTTAGAACAAAGCTTGTGTCTGTTCTGGGGCCAGTTATCTCTCAACCCCCCTTCAAAACAAAGAAACTGGATCCTTCTACAGGTCAGTGGGTTTGGACTCAATACTCGTGATCAACAGTTCAAGAAGACTGTACACAGTTCAAGAGCTGACTGCAGCAGCATTCCCAAGAGATGGGGTTGGATCTGTATAATACCTGGGGTTAAATTCATCAACTGGGTAAATATACAGCCTTCAGTAAATGAAGGAAACCTTAAACACAAATACAAGATTGTAAATAATAGAACACCATTACAGACTTTTTTGTACAAGCTGACACCTAAGAACTTTTACAATTTTTAGTTGAGAATTCTGATGTCACTTTTTTAAAAGTCATTTGTAAGTTGAACGTGAATATGCATCTTATAGTTGCTCTCACTGGTTCCTCTCAGCCGTTTCAAAGCACTGTTGCAGGATTTTTGTACTGAATCTTCTATATGCCAATGTCACAGTGTGTCATGGTTGGTCTCTGTAATCATGTGTAGGCCAGGACACTCTTGAAAAAGAGATTTTTAATCTCTGGTTAAATAAAGGTCAAATAAATAAATAAATAAATAAATAAATGCACATTTTAGCAAAATTATTGCAATTTTTCTAATTATGGTACAAGTGCAGCTTTATCTTAAGAAAAAGCACTTGTGTGATTTGGTGTTTAGTTGGAGCATCAGGGTTATAATGTCCGGAGAGATTGTGTAAAGGCATGTTGAGAAACATCTTATCAGCCACAAAATAAGACAAACAAAGAACTTCTTTTCTCACTGATGAATGTGCTCTGACTGGTCTAGTGTGTTGGATTTAGGGGAATATATTGGCAGAAATGGAATATAATATTTATAACTTTCTTTTCATTCGTGTATAATCACCTGAAACTAAGTACTGTTACATTTTTGTTAACTTAGAATGAGCCGTTTATATCTACATACATGGAGCCAACCTCCATCCGGTAAAAGGAAATCTTTTACGGGATTTCACAATGTTGTTTCTACAGTAGCCCAGAATGGACAAACCAAACACTGCCTCTACATGGGGCCACTCATGTTTTTGCAATGGCCACTACGAGTCTGGCACACAGCAGAAGTTTGAAATGGTTGCAATCAGGGCTGGAAAACTGCACCAGACACCAGCCAAAAGAAAAATGGTAATCTATTGAGTGGCTGTGGGACTTTTAAATTAATCTCCAACCCTGCTTGCAATCTCCAACCTCGCCGCTAGATGTCACTAAATCCTACAAAGGAGATGTGTGCACAAAAATCCCCAGCTTTGTACGCAATTTTGTGGTGCATGGAAATATAAGCAACTAAATCACCTCATGCAACCAAGCTTTACATTCAAAATAACTTTAGATAGGAAAAAAAATCCAGCCTGTTCAATATCACAGTCAGATTACTACCTTAATCTAAATGTCACATTAGTATGCACACAAGTCTCTCATCTGCCCAAAGCAATGGTAAACTATTCTTCATCTCACAAGGAACCTTCTCTAAATGCACATCTTCTTTAAACCCATCAGTGACTGTGCAGGATAATTAGTTACCAAGAAGCCTTGGGCAAAATTTCACAAGAACCCCCTCCAGTTACTTTAAAGCTTTTCTAAAGAACCTTTTTTCCCCACTTACGTAAGTGAAGCAAGAGTGTGGTGTTACACCATGTTTGACCAACTTCTTGCATTTCTTATGAGAAACAGAAAGGAGGCTGCTTGATGTTAACATGTCTAAACATGTAGGCTGTCTAGTGAAACCTTGGAAATCTTACAACATTCACCCAAAGCTTAAATGTTTTTTTTTTTTAAAAAAAAAAAGAGGAACCAATGGCTGCATAAATCTTGAATAATCACTCTTCTTATCACGATCACAAACTATTTTTTTTCCTCTAAGAGAGATTTCTGACAGAGGTATTTACTAGGGCTAGATGTAGTGATTACATTGTTAGATCAGCATTGTGTGAAGGAGACTGCTGATGTGGAGGGCATTGTTAGGTGAAAAAGTATCTGGTACTTGCAAGCAAACTGTGTCATCACCCTGTTTAGTTTGTAGTATTGTATTAGAACAGATGATCTGCAACTAACAGTTATCACTGTTGATGAATCAGTTGATTGATACGGTGATTGTAAAAATGTCTGAAAAATGTCCGGTTCCTCTGATGTCTTCAAATTGTTTAATGTGTGTTAGACTCCACTGCTTATTTTTCGTACTTTATTAGTAGCTTGTTGCCTGTAAAGAAGTTTGAGTTGCACCAACTTGAATGTAAACTTTGAAGAAGATTAATGTATGTACAAATATGGCTTTATGTCTGAGAAGCTGTTTCTTTGTGATTTGTGTTTATGTGAGTGATTTGGTTGTATATGCATGTATAAAAACAACAACAACAACAAAAATGTATGAAAAGGTGCTATACGCATCAAGCTGAATTGATTGTTAAGTTTTCAAACAGTCCAAAGCCATAACACATGAGAAAAATAGCACACAGTTGCTTTTGAGGAACTGGAAGCAAAGGATGTTTTTTTTTTGTGCGTGATGAGTGACTTAAGACAATGACTGTTAATGTACTAACTGATTAATCAGTTATGTGTAAGAGTATTTGGTACTTGCAGGCAAACAAGTCACCCTGCTTAGTTTGTAGTATTATTATCAATGTCGATTAATCACTCAATTGTGTTTTTGATTGTTATTAGCATATAAAAATGTCAGAAAAGACATTTTTTCAGAGTCCAAGCTGAAATCTTCAAATTGTTTGATGTACATTAGACTTCAATAATTTTACTGCTCATTTTTTGTACTTTATCAACTTGTTAACTGTAATGAAGTTTGAGTTGCGCTAACTTGAATGTAAACTTTGAAGATTAATGTATGTACAATCATGGCTTTATGTCTGAGGAGCAGTTTCTTTGCTATGTCTGTTCATCTGTGTCTCAGTGTGTGCTTTGGTTGTATATGCATGTATGAAAACAGTTCCTAATAAACCTTGTATAAAAGGGTACTGTACAAATTAAGTTGAACTGACAAGTTCCAAAGAGTCCACAACCACAGCGACATACTTGCTTTTAAAGGAGCTAGAATCAAGTGATGTTTGGTATTTTTTGCTTGATGACTGACTCAAGACAATGACCGCTTACTAAAAATGTTTTTCTGTTGATGGACTGATTGATTAATCACATTATAATTACACTACTGCACAGCTGTTCCTGTTCTTGAGCCCATTTCCTGTATGCATGCATCAACTCAGAATCATTTGACTAAGTTACAGTGAGCAAATTATCCAATTTTACATAAGTCACGCTGTATCAAATTTAAAAACGTTCATGCAAACATCAAGCACACTGCTCTGCTGCGTAATAAGAGCATCACGATCAGTTTTCCAGAGTCATGCCCTGGCTGCACAAACCAGTTCTGTCATGTCATCATGAGTCTGCAAGCTCTGGGCGAGGAACTATCTGGTTTGCATCACAGTGTAATTGTATTACTGCACACAGTTCCTCATTCTGACCCATTGAGAAACATGACCCTTTCCTCTGGGGCACGACAGGGACAAACAAGGAAGCAAAAATCACTTTTTACACCTTATTGCGAGTTAACTCAGGGTGCACAGCAGGATAAAACTTAGTCTAGCGACCATATCATCTGTATTTTAACAACACACACATGCTTGTTTGGTGCAAGTTGTAGGTAGCTGCACTGTGTGGCATTTGTGACGTTGTTAAGAGGCTAATTTAAACAAAATACTCACATTTGAACTGAAAAAGCAAAAGACGTCATCTAAGTTAGCTTGTTCGCTAATGCGGCTAACGTAAAGTAGCTACTGTCACTAATTTAGGTAACGGTAATAACAAGTAATCGGATTAACAGGTTGTCAACTTTAACGCTAGTAGTTAGCGCGTAACTTATCATAAAACCCTCCATCAGTTGGTCAGCCTCGCAGTTAGCTAGCTAACATTAGCATGCCGGTGTAAATGAAATGAGATCGATGCTAACAGTTGCAGCTCACAGTTGACACCGCGGTCATTCGCATTATCCTTCCTGGTCAGTTAGTTAGCATGCTAACCAGGCTAACATTAGCATGGGGTTGAAGGCGAGCGGTGTTTACCGTTAAAGTCTCCGGTGTCCGCCACCACCACGGTGTACTTCTTCAGCTGGTTCAGCGCTGACTCCATTTTCATCCGTTTGTCTGGCGACACACTGGTCATGATGAGCACAGACTGGGACCCTTTTATACACAGAAAGCACGTGAGGGCAGGCGGAATGTCAGAGTGACGGGAGCGCGCGACGCAAGAGGGAAGCAGTGAGCGGGAGCGCGCTCCAAACAGGTGAGACTTTAAGGAAGCTCGTGCAGGAAAAAGAGTACATTACTGCAAATGAAAACAATGAAAGGAAACAGTCAGAAGTATGACGTGTTGCTTATAATGATCCAGTAGAGAAAGAAATACTGAAATCTTTAACTTTAGTAAAATAAATAAATAAAGCAATACCACCGTGTGGAAATACTCTTTTAGGGACTGTCCTTTACTTGTCAAAGGGTAGGGGTGGGCTGGATTATTATTATTATAATTATTATTATTTACCTTCCCCACAGCTACAAATATTTTTCTTTGAGTCTCCCTGAGTGAGTAGTGTAAAAATGCACGACGCTCCCTCCACCATAAAGAAGAAGTTATTAGATATTTAAAACCTTGGGGAGCGAGGGGGAAGAAGCTAACATGGGGTAAACTGCTAACATGTGCTGTGTCTCAAATCGCGTACTTCTGTACTTACACTTAATATACTGAGTGCATAAGTGCGTTCACACTGAGAAGTATGGAAAAATGCAGTGCACTGTGAGCACCCGGATGGTGCACTCGAAACGGTCAAGAAGTTGAGTGTGGAACTGTGGACACTTCGCGCCCTCAATGGTCGCCATCTTGGTTACGTAGCGAAAGGGGAGGGACCACTTTTCAAACTGGAAATAGCAGCTGAAGACTGTGCGACCGTGAACATTGTAGCATTGTACAAATTCATGTGTTTTTTGCACTAAGCACCACTATACTTTTGTTGGATATAAGCCAGCAGTATGTGTGTTGGGTCAATTTAGCAGTGTGTAATGATTTGGTACCGCGAATGCTAATGCTAGTGCTGCCATAAGGTCTGTGGTTAACACAAGCTTAAGAGACTTTCATGTTTTATTCTACGACATAAAATTAGTCAACCCACTGTCTCGCAGGTTAACTCTTATTGCAGCGGTGCCTGGACAGCATGACGTGTGTGGTTGTGCTGCTGCCGTGGTCCTGCCAGATGCCTCCTGCTGCTGCTGCCATCATTAGTCATTAGTCATACTTCTACTGTTATTATACACATATGACTATTGTCACACATGTATACTGCCAGATATTAATACATACTTTCAACATATTGTACCGCAGTAACCAGAACTATAACTATATTATTACTTTCAACAATGTTGTTGTAAGCTACTGTCATTACCTGCGTCTCTCTCTCTCTCTCTCTCTCTCTTTCTGTCTCATTGTGTCATACGGATTACTGTTAATTTATTATGCTGATCTGTTCTGTACGACATCTATTGCACGTCTGTCCGTCCTGGAAGAGGGATCCCTCCTCAGTTGCTCTTCCTGAGGTTTCTACCGGTTTTTTTTTCCCCCATTAAAGGGTTTTTTGGGGAGTTTTTCCTTATCCGTTGTCAGGGTCCTAAGGACAGAGGGATGTTGTATGCTGTAAAGCCCTGTGAGGCAAATTGTGATTTGTGATATTGGGCTTTATAAATAAAATTGATTGATTAATTGAGTAAATATCCGACTTGTGAACTTCGAAGCTTTGATGAGTCTTAAAAAAGGTGATTGCTAACAAACAGCTAAATGAGACTTCAGAATGTCATCATGCCGAGCCGAGCCAAACACAGCTTTACAGTCTTGTTATGGTGGTAACATTAGGTCAACTTCAGCTTTTTATTTCTGGTGTTTGCATTGAAGCTATCACAGGGCTGACACATAGAGACAGACAACCATTCACACTCACATTCACACTTATGGTCAATTTAGGGTCACTGATTAACCCTTTGAACCCTGAGCAAATTGGCTTAATTTCTTTAGAAAAACAAGGGAAGAAGGCAATGACCAACAAAAGAAGAAAAGACCCCAAAAATGTGCAAGAAATTAGTAAAAAGAGAGAATTAAAAACAAATAAAAAAAAAGTTTTTAAAAAAAACACACAAACAAGGAAATAGTGCTAAAAAACCATAATAATTCTGTAATATAATTTTAAATTATAATAATAAAACATTTCCCTAGTTTTTTATTTTTCTCATTTTTTAAAATAATTTTCTAAATGTATTTATTTTGCTGTTTGTAGAACATTTCTTACCAAGCTGCTCATTGATTTGACCCCCCAAAAAGAAGAAATTACCTCAACAATTTGCAAGAAATAAGTAAAAAGAGAAAATTAAAAACAAGAAAATCATTTATAAAAAAAGGTTTTGTTTTAAAAAACAAACAAGGAAATAGTCCTGAAAAAATATAAAAAATTATGTAACCTAATTTTAAAATGTAATAATAATACCTTTTCCCTAGCATATATATTTTTTTTCCCTAAAAAAAAAAATAATTCTAAATCTACTGTATTAATTCTGTTTTTGCAACTTGTGCATGTCTTCTGCATGTCTTTGGACTGTGGGAGGAAGCCGGAGTACCCGGAGAAAGCCACTGGGAGAACATGCAAACTCCTCAGAGAAGGGCTCCCCCACCCAGGGGTTCGAACCAGGAACCCTCTTGCTGTGAGGCGACAGTGCTAACCACTGCAACACCGTGCTGCCCAATAATCCAAAATCCTATGCAAACAATGTCAAAGATGTAGACTACAAAATATTAAAAATAAATTTATAAATAAATGTATTGTAGGAATAAAGTTCCCATCTTTAACCTTATATCTGCTGTGCACTAACATTTGAAGTACTCTGTGAATTATAGAGGGATACTACATGCAAAGTTTAATATATGTTATATATTTAATTACACAAAGAGAATCACAGAGTCTGCTCAGTATTTTAACCGCATGCGGCTGTGTGATGTGATTTTGATTGCTTGATTACCTCAATAACTGTTCCGAGGCACCTGTTCCTGATAAATCTTCTTCTTGCCCTGCAGTAACAGCTACTTGAACATGACTCTTATTTGCAATAATGTGGGGACAATTTAATTTAAGAAACCATTACATTTGCTGCAATTGCCTTGCTCACCTTTCGGTGTATGTGCCTGTATTAAAAACGATACTTCAACCCTCAGGCTTCAGCAGTATAATCCTACCTTCGCTTAACTCTATTACCAACCTTGTAGGTCTGTTTTACTGACGTATAGTATTTAATATAATCTCACAGCTGTTATTAGTACTAAATACAAGGCATTGATTATTACCTGGATCATTTCAAAGAGCTTTACATATTTCCGTGTGTGAAAACCTTCCTTTAGCAAACAATTTCCACCCTGAAGGCAAAAATAAACAAAGGCCTACATCAGTGCGGTTAGGATGCTTTAACTATGTAATCTCTTCTCTGTTTCTTTGTTTGCACTTCTTCTATTTTGCCAGAATGTCAGGTTTGTTAAGTTTGTGGAGGTTGTAGGCCTGTGGTTTACATCTTTGACATTGTTTGCAGCACTTAGGAGCACTTAATAAGCAGTACATTGGAAATTAAACTTAATGAAACTAGTTTTTCTTGTCTTTTAGCACTTTGCAGGATACTGCATACTTTCTTTCACACACTGTGACACTCATGAACATTTAAATCAGCCATGTGAGGTAAAAAATATAAGAATCATCTTACTGTACATCAATGGTGGAAAATAACTAAGTACATTAACTCAAGTGATGTACTTTAGTACAATTTTATGTTAGTTTATACCTCTATTTAATTATATTTCAGACGGAAATACTGTACATTTACCCTGCCACACAGATTCACATTATTAATACAAAATATAGATCAGCTAGTAAATTGTGATGTGCTGTTATACACTGCTCAAAAAAAACTGAGCGAACACTTAATGGTCGCAGTCTAACAACTTCAGAGATATCAATCTGTCCATTTAGGAAGCACAAGTGATTGTGAATCAGTTTCAGCTGCTTTGGTGCAAATCAAAGTGACAACAGGTGCAATGGAGAGGCAAAAGCAAGACAAGCCCCAAAAAGGGAATGGTTTTACATGTGGTGTCCACAGACAGTTGCTCTCTCCTTATCCTTCCTGACTGATTCTTCTCTAGTTTTGTGTTCTGTTAGTGTCCTTGTCACTACTGGTAGCATGAGGCGGTACCTGCAGCCCAATCAGGTTGCACAGGTAGTCCAACTCCTCCAGGATGGCACAAGAAGGTTTGCTGGACCTACCAGCACAGTCTCAAGAGCATGGAGGAGATACCAGGAGACCAGCCGTTGCACAAGTAGAGCTGGACAGGGTCGTAGAAGGGCATCAACCCAGCAGCAGGACCGGTATCTGCTCCTTTGTGTGAGGAGGAACAGGAGGAGCACTGCCAGAGCCCTACAAAATGACCTCCAGCAGGCTACTGGTGTGCATGTTTCTGACCATGCTGTCAGAAACAGACTCCATGAGGGTGGCATGAGGGCCCCACATCCTCCAGTGGGACCTGTGCTCACATCCCAGCACTGTGCTGCTCGACTGGCATTCGCCAGAGAATGGCAGAATTGGCAGGTCCGCCGCTGGCGCCCTGTTCTCTTCACAGATGAGAGCAGGTTCACACTGAGCACATGTGACAGGCGTGAAAGAGTCTGGAGACACCGTGGTGAATGTTATGCTGCCTGTAACATCATTCAGCATGAGCAGGTTGGTGGTGGGTCTCCTCTGACCGTTGTTATGTCATTTTGTTCTCAACAAATTATACAATGTAAATCAGTGAAGATTTTCAACTTGTTCCTTTATTTTTTAAGCTACACTACAGTATAAAAAGTAATTTAAAATAGCTTTGCCTCTACTAGCTGCAACATTAAAGTGATACATGCATAAATGGGCCATTCTGCATGATGACAACTTTTACTTTGGGTACTTAAAGTATATAGTGATGCTAATACTTTTGTTCTTTTGCTTAAGTAATAGGTCTGTGTTGGTGGTGTCATCTTATGGATAGGAAAACCAGATAATGACTCATATTTTACCGAGGATTATTCACACATGCTCACCCCCGAGGTCAATGTAAGAACACACCACAACAGGATCTCAGGCTGTAAGTTAACAATCGGAGTGCTTCCTCCACCACTGTTTAATATATGCACACCGTGACGGCCTCAGGGCCTCTGGCAGGGTGTGTGTGTGTGTGTGTGTGTGTGTGTGTGTGTTGTGTTTCGTGTTTCAGTGTTGCAGGTTCCTGGTCAGGCAGAGCTGGAGGCAGCTGGCTATTGTCTACAGGTTACATAAGACCTGCTTAGTTAGTTGCCTGTTGTTTTCTCTGCCAGTCACAGCCATTGAATTTCTCTTTTTTTGTTACCTCTGTTGAATAAAAGCTCCTAACCTTTCCATGTGTTTCCCCTGTTTAGTATAGCCTTTGAGCTGGACCATGCCAAAATCTATCCAGTCTTGTAAATAGAGTAACTACCTTTTTAATAGCCTTCAATTTAAAAAAAATCCAACCAATATTTATAATGGCAAGATCATATAGCCCTGGTTTTCAAATACACCATAAAAACATTTGACAAGAGCAAAACGTTTTTTGGCACTATAAGCACCCGGCCGTGTCAGACATCTTGTGTGCTAGTAAGCAAGAGAGGAAACTATCATTCTCTCTTTGTTTAAACAGTAAAAACAGTTCATATTTTTAGCCACACTGGAGGCATGACTTTAGGGATAATTTGTCAGTCGTTAGTTGGTTCACTACTTTGGTTCAGACTGAAATATCTCAACAACCGCTGGATTGATTGCTGTGAAAGTTTGGTTCAGACATTCATGTTCTCCAGGAAATGAATCCTGGTGATCTCCTGACTTTTCTTCTAGTGCCACCGGCATGTCACAGTTTTACAAGAGGGATTATCACAAAATATATTCATGGTTCCCTGATGTATCCGGGTCACAGGTTCCCTGACTTTCCTCCAGCATTGTAATGTTCACATTTGTGGTTTTGAGTGAAATGTCTCAAGTTTTGGATGAAATGTCATTAAAAAAAATTTTTTAAGATATTTTTTGGGGCATTTTCACCTTTAACGGATAGGACAGACAAGTGTCGTGTACAAGGCGCCCCATGTACAAGGCTGTTGCCGCTGCGGCAACAGCCTTGTACATGGGGTGCCTGCTCTACCACTAAGCCACCGACGCCCCAAATGTCATTAAATTTAGTGCAAACACCTGTGTTCCCCCTCAGTCTGAATTTTATTGCTGTCATCCCTTAACTTTTCATCTGGCGCCATCATCAGGTCAAAATTACAATCTATCGAACTGTGTTTGTTTTTTGTTTTTTTTTTGTAATGACCCTCCCATGAGCCTCATCTGTATTGTGTTTTGTGCTTCTTAGTAAACGTCTATATGCTAACACACTAATATAAGATGGTGAACATGGCAAACATTACAGCTGCTTAATATAAACATGTTAGCATTGTCATTGTTATTATGTTAGCATGCTAATGTTAGCATTCCGTTCAAACCAGTGCCCAGTCTACAGCAGTGGTCACCAACCTTTTTCCTTAAAGTTCCTCTTTTCTATCATTAAGTAAACCAGTGGTTTTCAAATGTTTTGACATGCCTGTATTTATATCTGTGCACAATCGCTTCTATAACGTGTGTTATCACTCTTATCACGACATAAGACAATAAAAATAAGAAAAAATAAGACGGGTAGCTTTCATGATACTGTCTACTGACATTTTTTCTTTTCTTTTCTTTTGATGGTAGGTCATCTTCGGTGATGCTTGGTTGTAATTTGCTCTGTACAATAAAGCAATCGGTTGTCCCACACACAACTTTCTCCTTTTAAATGTTATCATCCCTCACACTGGCTGCTAATTAGAGTTGTACCAATGTCGATACCAGTATCGAAAATGCCTCCGATACTGCCTAAAATGTGGTGTTGGGTATCGGCGAGTACAGCCTATGACCAATCCGATACCACGTAATGCCTCATGTCATTACGCATACGCACACTACAGGCAAACAAAACGGAAACAGAGCGGAGTTTAAAAAGCATTCTACTGTAGCCTTTAAAATGTCTTTTTTACCAAATTGTGTGGCTGCACTTTAACCTGTGTATTGACCTGTGTCAACACTGGATAATAATAATAATAATAAAAAAAAGTTTTATGGCATTCATTCTACTATTATGTTTTATTTATTTATTCATTTCTTAATATTTTACATAGAGTTTTAGGAGTTGAGAACAACTCATATCAACAATTCATATCCCATCCATTTTTATTTTACGCGCTGGTATCAGATCGGTACTCGGTATCAGCAGATACCTAAGGTTCAGGGATCAGAATCGGTATCGGGAAGGAGAAAGTGGTATCAGTACATCTCTACTGCTAATCAGGGCTTTTGATGTGTCACACATTCACAATTCCCACGCATAAATAGCAACAAATAGGTTCCCCGTGAAGGTTTTTTAAATTAAATCAAATTAAATTACATTTTTCAGCTAGAGTTTTCCTCTTTAGTAGGAAATGGATGTGCACAACATACTGATACAGTCAATTAAAAATCCATTCATAACTTTATGCACAGGCACAGTTGAATATTGTAATAATAATGTGGTGTTATCACAAAATCCCACTGCACACCTGATGTGGCATCACGGCACACCAGTTGAGAACCACTGGAGTAAACTGATGACCCTTGACTAAGTGACTGATTTAATGGATATTTAATACTATTAATAACAGCACAATACAACTGATAAACTGTACAATTAACCAAAATAGTGAAAAGAATAACTGCATAAAGTTTGTATAAAGTGAGTGATACGTTTTGGGGAGATTATTTACTGTGATTGCTGCATCAGAGATGAGTTTTCCTAATATTTGTGGAAACTTTCACTACAATTCTCTGTATGTATTATGCTTTTGTTTTTTAAAAACAAATCATTTTTAACAATGTCACTCTAGCACTCTATTAACTTTTGGTTGTTTTAACTGCATACTCCTCTAAAGCATGTCGAGGCTGTGAAGCAGAAACAGCAACCTAATTTATTTTTCTTCACAGAAATGAATTAAATTCAAAGAAATGCTGCATTATAGGCCAAATGTATGTATATATATTATATATATAAACAGTTTTCTTACACCCCTTACATTCAAGGAGGCCTCATGACACCACGTGAAGCTCTGGTGACCTCTAGTGGAGGTCAGGACCTCCAGGTTGGGAATCAGTCCACAGCACACAGCCCCACAGAGCTGCTACCGTGGCATGTACATCTAAGTTTTGTTCTTCTTTACAGGAAACAACAGCATCTGCACTCTGCAGTGAAACATGGTGGTGTGACCTTTTTGCACTGCGTCCTCAAAAACAACTGTATAACAAACAGTGTGAAAAGGTAAAGACAACAACTATTTGAGAGTACACACACAAATGTGTTAAAAACATTGACAATCGTCCAATAAAAGATGTTCATAAACCAGCGCCAAGAGGAGATGGCTGTCTTCCAGTCCAAACTCAGGAATGTGTCCAAACACTGTTATGCTAAAAATGTATCACAAGCCACAGGCCACATCACAGGTCCTGGTTTATTTCATATAACTCACATTAACATTGACTCCTACCAGCAACGGCAGATTCTAAAAACCTCTTTAATACAGTGAGCTGTGAAAATAACCTGTCACCAGTATGTGATGAAAATATTACTTTTAATAAAAAAAGAATTTGCTTATAAACCAGTGAAACTGTCTGCAGAGGGTTATTTGTGTTTATTATAAGCAGCTATTTGTATTCATCAGATGCTGTGTTTGAATCGCCTACTGAATCAGAGCAAATTAGCCTATAAATTACTTTTGGAAATTGTCAGTGGGCCAACAGCTTTACAAAGGATGATTATATTATGTCAGGTGCTGCAGCGTCACTCACCACTAGATGTCGGCCTTTTGCTGTTTTGGCCGGCAGAGACAGTCACATGTGCATCCACGCTGAGTGAGAAAGAGAGGGAGCGAGAGGGAGTCTGTGGAGAGGAACAACTTGGGAAGTTTTGTCATACACTGAGGGAAGACGAGGGGCAGCCGGGAGAGAGTGTAGAGAGTGAGATAAGTGAGTGGTAAGTCATTTTCACTTTTCTCTTACACTATTCAAATGAGCTGTATCACTTAACTCTTCCTCCTGACCTCTCCTCTTCTCTGCTTCCTCCACTCTTCAGCTCTTTAATTCTGTATTCCAGCTCCAACACAGATGTCAGTGACCTTGTTTTAGAGATTTAACTTTGATAAATGGGGAGCTTTTGCCGACTGAGTTTGTTTAATTAGAAGGGATAAACTATATCCTGGTTCCATTTATCTTGCGTGAATTGGTTAATGAGTGTTGTTTACTTAAGGGTGGGATTACATTAATCATACTCGAGCTCGCTCATTATATCATTTGCTCACAAAAGCCACTCTTTTACATTGGCCAGTGTGTTTATTCCACTTGTAAGCTGTTGTCCGTAGATCAGTTGTTTTGTCAGTGTGTTTTGATTGTGGAAATGTGGTGATGTGTGAGAGTGAGGCGCTCTGATTGGCTGAGGAATGTTCCCCCTCGGATCTTGATGAAAGACAGAAATAAACTTGTGGAGAAGAACAACATTTCAGAATACCAACCATTCCTCAAGCTATTCCCTCCCTTCATTTTTTCTTCTTCTCTCTGGAGGGGTTACAGGAACTTAAGGCCTCACTGACTTCTCAAAGCTGTGGCTGGCTGGCAAAGTGCAGAGGAATTCACTGCCATACAATGTGCCCTTATGTTAGGTTAGCAGAGGTCTTAAATTCTGCCAGATGAAGCTGCTCCATATTCCATGTGGCAGGGGCACATTAAAAATTAATCTGGACTTTAATGAAGGCAGAGAGGCTCTATTAAAGGGGAAATCTGCCCTGCAAACAGTTAAAACAGGAGCTGGTCTTTGTTTTCCTGAACCCTGTGTTGTTGTTTTGTGGCATATTTTTTTTTCTTATTGTTACATCAGCGGGATTTAAAAAGCAGGAAAACATCTCAGCTGTCCAAAAATATCAACGCTAACTGAGAGTTTTCGCATCAGTCCCTCAGAATCAAAGAGAAAGTTTTTATTTTTATTAAAGCCTCTACAGTTTGTGCTGATTCTCAACAGACATACATGGAGAAATGTTTTGTCGTAGAGTGAGAGATGCCGTTTTATGTACACTGACAGAAACCACAATAGACCAGAATGCAATGCAGCTACAAGACATTTGAATAAGAAACACCACTCTGACTTGTTCTCAGCTAGAAATACTCTGTATGGAGCTTCTGCGAATATCAAAAGTTAACACCCTTCCTTTAGGAGTTGCCAGCCATTTTCCAGACACCCCACCTCTCCAGCAATTCAAAGTATTTTCTACAGTTTCCACTTTATTAGGTACACCTGTCTAAGACTAAAACAGTCTAATGCAACAGTCCTGCAATAAATCCTTCATGACATTAATGTTCAGTGTTTGTTGAAACTGCTTTAAAGAGGTGTTGGTTCAACTTTATGGTCATTTGGAGGATGTGCTGCTGCTGCTGCTGGACTGTATTTATTTATATATATGGAGGTGTTTCTACTACAGTAACATATGGAACAATATAATGTTTATTATAAGATAAAAATACAATTCAACAGCAGCACAAACTCCAACCTCAAAACTGACCATAAAATTGACTCTACACCTCTAAAACACTGAACGTAATAACCATAAAGGTAGAATTTATTGACGTGTTGGTATATTAGACTGTGTTAGTTTTGGCTGGATGACACAGTAGTGCAGTTGCTGGCACTGTCGCCACACAGGAAGAGGATTTAAGGTTTGAACCGGCTGGCCTGGTTGGGCCCCTCTGTGTGGAGTCTCCCGGCTTCCTCCCTTTGTGTCCTCCCATGGTCCAAAGACACAATGACTTTAAATTGCCCGTAGGTGTAAATGTGAGCATCAATTGTCTGAATCAATAGTCTGGTGAAGTGAGCAGGGTTTACTTTGCCTCTCACCCAGTATCAGCAGGGATTGGCGCCAGCCCCCTGCGATCCTTAGGGCCCAGACACATCAAACTGTCATCAAAGAGTGGTGATAAAGGCCGACTGTCGCGTTGCATCTTGGCCGAAAAGTTACGCTGAACACGCTGCAAAGACTACAGACAATGTTCTGTACCTACGTGAGAGGAAATAATTCTCTGTGGGCAGCTGGCAGTACTATGTATTCCTATTAACAAAACCCCCCAAAAAACTCCTGCATGAAAACAGAAGACCAGCAGGAAGGATTCAAGACGCTAGTTAGCAGGTTAGCACATTAACAACACAACCTGATGTTGAAAGAACAAATTATATTTACTTTGTGCTAGCGAACAATATCACAAACAATTATGAACTGTTTCTGCTCATTGGCTAATACAACAAATTTGCTTTGATCTCATGTCGTCCGTTTGTTTACTTTCCTCACTTTTATTTGTCTTCCCGTGCACTGAGTTGACCTGCCAATCATTGTGATTTCTCTCACTGATGGGCTCAGCTGTCTCTGTTGTCGATTCAACATGCTGAATCAGCCAAAAAACAGACGCCAAGGGTCAACTAGTGACAGCAGTGCGGGACACACTGCATCTGCTTGTATTTTAACTTAGTTTAATATTCAAATAAAGACTCAAAAGCAAAATGGCACTCGTCTGATTATCAGATTTGGGTAATGAAACAATAACTTTATAATGTGTTATCTAAGTAAAATCTTATAAAGTATAACATGAAACATTTGCTGGTCATAGCCTCTTAAATATGAGGGCTTGCTGTTTCTCATTTCTTCTCATAATTAATTGAACAGGGTGCAGAGACTTGTAATTAGGGACGCACCACACTGACTTTCATTTTACTTTAATTTTATCTGCCGATAATGAATACCAATCTAAAGTCAGTGTTCTTTTTTCCCCAAATTATGAATCTGAACAACAGCCACCTCGCTGCTTGGGAACTCATTAACAAATAAGACAATATTATGTCTCGGGGGTTTCTGTGAGCTTTACAGATTAAGTTGAGTCACTGTAACTTAGAGCAAAATCAGTGATTTTTATCATGACACTGATGAAAAAACTTGCTCTCACTGAAAAAACGCCATATAGGTCGACTGTGCAAGCAGGCCATTCTGACCCATACTAATGTTTATTTTAAAGTGTGTTAAGTTTTAATGTGTTAAGTTTTAAAGTATTTGAAAGTTTAGTATAAAAGCAACAAAGTCCACATAGTGTGTTAAGATGGAGGAAGTCCTATCGGTTGGGAGGAAGGGGTGGTGGCTGGGTCAAACAAGCACAGGACCCTCACCCAGGACACCAGTGTTCGTGCCGCGAGTCAAAGTTGAGTTCTTTTAATACCAGTCTAGTGACGTCTGTCAGGTAACATACATAATGTAACATTAAGGGCTGCCCGTGAGAGTCAAAGATTCAAACTGATGGTCGGAGACCCCTCAGTCAACTAAGACACCTCAAGTCGAGCAGTCGGTGGTTAGTCAGTGTGTCAAGTGTTCTGGTCCCCAGATTTAGCTGCAGAGTGAGCGCTCCTTGCTTTCACTCACTGGTAAAAAAAAAAAAAAGTTCTTATCTAAAACCAAACCATATAAACATTAAGTTTTATTTAGGTTATTTAGGTTTGAGAGAGTGTTGCAAAAAATAATGACACCTGATCTGTAGTGACGGTGTGTGTGTGCGTGAGGATCTGGGTAAATCCTGATCCAGAGGATTGGATTTGAGCATCCCTACTTGTAATGACCATTTCCCATTGATATATTTTCAAAATCAGTTAATTGATAATCAATATCAAATGTTAGATTCATCAGTACTGGGAGAAACTGTCGCCTGCAGCCTGTGAGATGTGGTAAACAAATGTACAGTGACAGGAAAACAGCTGAGTAACTCCTGAACAGCTCAGATTGATGAATCAAGCAGCACTATTGAAAGGTACATTTATTCTATATAAATAAACTCATGCTCTATATGTAACCTAATGACGACCGCTCATGAAATCTCCCACACTCTCCAGCTCATGGTGACAGTCAGACTGCTTTGACACATTCCAGGATGTGCAGACAGAGACAGTCAAGACAAGGAGGCAGCTTCCTTTTCCCGTGTCCTCCCACATGTCATCAGCTCCAGCATGGCTGAACTGATGACTCTGGCAGCTGCCCGCTGTTTACACTTAGCCTGCAATCACTGGCCGAGACCAAAGCTGCTGCCGATACACAGCTTTCAATCTGTGTTCTGTGCTCTGTGCATATGGCATCTAGCTATTTTGATGGAAGCAGGGAAAATATGTTTTGGAGAAGAGGTGTTGAGTGTTTTCTTTAATCGTCACAGCTGGTGTTGTTTGTCCAACTACAGCTCTGTGGCTGACTTGTGGGCTCGTCTAGGTGTGGCAACACTCTGGATAATTGCCCTGAACACTGGCTCTACTGAAGGTGGATGTAACAAGGCTGCATTGTAGCGTGTGTGTGTGTGTGTGTGTGTGTGTGCACTGCTCTGCTGTAAATTCACTCACCCAATTTTCCCCCAGTCCTGTGTTCCTTCAGTACATTTTTTTTTGTTGCCAGATTTCAGCCGGTCCTCTCTCCCTTTGTTCCCTCTCTATATTTCATGCCTGCAGTTTTTCAGCCTCATGTTCTCGTTGCACACTCTTCTTTTCTTCAGTCCTGCCAGAAGAAAAAATGGGCAGAGAAGAATACATGTTATGTTGGATATAGCTAACATATGCCAGCGAGGTACTTCTTTGGTTTGTAATTCTCATCTCTTACTCATGCCCTGGTAGAAGAAACTGCATGAGCATAGAGATGAAAAATATCTTAAGGGAAATCAGGACTAAGGTAACATAAGGTGATACAGGATGGATGCCCAGGGTTAGATTTTATACAGTATGGGTGGACAGTGAGAGGTAATGCAAAGGAAAGTAATCTTGTGATATATCTTGGAGGGATGCAACAGTGCAGACCATCAATTACAGGTACACCACCACAGCAGATATGAGATACTACAAAGTATGATAAGGCCAATATGAATTAATTATTGGGCCAACAGGCACAATATTAGATAAGATACTGGGAGATTAAACTTTAATGGTTCCGCTGGGTCAAATGAGGCAGTGAGAAACAGTAATAGGATTCAACAATGAAAACACCAACATTACATCAGTTTTTGTCAGGACAGCCAATGAATCAAAGGAGAGTAATTGTACCCACATCATGCAGGTGCAGGGCTATCAGAAAACAGCATGAATAAAAGAATAAAATGCCTGCACACTTACTCCATGTCACATAAGTTTAATGAAGATGTTTCGATGGATCCTGGCAAACTATTTCCACGCACCAAAAAGTGAAAGTTACATGTAGTAAATATCTCCACATTCCCTAAAACATGGACCTTAGTACCCTCAATGCCCCGGCCCTGCTGTTAACAAAATAACAACAGCATCTTCCGAGAGCACAGTAGTTTATTATTCTGCGCTTATTGGCTTTCTTGCAGCGAGTTAGATGAGACGATTGATACCAATTCACATTGGCCCCATCAAAAATGAAAGTAAAGGAACCCCTCACCCCCCCAGTCGACTAATTATATATCAATCACTCACTGATGTTACTTTTGGATTTGTGCACGCCTCCAATGAACGAAGAATCCAAAAACAGAGAAACTTCTTGGTGAATTGAAGTCATAGAGGTCTGCGATTAAATGACCAATATGTAGGATTTAGGGTGTTTTCACACTTGGTCCTTTTCAGCCCTCTAAACAGACAGTCCACGGTGTGGTTCGCTCAACCTGTGCCTTGTGAACACAAAGTGCTCCAGGTTCACTTTGCTCTTTGCCGTTGTATTCAGCCCTCTACATCACATGCTGTTGCACTGGGACGCTTGAATAAAACAGACGAAACCACGTCAATCTGTAACGCTTGCAAGGACGCAGGACGAGGAGTAGCTGGGTCCACGGAAGATACTGCACGTCTCTAGATATGGAATGTAGAATACATCAAACAGATACAATCTACAGGACAGAAACACTAAGGCTCTCCTCTAATTTTAAGTTCATCTAAAAGCGAGGGCTTCATAAACTGCACTGCAAAGTAAAAACAAAACTATGTCAGTATACATTATATATAGCCTACGGTTGCCATGTTGTTTCTACAGTAGCCCACAGTGGACAAACCAAACTGTAGCCCCTTTTACACTGCCAGATTTTCCGTGAATGTTGGGCCATTTTGCCAGCAAGCTGCGAGCGTTTAGACACACAGAGCCGGATTGGCGAGTTGATCCGAGGTGCCCAATTTTTTGCCTCGTAGGCAGGGCGTAAAATTAACACCCGCTAAGCGCCAATGGCGGGTAAAAAATGAGTTTGGTGTGTAAAACAAGAACACACACCTGCCAGTGGACGATGGAAAATTTTGAATTGCATGTGGGTTTTTTATGTGCTTCGACCATTTCTGCCAGCTGTGTCCAGGGACGGTTTTTGCTATGGGCAATGTGGGCAACCGCCCAGGGCGTAATCTATGTGAGGACGCACAGGCGCCCTCGAAAACAACAACAACAACGACAACAAAAAAACTCGCCAATTTTCTACACTACCGCTCATTTCCACGTCAAGTTAGTGGAGTGGGCGCCCCTATTATCACGTTTCAACCAGCAGCAGAAAGGAAATGCGAATCCTGGCGGCTGTGGGTTGAACGGGGGTCACAGACAGGAACATGGCGGAGGCTCTGCAGCGCAAGATAACGGCGGATAAAGTCCGACTCCAGGTCCAGTAATTTCCTCTTTCGTTCGTTGGTGTCATGAATGCCCAGTAGTACCTGGACAACCGAGCCATGGCGGCACACAGGTATGTGACGTGTCAGAGGAGAAACGAGACGTTAACATTTCCACAAACCTCACCGCACTTTAGGGACTGTTCTTTACTTTTGGAGGGACTGTCAGGGGAGGAGGGTGGCTGGTTGATTTTTATTTTATTTTGATCTCCCCTATGTTCATCACTTATTGATGCTGTTTTTGAAGTATGAATAAGTCAATAAGTAATTTATTCCATTGAAATATCAGTGATGTGTTATAGAAAAGTGATTTATCTTTTCATAAATGACAAAAGGCACATCTTCCTCATTTTTGCCATGGTATCGTGATACTACTACTGCAGCCTTTGCCACAAGCACGCCAAAGAAACACAGAGGACAGTGTTGGATTTTCCTAATGTTGGATTTTCATACTAAAAAGGTAAGGTAAGGTAATTATTTTTCGTCAAATAAGGCACAATTTTTTTATTTGGCTGGTGAAAAATATGTTTGGCCGGTAAATTTTTGGAGGTCACTAGCCAATGGCAGATGAGGTAAAATGTTAATTTTACGCCCTGCTCGTAGGGTAGACATATTGGAGGAACCCCTTTAGTTTAAAAAGACCGAGGCGGCCTTCCGCAACGGGAGGGGCGGTTGAAGACTTGTGGGAGGAGCTGCTGATGACGCTGCACGTGTGACCCACCAGTGGTGGATAAACAGGAAACAGCTGATAGCAGGAATTAGCGTCAACCTAGTAACGAGGGAAACGCAAACCTGTGACAGTCACTGTAAAGATGAGCAACTGGGGAGACAAGGAATTGTGCGCCCTCCTTGTCCTCACAAATGAAGAGGCCATTAACCGTCAGATGACGGGGACGGTGAAGAACGGGCTGACTTACGAGAGAATCACTGAAGGACTGACCAGCCGCGGCTTCCCTCCCACGTCACTGTTTACGTCACACGCTGAGCTACACGTTTTGTTACGTGCTCACACCCCCCATTGCCCCGAAAAAGGTGCATTCTGTATAAACAAAAGTAGGCAGGCGGCATTTTGTTGTACTCCCCGATTTTGTTTTTATACTGCCAATGCTGAAAAAGACTGATTGGGCTTTCCTGCAAATTTGCACAATTCCTGTCTAAAAAGGGCTAGTGACTCCTCCCCACTTGGCACATGGGAGAAGTTCCAGTCTGTAACCTCATTGTTAGATGCCAGTAAATCCTTCACACTGGACCCTTAACAACAGCAACACTAGGCTAAAATATGCAATTACAAACTCGAACACATCTCGTGCAGTTAAATCTCATTAATGAATGTCATATCTAATTTGTTTCATTGATACAAAAGCTGAAGTGTGAAAACAAAGACTAGTAGTTTCATGGGGAGTCATGTGTGTAATGAAGTGCTGCGTCAACTTGAATAGATTTAACTGTTGTTCATTCTCAAGATAATGAAAATATTCCCATCTACTTGTATACATTTTAAATCTATACGTGTAAAAATATATATAAAAAATGTACTTTTTCCATAGGGGTCATGTAGCGGACGTTTCTGTTTAAGGCTGAGCTTCCACAGCGACAATGTGAGATAAAGACAGAGTGTGTCTGACAGCCAAAGTCACAGCGACAATAATTTGCACTTAACTGCACATACTTGATGTCACACATGGTGGTTGTTTTATTTTTCCGCCTGTCCTCTCAGGATGTGAGGCACCAGCATGGCCTCTTACGCTTTGAAGGGTCTATTTTGTCCCCTCTGTTCCTCCTTGTCGAGAGCTCTGCTGAGATGTTAGTGCCGAGCGAAAACCACAAGCCATAACCACACTCTTTCACTGCTGCTGACTCCCAGTCTCACGCCCAGTTTAACACAGAGGGAAGAAAAAAATACAAGGCACAGTTTTTTTCTTTCTCCTCCGCACTACATTTCTTGATGTTTCCTCGCCTCCTCACACCCTATATCTCACTCTGCCCACCATAATTTACTCCTCCTGGCTGACATACTTGGCTTTATGTTCTATTTAATTTTTTTGTCTGGACGCCTTAGTTTTCTTTGGAGGTGATAAAAATAGCAGCAAGCATTTACATTCTGTATATAGCTGCGCCTTTTTAGCCTCCTTGGTGGTGCAACTAATCTTACATGACATGTAATTTTGCGTGGCATGGGGAATTCTTTAAACATGCAGGCCTACCACAAAGTCCAAATATTTCCTGTATGTTTCTGTTAGTATGGTCAGAGTGATCCCTCACGATGCTTTGTCTCTACATGCTCTGTTTCTTGATCTGATTTTGTTTTCCAATAAGTTCTGTCTGAGATGTTTCAAAGTAAGAGCTCCGGTGTCATTTGCATTCGTTTCTGGCAGCCACTCGGAGCCGGCCTTTGCTGATCTTAATAGTTTTAGTCTAACTTTATAGAGGCTGGCTCCCTGGACGTGGATCATGCTATTGCCTCAGAGTGAAAATCAATTTTCATGACTTTAAAATGAAGAGCATCTGTCTGCTAGATTTGAAGTATAATGCCTTCAGAAACTTTCCAAACCCCATGACGTCCTCAAGTGCGCCACCCTGAATTCAAAGTAAACTGTGATTTGTTGTTGACAATCAGCACAGAATATGTTATAATGAAATATGTAGTAGAGCTTTAATTCTTTTTTTTTTTTCCACATTTTTTTATTATCCCATTTAAACAGAGACAGTTTGTGGCTAAAATGATAGCTCCAGCTCCTCTTAGATGTGTCTTTGTTTGCTCATCGCATCTGGATTTTTTTTCTTCAACTGTTCAAAAAGTGTGCAGTGTTTCTCCAGCTCAATGGGGAGTCTCTGTGAACAGCTATCTTCAAGTAACTGCAGAGACTTTGAATGGGATTCATTCAAGCCTGTTTTCCTTTTACTCAGCCACTCCAGCACTTACACATTCTAGTACTGAAGTGTCTCTATTTTGTATTTGGTCTGGTTCTGCTGCACTTTTTTAAATGAAAAGCTGTCCCACACAATTAGTTGTAGCTTCTTATTCCAAGTTTGCTGCCAAGTATCTGTTTTCTCTTCATCTGATGTCGTCTCAGTATGAATAGATCCCTGATTGGACTAATGTCACGTAAATAAGAAATATCTGCCAACTCTGACAGATGAAGTAAACATAAAATGTCTGCTGAAAAGTAAATTGGCACTCCAGTCTATCATGGATTGTGGTAAACATGAACATTTACTGATGTTCAATCTGAGTTTGGGTTGACTGCACGTTACTGGAGTTCTGAGTGATTTGGATAAACTCTTGTCAATCTGGCAAACATGATCCGAAATACTATCTCTTTGTTGCAACTGTATTCTCAGAGAAATCACATTTGTATTTTTCTAAATTGAATACATAATTACCCTGTGGTGACAACCTAATCACTGTCTGGTTTATGTTCGGATACAGTGCTGCTTCAAGTTAAAGATATTGTAAGTCTGGAGAAAGAGTTTGACTGTTGCATCTCATTCCCAGGTTGTCAAACACTGACACTCGTCAGTAGGTAGTCGGATCGAACCACCAGCACAAAGCCCTGGAATTGGATGACCTGTAAATGAGACTCAGCAATCAACTGTCTTTCTCTGTAGTCACATACAGCCTTTTAAAAATAAACGCTACATCTATGTACCATGCTGAATTCTCCGGGAGGTGATCGGGGCGGATGGAGGACATACAGAGTGCAGAGCTATGACATTAGAATGCCAGGTTCACGTCCAGACCTCTCTCTGTGGTTCGTATTAGGCAACAACAGCATTTTGGTTAAGGTGAGGGAAAGATTGTGATTCTGGTTTAATGTTTAAAAAAAAAGGTAAGATACTACAAAAACAATGCTGTTGTCACTGAACGTATCCTCATACAATGGTTCGTATCTTCATCTAACCGCTTCATCCTCTTGAGGGTCGCGGGGGGGCTGGAGCCTATCGCAGCTGACATCGGGCGAGAGGCAGGGTACACCCTGGACAGGTCACCAGACTATCGCAGGGCTGACACATAGAGACAGACAACCGTTCACACTCACATTCACATCTACGGACAATTTAGAGTTACCAATTAACCTGCATGTCTTTGGACTGTGGGAGGAAGCTGGAGTGCCCGGAGAGAACCCACGCTGACACAGGGAGAACATGCAAACTCCGCATGGTTTGTATCATATCCTATTAATTAGCGCCCCATGAATGACATTCACACATAACATAAAGTT
Source organism: Epinephelus fuscoguttatus (assembly GCF_011397635.1). NCBI lineage: Eukaryota > Metazoa > Chordata > Actinopteri > Perciformes > Serranidae > Epinephelus > Epinephelus fuscoguttatus. The sequence continues at coordinate 42,791,052 of NC_064753.1, forward strand.
ATGGAGGTTAGGTTGAAGCAAGTTAAGTTATGATACATTAGGTTTAGAGAAAGAAACCTTGGGGAAAGATGTTCCTTAAAATGAGTCAAAGTTCACCAGTTTTGAACACCGGTCTCCTGGGAAAAGTCCTGTGTTTCATGACCCATCCGTCACTCCAACCTGCCTCATTACGGGCATCACTTCCTTTTTACTCCCCTCAGCACACTGGTCACTTGACTACAGTTTTCCCAAATATGTGGGTTATGCACAAATTACTGGTTCATGATCACATGAGTTACGTACAAATTTTGTTGCATTACTTTTTGTATTTCTCAGAGTTATCGGCATGTTCTCACTCTCAACTCGTCAAATTTTGCTGCTTTGTCAGTGGATATCAGCGTCAGATACAGACTCACAGAGGCTCTGCACCAGGCAGTGGCAGTTGTTGACGCAGCAGGCAACAACCAAACTCGTCAAATATTGCTGCTTTGTCAGTAGATGCCAGCGTCAGACATGGATGCACAGAGGCACTGTTTGACTTTGCGGTGGTATGATATGCACCGGGCAGCAGCAGTTTGCAACGCTGTTGGCAACTACCATAGTATAAAGAGGGAGTAAGACTGTATAAGGACGGTAGGACGGGTGGTTAATGGGTCAAACAAACTCTGGACTTTACCCCAGAAGCCCACTGTTTGTTTCCTGTGAAATCAAAAGTCCATCTTCTTCTTTCATCTTCTAACCGCTTCATCCTCTTGAGGGTCATGGGGGGCTGGAGCCTATCCCAGCTGACATCGGGCGAGAGGCAGGGTACACCCTGGACAGGTCGGCAGACTACCGCAGGCTGACATATAGAGACAAACAACCATTCACACTCACATTCACACCTATGGACAATTTAGAGTTACCAGTTAACCTAGTCCCCAATCTGCATGTCTTTGGACTGTGGGAGGAAGCCGGAGTGCCCGGAGAGAACCCACACTGATACGGGGAGAACATGCAAACTCCGCACAGAAGGGCTCCTACATCCGGGATCGACACGGAAACCCTCTTGCTGTGAGGCAACAGTGCTAACCACCACACCACCGTGCCGCCCGAAATCAAAAGTCAACCGGGTTATTTTAATAACTTGTATAAAGCTTGTGTTTGTAGCATGCAGCTCTTGTGACATATGTCACATGATGCATGTTACATCACATTAGTGACAACCACACTTATTTTAAGCCAAGCTATGATGCTTTCCTCTAAACCTAACCACATACTTTTTCCTTCTAAACCAGGGATCGGCAACCTTTACTACCAAAAGAGCTATTTTTAGCCCAAACAAAAAAAACAAAAAGAATCTATCTGGAGCCACAAAACAAATTAGAACCTCATAATGAAGGTAACACAGCCTATTAGTTCTAAGTTAGCATTCATTAATATGTTTTACCACAAAGTGGCGACTCCACAGTGGGCTATTGAGAGTTAATTGGTGTTTTCATTTTGCAGCGTTGGCGATAAAAGCAAACAACTCTGTCCAATATCTGATTTTCTATTATCCTCCGAGACTTCTTTGCATTTCAAATCCACAGCTAGTTAAGCTAGGGAAACTGAAGACAAACCACAGCTATTGAGGTTCATCAAAATTCAGAGGAAAAGGCACCAGCTAAAGATGTATGATGCATTTTTAGTTGATGAAAAGTTAAAACACATTTTTACAATTGGAGAACATGAGAATTCCTTTAGGACTACAACAATGATAAATGAAAATTAAAATGTTACAGAAAAAACATTTTTCATTTCTATATGATTTTTTTTGTCAGAGCCACAGGGAGCCACTGAAGAGCTGTATGTGGCTCTCGATCCTTAGAGTGTCTACCTCTGGTCCAAACATAAGGAAATAAACCTGATCTAAGTATGTGTTTTAAAAAAAGACTTTGCATTTAATGAGCAGAAACTGTACATTTCTTGTGAAAGCAGAGTGTATTTTGAAAAGACAGTGCATGTAACAAGTGTGAATTGACATGCCATCTCTGAGTGTCCAAAACTGACACAGGAGATAGCTAGAGCATCATATTTTGATGTGTAGGTCCACTGATAAAGTGGTGGTATTTGAGGATGAGAACATGTTGCAGCAATTCAATTCAATGCAACCAATTCAAGTCAATTCAATTTAATTCAGTTCCTTTTACTGTCACTGTAAATTAATACAACTCATTTCAAAGTAACAAATAATTAAGATTAAAAGTTAAATTATCATTCTAAACAGACACACACTAGCACACACACAAGCAGTGCCAACATATGCCGCGAACATGAACTAAGTTAATATAAGCATGCGTGGCACTCAGAAACAAGTAAACTAACAGGATACTTATTAAAGAGAACCGCAGAGGAGAGATCCACAGACACCACTGCAGATTTAAATAGATTTTTTTTTAATTGCTATGACTTTTTCACAGCTTTTTACCTACATCTGATAAAACCTGAATAATTCTTTACTTTACTTCACTTCACAAAGAGACCATATGTCCTGTGGGAAAAAGTAAGGACAGTTTTTACTTATGAAGAATTTAGTCGAAAGGATGTGTTTGGAAGAATGAATGACTTTTTAGAGCCAGTATCTTGTGGCTTTTTTGTTTCAGGTTTTTCCACATTACTTTGAGCTTTCAGTCACTGTATGTAGTGTGACAGACCGAGAGAAGAGTAATGAATGTATTGTTTATCACACACACACACACACACACACACACACACACACACACACACACACACACACACACACACACGTGATGCTCCACAGTCTCTGTATTATGCAGCTAAAAAGTTCAGATTGTTGTTTATTATAATGGTAATTACAACAATTTCGCCTCATGCTTTCAGACTCTTTCATCTGCTATTTTGAAGTCTCAGGGCTGCTGTCATGTGGCACTTTTTCCCAGCTCTTACTTCGTGGCTACTTTCCAGCCTACATTTGAGAAATAAAATGTTTGTTGTCCTTTTGTCAACTTTTTCTGCCGCATCAAAGGAACTCTGTTCTTCTGTTCTGAGCTTGATCTGTCTCCTGACCTATGCAGGCCCATTTTTTCTCGGTCGTTTGTTTGGAAGACTTGCACTAGGAAGAAACGATATCGCTGCAGTTTTCTGCCTCCTAATGATGCCACCTGCTGTGCTCTTTAAAACTTTTGTGTCTAATGTCCTGTTCTCTCTGGATGCTCCTGACAGCCATCGGATTGCGCATGTCGTGTCTCATTTTTAAGCAAGTCCAGCCATTTAAAGTGAACACGAGTCAACGTCAAGTTGCAGTGAATCTAAAAGATTTCTGGATGCGCCCCAGTGTGATTTAAAGTTTTTGAATAATTATTGCCTCAAAACATTTCAGCTTTTCATTTCTAATTAATTTGTAAACAACTGTGAACCAAAAAGGAACACATTTATGGGTTAGTGTTTGTAGATCACAAACAAAAACGTCCCAATTCAATCTATTTCAGATGAAGATAGGGGATTTGTATCTTCCAGAAGTTGTTGGTGAAGAAAACAAGCATTGTGAGCTCAACTTCTACCTTCATAGATGTTTGATTTTGTCCTGATTAGTAAAAAAAAAGAGTGAAAACCCCTGAGAAAAACGAGTCTGGCATCTTTTAAGCTCTTTATTTTTTAATCACAGTTGAGTAATACCAGTCTTCTTTCTGTTCAGTATTACTAATTATTGGATTTTCTTAATTTGCCTTCTTTTCCTTTTTTAAAGCAGGGTTACATCGAGAACACTGACTCTTATAGCATATCTTGTTTTCATGCCTTTTTGGAATGATTCATCTAATTATATCCCCAATCAGCTCACAGTGGCTAATGTCACACGTCATTAGGCCCTGTTAGCAGTAATTCTTCCAGCGCTGTAATCAGCCCTCATATAGAGGCCTTTGTTGTCTTGATTACTGTGCCCTTTGTAAGGTCTGCTCCATCCTGGCCAAACTACACACACATACACTCACATGATATTGACATGGATGGGTTATTACTGGGCACAGGTCCAAGTGTTCAGAGGGCTCCTGGGTCAGAGCATGAAGTGACTGTTAGCATTTCTTGTTGTCAGTCAAATGACTACAAAGAAACACAAAACAACCACAAAGATGCAGAGAATGACCACAAAGTGACAGAAACAATTACAAAGCGATAGAAAACAACACCTAAACAATCACAAAGAGACACAAATTAACAACAAAAACACACAAATGACAACAAAGAGACAGAAAACAGACAGAAAACCCCACAATATGACCACAAAGAGCTGGAAAATAACTAAAATGAGACACACAAAAAAAACATCCAGACAAAAAGCAATCACAAAGAGATGGAAAACAGCTACAAATAAAAGCAAAATGACAATAAAGAGGTGCCATACAACTTTAAAGATATGCAAAACAACCACAAAGAGATGGAAGACAACCACTAAGATCTACAGAGGGACCACAAACAGACACAAATTGACCATAAGGAGATGCGAACAACTACCAAATAACCACAAAGAGACACACGGGGGTTTGCATGTTGTACCCAGGGGCCCATTCTGTCCATGTATATCGATATGCTTTGTGTTGTCTTAGTGCAGCAAAGGAAATACACACACACACACACACACACACGCAGGAGGGAAGTGATGCAGGACAAAACGCCAAATTTGGCTCTAATTTGTTGTGTTCCTATCTGGGTCTGTGATATAATTAACATTCACAGTCTGCCACTCCATAGTCCACAGTGACTTGTTCTCATTGAGAAGTTCACAAGGTACTTCTTTACTGCCACAGCCTGCGGATTAGTTGCCATGGAGACAAAGCTGTCGGAAGTCAGGAGGAATACGTTACCCGATACTTGTGTTTGCTTCCTCCGGTGGAGGATACGTTACGGAAAAGTTTGAAGAGTGTTGTTGACAGAGGCTCGGTAGCTCTCTGAGACTCAGTGTGTTCGGAAAAACATCTCCTCTTCCTGCCCATCCAGCTCCTCGTGCTCTCTGGCTTATTCATGAAGTTGATTCTTTATGTTCTGGTAGAGATTTTCGACTTTTTACACCTAATTTAATGGAGAGATTAAAAGCAAACTGTGTAACGGTTAAAACAGAGGGAAAGGATCAGAGCCCTGCATTAATAACCTGATAATTCCCTCATGAATTATTCACCAAGAGGAGCCACAGTATGTTTGCTTTATCTGTCCAGGCCGCGTTAACCTTGAATTGTTTGCACATTACTAACTCTAACTAGATGATACGACTATAGTCCTCAGTTTTTATTCATTAGTACTTAAAAAGACACTTGAGCTGCAAAGCATGTCTTAGATTCAAGACAAAAGCTGCTACAGCACATCCTGTTGTGTATCACCTGCAAACACAGCCTGAGTGCTTTTTATTTTGCCATAACAGGGAGGTTTATTAATAAGGACAGGTGTTTTATAGTCAAATGAGTCATTTTGACTCCTGTGATTCGCTGACAGAATCTTGCATAGTCAGATCTATCCCCAGACTTAGTTTTATCCAGGGGTTTGGTTTTGTTTCAACACTGGGGGACACATATCAAACAGAAATGTTAAGCAAACCTTCACTTTATTTTCTGCACTCTGATGGATTTCTATGCACCAATTTGTGCCTTTTCTTCATCGATTTATGGTGGAAATATTGTAAGCAACATGGGTGTGTGTGAAGGAATAAAACAGTCCAACACCTCCTGGATTTTCCTCATAAGTCTGAACACAGATCAGTCGATCGGGGGGACCAAAATGTTCTATTCCAGTATATTAAGCTATAAATGTACCAAATTAGGCACTTTTATCGCAAAAATGAACAATTTTTTAGCCATGCCACCCAATTTATTAGTTTGTTAGCAGTTATACAAAAACTGCCTGACCGATTTTCACAAAATTCGGTGGAGGGATGTAACACATGCCAACTTAGAATACATTAAATTTTGGTGTTGATCCGACTCAGGGGGCATGTCCACGGGCTGCCTACACGTGGCTGCCCATTCACTTCCATTCATTTTTTGGATGAGGATTATGTGAAAACTGTCTAACCGATTTTCACAGAACTTGGTGGAGGCATGTAGCATGGTCCGACTTAGAAGCCATTACATTTTGGAGTGGATCCAATTAACAGGACAGGTCCAGGGGCAGGTAGGATTCAATTGCCTACTCTGGCCACCAGGGGGTGAGTTTCTGATGCCTCAATATCCAGATTTGTTCTAAATATATTTGTCAACACATCTGCCAAATTTGGTGCTTTTATCACAAACATGAATGATTTTATAGCTATGCCGCCCCACTATGGGAGCTGTGCCTTGTCAAAATGACTGGACCATGTGGGAATTTAACTTGAAAGGACAGACACAGGAAGTGGCCACACTCAGCAGTCAGACAGGAGTCAGGTTACAAACCAATCACAGCCAACAGATATCTTTCCCTTCTTCTGTAAATATTCAGTCTGATAAATATGGAAAAGTTGATCATGTTAGTGCAAAGCTACCCACAGCTTTACACCTGTCCCACAGACGATAGGCCTACACACTTATAAACAGCACCTGGAAGAAGATCAGCTCTGCACGGTGCTTGTTAAGGTTGCTTAGCAACCTCAGACGCAACCTGCAAAAAAATGCTTTGGGTTGTTTATATTTTTCTTAAATAATGCCTTGTCATCTTTGGTGGCCCTGAGCCCAGGATGAAGTGACGGTGCACTTGGAAAATAGTGCTGGTAGACAGTGGAAGAGAAGAACTCTGTCTGAAGCATGCAGCCAATAGCAGGCTTGTTCACACAGTCTCCATCCTGTGAGTCAGACAAGCATTGACACAGTAAAGCCTCTTTACTCCCTGTTGATAATGGTGATACTGGAGTAACTGGAGTGCCAGCTCGCAGTTTTGAAGTTGGCCACCGGAAGCTAAATGAGCCATTTAGTGTGTCTGTGGTGAAAGGACAGAGCTGGATGACTTCCCTGTGTACAGGATTAAAAATCCACACTCCCTGAAGAAACAAGTCTGAACAAGATGTCTCAAAATATATATTATATATATATGTATATATATATATATATATATATTATATATGGGATTTTTTTTTTAGTCTTTAAATGTTGTAGGTGTTTCTTTATGTGGGAGAAAATAAACCAGCCAGACTGTGTTTAGTTTTCAATTTTGCCCTTAAAGGAGAAGGTTGGAGGGAATCTATATTTTCTTCGTCAGTGAATCCTGTAAAAAGACCAAAGCCAGCATGAACTGATCCAAATACAAACCAAAGCTGGACATAGCTTATTCCTCTGTGCCATAGACCTGTGTTTTCCAACCTGGAGGTTGGACTCAGACTCTGGACTGTTGTATTTGTGGGTTATTTCATTTTATTTAGTTTTTACATTTTAATGTTCTTATGCACTTTGGTGATGTCTTTTTTTTGTGCAGCACTTTGATCAGCTTAATCTTTGTTTTAAAGGTCCACTGTGTGGGATTTAAGGGGACATAATATAATAAGTATGTTTTCTCACCTGAAAATAAGAATCGTCATGTTTTTACTACCTAAGTGTGCTTGTTTGGTTCGATCAATACAAACCAAGGTCTGTTTTCGCTGTCAATCGAACCCTGGTATGGACCAAACAACCAAGCCAAGACTGCTCTGACTGTTGGACCTCAGTCCGCTTCCAAACAGACTCCACAGGATTTTATGATAACAGATATGTGATTTTAACAACAGCTACACTGGTAATAAATCCATCTGCTGATCATGAAATCTGTCCATGATCTCATAATTGATCCTGATAAAGGGCTATGTATATCCCACGACCTATTATGCTCATGCATAACCATGGTAACATATATGCACGTCAGTAAGGCTATTTTCCCTGCAAAGAGCTGTTAAGACTGCCATCACTGTATCCAACTCCATGTACTTTGTCTGTTCATTAAGTCCATTAAAAAGTGTGACAGTGACCCCACAGTATTAAGCCCTGAATCCAGGGCAGGAATTTCACGAGGGCCACAAGGACCATGGCTCTCGTGCTCTCCTCATTTGGACCTGTGCCCTTGAAAAAAATATCTGCCCTAAGGCCACAGTTGCCTTGATGCCCCGCCCGCACTGCCCCAGGTGATTTTGCGGTTTTCTCCTCTGCCTCTTTCCTGTCAACACGGCTTTGACACCTGCGTCTATTGAGAAAAAAAATGCGATGACATCCTGGACTCTTACTGAGCAACATCAAATGAGACGATGCGTACATTGCCAGTGGTGGGTTTGATTCCAGCCTGGCATGAACGGGCTGTAACGACAGTTTGACACCAATCTAAACAACCCAACAACCCAAGGCAAGTTTAATCAACACCGTAATAACAGTAAGCTCCGCCATTATCAGCGTTACTTTTTAAAGTTTCGGTTTCATGTATCATCATTGTGCAGAGGTGGGGCCGTGGTGCAGATGAAGGGAATATAACTTCAAGATGACTCTAGTTAACAACAGCTACACTTGTTACTGTGAGTAAGTGCGATAAAACCTCTGCCAGCCAAGCCAATACTTTATCAATACATGTGATCAGCATGTAGAAAGCCTATTTCAATCCGCTCTGTCCACAGTCTCTCGTTCTCTGCTATTATGATTTATGATCGCGGTCGACACAAGCACATCGCGCTCGCGAGGCTAACAGCAAAGTGTTAAAGACAAACTAAATGAAAACTGTCTGTATGTAGGCCAACACTTTATCTGAACATGTACTTGAGGCTGCCGACCTGCAGACAGTGAGTGTCCTCAGTAGAAGAGGGACAGAGAGCGGGATGAACGACTGATACTGATGTTTGTCTCCATGCTGAGATAACGTGGCTTTCTTCACTCAGTATTGTGATGTCAGGAGGAATATTTATATTCCAATGAGATATTATTGGGTTTTAAATAGTAAGTTTGTTATTGTAAACATGACTGTTGCTGCCATGGACTGTATAAATTATATGTGTGTATGCAAAATAAAAAAAGTGGATCGGTTGCTCGCTGCTAAAAATGTGTCCCGTCGACATGATCTGGTTTTGAAATGCGGCCCAGTTGAAATAGTAATTGAATAGCCCCGCTGTAGTTTGTTTGTTTGTAGCTGTCTAACAACACATCAGAAATAGGCTAATTGTAAGCCAGTCTCGTTCAGTGAATCAGTTGTACATGTACACTCAAAAAATATTTAGGCCAAATATTTAAGATTGTTTGCTTATAAATACATGGATCTGGTTGTTCTATATTTAAAACACATTGGGTTTATTAGTGCTATTAAATAAATCACATTATTGCTTATTATACTCATTATTATTACATTTCACAGATAGTTAGACATCGTTAGTCGTTAAATTCATTATGAACGTGGACTTAAAATCATTGTTTTATTTTATGGCCTTGCTGCCCTGGCTTTTGGACTTTGTGCCCTCAAAAAATTGACAACACAGAAGGCCAAGTGGCCTTGCCCCTAAAATGACGAAATTCCAGGCCTGCCTGAATCACTACTGTGCAAGACGCCTTCTTTTCAGCCTGTCTCTGCTAGTCATTATCTATAAAATGTGATTGATTTGCAGTCTAATAACAGCCTACTAATAATGCTTACGATCAGTTATTTCTCTATGAGCCAAACCGAAGAACATGAAGTATTAAAGTGCTGCTGCATAAACTTCTGTCAGTCACCAGAGTTTGATTTCCCCATGTGGGTCCTGATGATGCAGGATGACAAACACTAAAACTTTACAATCAACAAGTTACCCTACAGTCGGTAGAACTTCATGTTTACTCCTCTTGCTTTGTTTGCAAAAAGTCACTCAGTGCGTTTACATGCAGCTTGAGAAAATTAAATTATTGGCTTAGTCTGACTGAAATTGGACTATCCGTAGCTGGACTAACACACCTAGATAATTTGATTGAAAATTCAACTATAGCTGCATGTATCCACTTAGTCTGACTGGAGTCGGACTCGGTGTCCTGCACATGCACCACTTTTTCTTCCGCGGACTTTCACCCTGAAGAAGAAGGAGATGACGTAGCAGCAGTGCAGTAACTCCCACAAAAACGAACAAACATGGCGACGAGAAGCAGAAGACGCACTTCTGGATGGACGAGGAAACTACATCCACCTCTTCATTTGTCGTTAGCTTCCTCCTCGGGTCAGCCGGAACCAGTTCAATACGCACTATATTAAAAAGGACACAGCGCCAACTATCAAGGCGGAGTCAGACATACTTGGTTAGAAATTAGATTTTCTCTTCTGCATGTATATGCAGACAAGACGAGAAGTCCGACTTGACTGATAGCCGAGCTACGAGGTTAGCTCGACTACTGTGTGCATATAAAAATACAAAGTGTGAACAGGAACCAAAACTAAAATGCAACAATTTTTATATCCCTCTGGTGCTGATCCAATTAACCCAAATACAGGTGTGAAAGCACGCTCAGAATGTGCCACACAGGGCTATTTGCATCAGCCACTTTAGTTAGCAGCCCCTCTGAAACAAGAAGCGCCGGAAAAACACAGATTTTTTAACATGAAATTGGAGAGGAAGAGACTTCTGCAGAAAATTATGCTCACAGCAAACACCTCCTGAACATCTGGACCTTAAGTTATCAGAAAATAAAGGTGCGAACACATTGTCAAGCACTGGGCTAGCAGTCCATATGCAATGTGCCGAACAGCAACAGATTTGTAACATGAAACTGCTTCTCAGTGTTATTACCAGTTTAAATCAACTGGTCCATTTGTTTTGGAGAGGAAGAGACCTCTCTGAATAATTGAGCTCTCTGTAAAAACTTCCTGAAAAATAAACACTGCAGGGATCCTGACCGAGAGTTAAAGCTTGGCACATGTGAGTAATCTGCAATCGTCACTGCTAGATGTCACTAAATCCCACACACTGCTCCTTTAAATGTGCTCCAAATAAACTTTACATATACTTACTAATAAGAGACAAAATAAATTCAAGGGGTTATGAAATGAGGAGACAGAAGAAAAATAATTCTGCTACACAAAGTTATGTTTGTTATGTCAGACTGTCCTGTGATATTTCTTTTGGTTTTGTTAATTGCTGCATAATTTGACTTATTCAGGAACAAATGAACAAAAAAAAAATCAGTCTTTGTCATTATGGCTTGGCTAATGAGGCTTGAGGCTAAGCACCACAGTCAGGGTAGGGAAGTGCAGAAGTGTTGAGAGACGGACTAACACCCCGTTGGTTTAGGTCTTTTCATGGGATTTAATGACAATGAGAAAAATATGTAATGAGAGAGAAAATGTAGCTGCATTGAAAATACAGTATCTACAGTGTGATGACTCAAGATTCATGATTATTTTATTTGTCTCTGGGGATTTTTGTCTCAGTCACAGAGGCTGCCACATGCAGCAGCACTGCTGTCCAGGTAGGCGACCTGCAAAGCAGCGCCACTGGGGACGCAAAGTGACAAATGAAAGAAACTCCCAACATGATGTATGTAAATTGTCATGTGTCGGGTCACTACGTGACTCCAGTACATCTTCTGAAGTGCCTGCTTTTGTTCTGATTTTCCACTAATTTACTCAGAACTGTCTTTAATCTGTGGTGTTGGTACGTATCCCAGGAGGTCGGGTCAGGAAAGAAAGCAGTCGTCACAAAGCAAGCCTGTTTTTTTTTATTATATTACATCAGTCTCAGGTTTGTTTGTTGTTATAATTCATTGTAGTGCATCATGCACTCATGATGCCACCCCTCCTCCACAGCACTCACATCCACAATAACAACACATTTCTCACCACATGACAAATAAAACAGCTGTGTTGATAATAAGCTCCAGAGACGTCTCGTGCACTTGAAAGAAAGTCTAAAATTATCCACCGTGTCCAGTTTTTTCAAGGTGTGCAAGACGGCAGCAGCTATTACAGTAGCTTCTGAATTATCAAAGCCAAACAACATGTGTGGATGTTTTTCCAATATGAGATAGATATGACTATCATTATTTCATAATGGCATTGTAGTTGAAAGGACACGGACGCAGGGCAGCACACATCCAATCAACTGTCTGCTACTTTGTAGCAACATCTTTGAAAGAAAATGGTCGTGTTCAGTGAAACATGTAATTGCATTCAGAAAAAATTTGCACACATTTGATGATCAAACCCTTTTCTCTCAGCGAGCAAATGTGAGCTGACCCGTGCTGCATCAGGGCAGATCAGCTGCTCCTCCAAGGGTGGTGTGTAAGTGAGAGAAAAGTGAAACATACATTTAATAGCTTCTCATCACTGTCCCTATTATAGAGACTACACTGTACATGGCATAGCAAGCAAGTAATAACAGGGTACAGTTAAAACTCATTAATGATCTTAGACTTAGAAAAGTCACTGTAAGATCAGAAATGAGTTTGAGCATAATGCACCGCTGGTTCCCTCATCTTTAAGCCAATGTTTTTTTGAATGGGTGTTTGGTTTGATCAGGACCAAGGTCTGTGCTTAACACAAGTTTAAGAGACTTTCACATTTTATTCCATGACATTAAATGCATCAGTAAATGCCCCACTCATTCACTTTGAAGCTTTTATGTGTCTTAAAAAAGACGGCTGCTCACAAGACGCTAAATGAGATAGACCGTTATCACTCCAAACACATCTTTACAGCCTCGTTGTGGTGCTGACGTTAAAGGAGCTATATGTAAGAAATCTAAAGAAAATAGTCGTAAAATCATCCTAATACGTCACAGAGACTAAAGAATAATGTTCATATAACATACTGATCTCACCTACAACAATAGTACAGCCAGAATATTCGCATTTAAAAAAAAATTGTACGGTCTGCAAATCATGTTTATGTTTTGAATTTGTGTTTTGGCCTGTTGCGCCACCCACCGCCATCTACCAGTCACACAGTCAGTAGAGTCTCAGCATCAATTACAGTTACGACTGAGCTACAGCAGCACGGCAAGCAGCATTAGCAGTGTCCCAGTACATAGCATTAGCAGTCTCCTCAGCTGTATACCGGCAGCAGCGTTAGCAGCAGAGAAGCCGGACTTGCTCGAACGGTCCGCTGGAAAACCGAAGATCAAGGACGCGGTGACGCGGCCCTGCCACGGCAGCCGCCCATGGGCAAACAGATCAGTCTCCAGCGTGCCGCTGTCCAGCAACCTCGAATCTGTAGGGGAGGGGGGGCGGACACGACTCGTGGCAGTATGTTGAATTTGAGTGCAGTAACTCTTTTGGCCACATTCTTACATACAGCGCCTTTAAGACCTGTGACCATAAGATTTTTACTTCTGGTGAATGCATTCATGTTTCAAAAATCAGAAAAGTGCAGTAACTTTGTGAAGATTAGTTTGCTGAACAAAATGTGTAAGGATCATGAACTTTTTTTTTGCCACAGAACTTATTTTCTGCAAGAATCCAAAAATCAAATGGAAAAAAAATTCTATTTGATTTTTGACGAGGGAACCAGGGTGATCATCATCCCTGCAGCACTTGGGCTGTTCTCACAAACTGTTCATATGTTTTCCTATGAAGAATAATGCACCCAAATTCATACATATCTTACTATATAATATAAATTACTATATAAAACTCTGTGTGTGTGTGTGTGTGTGTGTGTCTCTGTTCCATGTTTTTCTCCTCACTGACTTGGTCAATCCATGTGAAATTTGGCACAGTGGTAGAGGGTCATGGGAGGATGTGAATGAAGCAACATTACATCAATTGGCCAAAGGGGGGCGCTATAGCAACCAACTGAAATTGCAAACTTTGAATGGGCATATCTCATGCCCCGTATGTCGTAGAGACATGAAACTTTGCACAGAGATGCCTTTCCTCATGAGGAACAAATTTGCCTCAAGAACCCATAACTTCTGCTTATATACATTTTCCACCATTTTGAATTTTTTGAAAAACACTTCAAATCGATCTCTTCCTAGGAACTTTGACCGATCTGCATGAAACTGGGTGAACATAATCTAGGGAGCAATATCTAAAGTTCCCTCTTGGCAAAAGTTGGAAAACTTCCTAAAACTGAGCTTCTATAAGGCAATGAATATTGCGGAGGGCGTGGCTCATCACATAAAGGTGTAGAACATCTCAAGGGTTTCACCCATCACCACGCAACTTTGTAGGCATATGACCACACATAATCTGAGGGGACCCCTCCATTATTGACCCCATCAAACAAAATGGGGGCGCTAGAGAGCTAATTTCTTATCTAGGCCTAACCGCCATATGGATTTTTACTAAACTTGGTAGATATGTAGAACAGGACGCCTCAAGGTGACTGGAGAAATTTAACTCTAATTGGCAACTGGGTGGCGCTATAACAACAGAAAAATACTTAAAAATGGCAAATGACAAGATCTATGGTTGACCCTTAAGTGAAATTAAGTACAACAATTTACTAACTGAATTATATTCCCGACAACATAATTTCTATGTATTTACATGATAAATAAATGTACTTTGCCATCTGACACTCCCACCCCCCTGCAGGTACTGTGTAATGGTACGGTCCATCTGATATGAGTCAGGTGTGTGGCGTGTAAAACCCACAAGTGCCGCTGCAGTATTAGCTAAGTCAGAATGCCACACCAACAATCAGTAGCTACCAAAGGAAAGCCAGAGTACTGAGACAAGAAGAAAATGAAAAGAACAGAGAGGCAATAATCAAATGTCTGGCAAAAAAAAAGAAAAAGAAAGAAAAAGAAATGAAGAAGCAGCAGGTATGACAGGCGGAGCTGAAGGTGAGAAGTGAGGCAGACTAATTTCTGGTAAGAAAACCTGCTGCAGTGGATTTAAAGCTAAATTTTAAAGCTTTGTTGTCAGACAGGGTGACAAATTACGCTCCACAGTTACACTAAATTTTGTGGAAGGAAAAAGGGACATTACCATTTTTCAAAATAGTGTAGGCCTGTTTAAATATCTCTGCATACTGTGGTCCCTGAACAGTGTAGATTCCAGATTGAATGAATAAATAAAGAATATATATATGCTCACTCATGATTTCATCTTATGTTTTAATACCGTGCAGTAATTTCTTCAGTCAGTGTTTGAATGTTTGATTTTACTTTTCTCTTATCATTCATTGGAGGGCTTTCTTTCCACCCAGGACACACATGACTACCGCTACTTCTCTTTACACAAAGTAGATACAAAATACATTTGGAAATATGATTAATTCGATTATATTCGCAGGAAAATGTTGCCCCCCTCCATATTTCCTAACAGCTGGCCTTCACGGGTGTTGCATGTTCGGAGGCATCTGAACCTTGAATGAACTTTGAGTCATTTTAAGATACGTCCTCATCACTTCTCTTTTCCTAAACCTTACCTCCGTAACTTTACGTTAATTATGTAACTGTACATTAAGCATGTGGCATCATTTGTTGGGTGCTAACTCGATATCATACAAACTGTTGCGCGTGCATTTTTCATAAGCTATCATACAAACCGTTTAGTAAGAATATGCAGCAGCACTCCACTGAATAAGCAACCAAACAAACAAATATCATTTTGTCTCGTTTACTTTGCAAAATGCTGTATTTTATTTTTCTTTTGGTTTCCTTCACTTCACTGTGAACTTTAGGTGTCGTCATATGGCTGATTGTGCAGCATCAGCATCACCATGGAAACACAATCACATATTTACCAGAGGATTACATAATTATGAGTTATTATTAATACTATTGTTTATGACCTAAAAGATAGAGAGGATAAGTAGTTATTTAATAATCCAGAGGGAAATTAAGGCACCCAGTAGCTTTTTACACAACACATACAAGGATGGAAAAAAAATAGGTAAAAAGAATAAAAACAAACCAAAGTGAAATGACAGACTAGTCCCAGGACCACAGAGAGCTGTTACTGCAGCAGCTATGATGGTGGTGCAAATTTGTGGTTGACAGTGCAGGTATTGGAGTGTAAGGTGATTATATTCATGTGTAAGAGCAGTGCAGGAGTAATGAATACTTTGCTATGGGTAAAACACTGTCATGTCCCAGTTACTGTGAGCACATGGGCATTGTTTATCTGAACAGGTTTTCAGCTTGGCAGTTTTGGACCTTTATTCCAGCGCCACTATAAAACATGACAACAAAAGGGATACAGTAAAAAATACTTTACTGCAGCTCTCCTGGTCGTGTTAAATCCAATTCAGCTTTGTCAGTTTTATAACAGAAGTTGCAGAAGGTAATCGTATCCTACACCACAGAGCAGAGTGTTGCTTCAAAGTCACTTGACACACACAGAAACATGCATGCATGATACATGTTTTGACTTAAACATTAACAGACATTAGCAGCTTCGCTCCTCGCAGCCTGTCAGGTTAGATAAGGCCTCACTGGATGCCTTTGGGACTGGGACTGCTGCAAGTTGTACTGTATCTATGTTTTAAATACTATTGACAGCCTCAGGAGAACATGGTGGACCGAGGTCCTTGAGGAGAGATGGAGCTCACACACAGACACACACACACACACACGCCAACACAAAGACACACTTGTACATCAATAGATGTGGCTTGATCCGAGTTGTTTCATGTCTGCTCCAGGGACTTTATCGCCAGTTATCTCTCTGGTGCTCTCTGTCTCCTGGATCAAGCAGGTTTGCCTACACACAGCCACCTGTCTGAACACTCCTCTGATGAGATTACTCACACTGGGATTTCAGCTGTGTTGTTTTGTGCATGTGTTTTGATGTGATACTCTCAATGCTGCAAACGAGGGAGGACAGATGTCTCTGTGTTTCTGTGTGGATGTGGGTCTGACTGAAAAAAAATGAAACGCTGGATTTATTTGAAATGCAATGCCTGTTTATTACTATATACTCGGGGAATTCAAGGAAATTACACAACAGTGACTGGAGCAAATGCAAATTATTAGATTGAGTGCATTATGCACACATTCAGCTGAATGAATGTGTTCAATCTGCACATAAAGAAACTCACTGCATCTCATCACGCTTCAACTATTTGTTAAAGATTTCAAACATTCTCAGACATAAAACATAAGAACACGTCTGCTATTCAAAGATACTGATTAGTGAAATACTTTCTGAATACGCTGTGATTGGATGCACATGCACTCAAGAGTCCACTTTGTAGTACTTGTAGTATAATGAGAAGTGCTGATGTGACAATGAAAGCAGACGGACACATTCTGCGCTCACGGACAACCCCCCACCCTGACCCCCGCAAAAAATGATCTCGTAGACTTACTGTTTCTATTATGAACGAGAACAAGAGCGATAGATTAAATCAACCTTTCACTTTTGGATATATAATATCATCACTTCGTCATTTTATCCCATTAGACATTTTTGTGAAATGTCATGATTGGCATATGTATTCCTGATTCTAATCATTTAATTTTTCTTTCCAAGTGGACAGTTTTGAACAAACTTCCTCAAGGTGTTCTTGTGATATCACATTCATGTGAATGTCAGTGACCTTGTAGCACATTCTCACTCCGACCTCGTCACATATTGATGTGTTTGGTCGTGGCCTTTTCATGCCCACATACGATGTGAAACGTACCCTGGGTGTGTTGGTTGTTGACGTTCTGAGACACCGTGTCAAGTTCCGCCTGTTACATGCATTGTCTTCTTTCAAGATACACTTCTGTTTTCACAGGAAATTTAACACTAACATACAGTCTCTTTTTAAAATAAACACATCGGTGCAACGCCAGGAATTGACGTTTTTTTCCCCTTCAACTACAAAAACACGTGGTTAGGTTTCGGAAAAAAGAACAGGGTTTGGCTTTATAATCTTACAGGACGTGAACACCACTCTCTCGGGTAAAAGTCAGTGTTTGTTGGACCCACCCCACTTGGATGTTGGCTGCCTTAACTTTCATCCTTGTCCTGCTGCGTTTCTCCCTGATGCTGCCGGACGCCATTAAACTATAACGGCAACTGGTTGCATATCATGCCGACATTAAAGAATGCCTTTTTTTTTGTTGGTTTCTGATGCCCAGAGTCACTGCCCAAGCGCCGGATTTTGACAACTTGGGAGTGAGACTGGGCTCAACCTTGACTTTTGATCTTCAACCACCAAATTCTAATAATGTGATACTTGAGTCCAAGTGGACGTTTGCATCAAATTTGAAGAAGTTCCCTCAAGGCGCTCTTGAGATATTGCATTCATGAGAATGAGATAGACGCACTGTCACAGTGACCTTGATCTTTGACCATTAAATTCTTACCAGTTTATTGTCCCTCAAGGCATTTTTGAGATATCGTGTTGACAAAAATGAGACTGAGGCAAGGTCACAGTGACCTATGACTTCTGACTATTGCTAAGCCCAAATGAAATTTTTGCCAAATTTGAAGACATTCCTTTAAGGCCTTCTTCACATATTGCATTTATGAGAATGAGACAGACGTAATGTCACAGTGACCTTGAACTTTGACCACCAAATTCTAATGACTTCATTGTTGAGTCCAAGTGGATGTTGGTGCCAAACTGAAGGGAAATTCCCTCAAGGCCTTCTTGACATATAATGTTAACAAAAATGAGACAAATGCAAGGTCACAGTCACCTTGATCTTTGCTCACCAAATTCTAATCAGTTCATTGTTAAATCAAAGTGGACAGTTGTGCCAAATTTGAAGATATTTCAAGCGATATCTCAAGGCCTTCTTGAGATATTGCCTTCATGAGAATGAAACAGATGCAAGGTCACAGTGACCTTAACCTTTGACCATCAAATTCCAGTCAGTTTAATGCTGGGTCTAAGTGGATGTTTGAGCCAAATTTGAAGAAATTTCCCTCAAGGTGTTCTTGAGATATCGTGTTTAAAAAATGAGACCAATGCGAGGTCACAGTGACCTATGACCTTTGACCATCAAAATCAAATCAGTTCATCCTTGAGTTGAAGTGGATGTTTGTGCCAAATTGTAAGAAAATTCCCTAAAGGCGTTCTTGAGATATCACATTCACGAGAATGACACAGATTAGGTCACAGTGACCTTCACTTTTGACCATTAAAATCTCATCAGTTCATTGCTGAGTCCGTGTGGACGTTTGTGCCAAATGTAAAGAAATTCCCTTAAAGTGTTCTTGAGATACTGCATTCATGAGATTAGGACAGACAACCTCCAGTCTCAGCTGTCACCAGCGCGGAGGCATAAAAACAAACAATAAAAGAAAGCAGCATGTGCGACTTTGCAAATTTCATCTTCTTGTTGCTTTGTTTTAAACTGCAACTCAGATGGCTTTTGCGTTTTCATTTTCTCTTACTCTAATGCTCTCCACGTGCAATCCTCTCCTCCATTTCTCATATGTTATGTCCCTGTGTTCGTTTTTTTTTGTGTGGGTGGGGCCATTGTGGGCAACTGCCTATGTCGCCTACAGGAAGATCCGCCACTGAATCAAAGGCTCAATTGGCAGTTACATTGCAGACATTTCATGCTTTTCAGCCTTGGAAGCATGAAACTGATTTTCACAAATCAGATTTAAAGCACTGATTTGATATTCGACTCAGATTTAAAGACATGTGTCTTAGTCTGGCGGCGCAAATCAGATTTCAGCCTGTGTTTTGTGTGTGGGCATGTACGGCGATAAAATGAGACAATCTAATCTGTTTTTCACTCAGAACCATTGGATACACCATGGAAGGAAACACTCATGAAGTAAACCTCAAAAATATCGCAGCCGTGTCAATTTTATCTGCAGATGAGAATTTGTTAGATAATTTCAGTAAAATGGGTTAAAATAAAAGAACAAACAGTACAATGTGAATAGATGTTTGTTTTTTACAGTATGATGTGATGATGTGGGAG
This sequence comes from Epinephelus fuscoguttatus, assembly GCF_011397635.1. Taxonomy (NCBI): domain Eukaryota; kingdom Metazoa; phylum Chordata; class Actinopteri; order Perciformes; family Serranidae; genus Epinephelus; species Epinephelus fuscoguttatus. Next base: position 42,810,757 of record NC_064753.1, read on the forward strand.
TCATGTACATGTAAAAAGGATTTCATATCTTTTCATGTATCTCTACCTCAGCGTATGAGACTGTCAACCACCCATCGTGATGTTAACACAGTGGGGATGGTTGTACATGCATGTGTGCCTCAGTATGTTTTTACATATGCAAGATGTGTGTTGGTGTCTGTGAAATGGATGTATTTACAGCAGCCCCTCCACTGCCGCTTTCCTCCCAGGGGGATTTTTTTCTTCCCTTCATGTCCATAAATACATGTCCACACAGAGAGCATATTTGTCTCTTCTTGGGCAACGTTTGACTGGCAAGCAGGGTAATAACCTTCCAGCTTGGAGGGATTAGCAGCAGAATGCGAACGGCAGCTGTGACACATATGCATACATCATGCTTGCAGGTGCACGGAGGTTTTCACGCTGGCTGTTCAGAGGTGTGGAGAGGAGATCAGAATCAGTCATGAAGCCGCTGACACCCCATGTGGCAGAAATGTTTGATGAATTGATGCAGATATTGATGAAGATGAATAGATCGGGATATTTATAGCGGTAAATTACCCCTCTGTGCCAGGTTGGAAATATTTTGTCAGACATGTTGGCAGTGTTTGTTACAGGCTGACTAATGCTGCATCTGGAAGTCATTTCCTTGTCACACTGTGCAGTGATAGAAAATGTAAGATGATAAACTCAGAGATATCAGCTTTTGTGTGATCGGCGGCCACGGGTTATTATATCACATGAATTGGACTAATGAATAAGCCACGAGGTGTAAATAATGGAGGCTAGTCATGCACAGTTTCATCTTGTTAACAGCCTGGATATGTTAATCAGCCTGCTGCCATAACTTAAACACACAGTGACATAGTGATTTATGAACCATTAACCTGGTATGCCGTTTGCCACAACATGTGTTTAAGTGAAATGTCACAGCTTGTACTTTCATGTATTCATACCCTGCAACCTAACACTGCTGCTTAACTGGCTTTAAATATTTTGGACGTAAATTCAGTTTCAGCATTCTGTTTGTTTTTTTCCAAATAAAGTTTTGAGCAGGCTCAGTGGGACACACAATGACAGCCTACACTGTAACTTAGTAAACTTTCTAGTCTTCCGACCACTCAAAGCACTTTTTACACTACATGCCACATTCACACACTGGTAGCCGAGGCTACCCTACAAGGTGCCACCTGCTACTCAATAACCAATCACATGTACTCACACACCAGTGGAACAGCCATTTATTGTTCAGTGTCTTGCCTACTGCAGACTGGAGGAGCCAGGGATCAAACTGCCGATCTTCCAATTAGTGGACAACCCGTTATACCTCTGAGCCACAGCCGCCCTGGCCGGAGCCAGAAGCTAACAACGGTCTCTTCCTGTCCAAAACAAACGGACCTGGAGATTTAAACTGGTAAAAACAATGAATAAAGTATCATACGTGCTGTATCATAGGCAACTGGACTTGCTTGAATTTCGTTCTTGACGATTCGCCTCTTATGCAAGAAGCTTCTTCAGCTCTAAAGGACTGGTGCTGAGTCGAGGGCTTTCATCTTGGACAGAGAAGACAAATGGTTTGAAAAAGACGTGAAAGAAACCATCTATGTCAAACTGAAAAGACCATTGTTAAATGAGGAGTTGGACTTAGACAACATTTGTCACCCACCTACAATGTAGTCTTGGGATCCCCCCAGACAACTTCACACCCGTTCTCACCTGGACCCATCTAACCCTAACGACACACATGAAGGCTGGGTGGGTCAACGACTGACCTCAACGACTTCATAAGGGTTCACACCCACACAGGGTTTAAAGCTAAAGCCTGTGACTCTGCACCAGTCCTTCAGAACTGAAGAAGCTTCTTGGATGAAAGGAGAAACGTCTTCAAGAAACTCAAGCAAGTCCAGTTGCATACAATAAAGCACTAAAGATTACCACGACCTGGATGACTGAGAATCCTTAACAACACTGAATAAAGCAGTTTTACGTGACGAATCAGTGCTGCTCTGACACTGTTTGGCATGTTGGAAACGGGCCAGTAGCCCAGCACCTGCTAATACATGCTCACCTATTCTCCCCAATAACTTAAGATACAGACGTTCAGGAGGTTTTCAGCGGGAGCCAAACTGTGCTGATCCCTGTTCAGTCACTACCATCTAGTGGACATTTTTGGTAGTGTTGAGTTTTGTAAGTTGCGTTTTCCTGAAGTGTCACTATCCATCCTCCATGTTGTTTTCAGTAGAACAAAGAGCAGCCTACAGTGTTAATGTAAACTAGTGTTCTCCTTACGTTTAAGCCTTGGAGTAGATGAATGTACTCTACACATGCTGGTCATTTGCTGCACGTCAGGTTATTAACTAACTGAAAGAAGCATGTCTGTAGAGGTCTATGTTAAGCTAGTAACTGTATGCTTCATACGTTGATGCTTACCTGCAATGTTAGCTGTGAAGAGGGGAGTAAAATTCATCCAAATTAAAAGGCAGTTTGCTTTGTTTTATTCCAGTGAGTTAATGAGCATTTTGTAGCTGTAAACATTTACATTGTCGCTGTGTTTCATTTATGTGTCCGCGGTGTGTGTACAGGGAATCAATACATTTGTTTGTACTGTATTTTTCAGTTTTACAGAAAAAAACATCAGCAAAGCCACACCGCAAGAACACAAGTTTATTGGAGTTTCTGTTCACTATCTGTCTAGCCTTACTCGCAATCGTGAGGACAGAATACAAATTATCCAAGAGGTCTCTTCCTCTCTGAAGCAGGTGATTTTAACAGATGGAAACACTGAATAAAGCAGTTTTATGTAACAAAAAAAAAAAAAAAAAAAAAAAATCTGTGTTTTTCCAACATTGCATCATTGCATGAAGGGGCCTCTAACTACAGTGGCCGACATGAAAACATGAAAACGCAAATGGCGCTTCCTAGAGCCAGTGTTCGGTTTGTCTGTTCTGGGCAACTGTAGAAACATGCCAATGCAACTTGTCAGTCTCCATAAAGGAGGACCTGCTGCCTTTGTCGATAAACAGCTCATTTTAAGGTAACGAAAACACGACGAGTCTTATTTTCAGGTAATTATACACTAAAGAAAACCCACTTACAATATTATGTTGCATTTCTGCCAATATATCCTCCTAAATTCTACACACCAGACCTGTAACGGAGAAATATGACATCGGTATTGATCCCCTCATATAATTCTTGTTAGACATTTCAAAATGTCAGACTATTAATTTTGAAGGTAATTCATAACAATCAAATGACAAAATGTCAACACAGCAGTTACACCAGGTGCACAGAAGATAAAACAACAGAAATAAGAGGATGTGTAGGTACAAATTCAAATGTTTATCTGCTCAGAGGGAACACTGTGTGCAGAGGCGTGTATAGGGGCAAAAAGTATTACAAGCACTTATTGAGAAAAGCTTTTAAAACTGAAGTAATTAAATCCCCGGTGTACACACAGAGCTGCTTATATGAGGTCTGTGTCCATCATGTCCTTTTTGTCTTGCCTACTGCTGTTTCTCTGTTTGGATGCAGTTGGCATTTCACACATTCTGTCGTGACTTTCCAGACTGCTCTCCTTGCCATATTAAAATTTTGCAGTTTATTTTGACGATCGCAGCAGCACTCTGGTCACAGATGATTTGGCCTCTTCGGAGCCCCTTTGTAAATCAACTTGCTGATTACCAAACCTCTTTTATAGCTCATAAATGCTGCCACTTAGCGCTAATCCTGACTAACCTATTGAGCTAAATTTTAAATAATGATTAAGTCACTTCAGAATTAAAGTCAGTGCCCTGATTACAGTGTTTGTCTGCCTCCTGTAGTCTTATTATAGTGTTTGACAGTCACAAATAATGCACAACGCTGCTTTGCCCCTGAAAAGCAAGGGACAGCTCTGCAGGCAGCAACTTAAATGCATGAATATTTTAAGAGTCTTTGTTCTTAATATTTCACCACAACCATTGTTTGAGTCTGTGTTTGTAGCGTAATCACAAGATGACAGGCCGTCTTTAAATATACATGGGAACTATGCTCATGTAAGGTATTTTATTAAGGCTAGATCTATCTTTTGCTTCTGGTGTTGTCTCATTGGAGAACATGAGGAGACACACACCTGCTGATAACAACTTTAAGCCCAATTAGTCTTCTTTTTGTGGAGGCAGCCTGTGCTGTAAAAATGTTATAAATAATTAAAGTTCAATTTCCTCAGTTCACCTTCTCTGATGATGGGTAATTTACCTTTCGGCTGTCTGAACCAGCGCCAAAACAAATAGTAAAAGATGCATGTTTATCCTCTCTTAGCCACACTGGCTGTCTGGTTGCTTCCACCGCTCATTAACAGTGACACAAAGTTCAGATGACTAATGCTAATTGGGCTTAGAGTTGTTATCAGCAGGTATGGGTCTCCTCATGTTCTCAAATGAGACAACACAAGTTTCTGTTTGGCAAGTGACTCCTGTTAGGATGAAGCTACAATTAGTGGATAATTCATTCCTCAATTCATCAATACTGACATCTGACGTATGACACTCTCCCCAAGAAAATGTGTTCATTCTGGAAATAAACATATTCAAAAACAGGTCACAAGTTCACTACTAAATGTCCTGAGTGGGAAGATCTGAGTAAATCTGTTAGGATTGAAGTTGGGTCAAGCTGTGCTTTAAATCGAGCCTTTAAAACAAAATGTTTACCGGGCATTTCAGTTTTTGGCAAATGTTAATCAAAGAGGAGCGAATAGTGCATTAATGAGAACTCCTTTCAAGCGCGTATTAATATGCAGGCGGAGAGGACAAATAATGTATTGGAAATAGAATAAAAAACAGTGGTCTTGTTAATCATAATAACAGAAAATATCATCCAGTGACTACGTTGACATGCACAACAATATTCCACTATTCCACTGAATTTGCTACAGGTTATGTAAACAGCATATTTTAGTTTTGATATTCTGAATTAGACCTTTTTCCGAATGTACTGTATTGTTATCGAAGCACGTCATGTGTTTCAACATCCAATGGGCTGGTAGTAAAATCCACCAGTCGAGTCAAAATGGCCACAATCAATGTGTTCGCTCCCTCCCCGCGGAGCCCTGTTTCCATCCTCAGGGTGTGTGTACTGTATCTGTATGTGTTTATGCCCCCTCACACACACACATTACAATTGACCGAATTAAGTTTATGTTAAATATGTAATCTAATTCACTGGGCGCCATTTCATTAAATATCGTATAAACCTCTGTGCGTGCATTTTTGTTAACTAATTATTGCCAACTCTTTTCAAATGAAAGTAGCTCCCAGTAGCTAGAAAAGTTGCTAAAAATCGGCAGATGACGTCATGCACTCATTTGCATACTGATCATCATGCATGCATTCGGTGCAATATGGGAGAGATCAAAAGCCACGTCCTCCACTGCCACAGGCCCAGCCCTTGTCAGAGCAATGGTGCTGTGCAAAAGGAGAGAGGGGGAGAAATCCATGATGGTTTAAATAAGGGCGCATTCACACCAGAATAGTCCGGGGGACTCGGTTTCGATTGGGCGGGGAATGCTGAAAAATTTCACACCTTCATTTGGTTCGGTTCACTTTCACACTGCACTTTTTAATGCGGACCAAACCACTTGGTTAACACAGTTACAACAGCTGCCCGTTTGTGGGCGGTATTGCCCGAAATGACCACTGACCAGTAAGAAAAAAAGCATGAGGAAGACGAAAACCCAGCTCATTGATTGGCCAGGACTGAAAATGGAAATCCATCCCCTTCAGCCAGCGTGGTTGCCACAAAAACAATGGGGCAACTGTGATATATAATCCTCTGACCATATATAAATAAGCGCCTGCACCTCCTCGGTAATCCACGTCTGCCCATGAGACTTTTTTGACCTCTGCTTCTCCTGGTCCGGGCTGTTGTCTATTTTTTTGTTCTACCCAAAATGCACTGCGCTCTAAGTTACTTCCTCTCTTTGGTTCACTTCCTGTCATTGGTTTGCATTTCCCACTGTAAGCGAACCACATCAGGGTTCCCTTGCAAGTGAACAGAGACCCCCAGTTTTCAAGCAGACCAGGGTTTTTTCGTTTCGTCCGCACCAGAGTTCAAATGAGCGTTCACACCGCTCCAAACAAACTGAACTATCAGTGGAAGCGGACCAGGGTTCCTTTAAAGCGGACCAAATAGCGCCAGTGTGAATGAGTTGCTAAATTTGTCGCTAGTTGCTTTTAGAAATAATGTTGCTAAAAGGGTCTGAAAAGTCGCTTGAAAAGCTCGAAAACACTGCGTTAACTATCACACAAACTGTCGTATGAGAATATGTTGACCTGAGAGGGTGAAGTTTGCTCTGTTGTCATGGAGATGGCTCCATTGACGTGAGTGATTTTATCCACAACACTTTAAAGCAACATCAAATAAGCTGAAAGATGCTATAAAGCTCCTCTTAATTCTCTGTAGATTCATCACTAGAAGCCACTCCTTTCACATTACACAGTCATTTGATCAATTGTTGACATAAATATTTTGATAAGAGCTGCTTAAAGCTCCGTAAAAAGCTAGAGAGAGGATCTTAAATATCTAAGGTCAAGAAAAGGCTAAACATTCTTGCTTAAACAAGGTGAAACAATCCTTTAAACAGTGAGTGACGTAACAGTGTGTTTGTTAGCTGTTCAGGGTCACTTCTACTTTAAGCCACAAAGCTGCACAGCCTCAAGACAACAGCAGTAATAATTATTTTCCTTGATACACAGATTTACAAAACACTTGTGTTGATGGTCTCTTTTCTCTTTTACACAATGGGTGCAGGTAGGCGTAGAGCCATTCTCCTCTGCCGCCCACATTACAAACTCTTTGCATGTGCAGTTTATCAGTTTGGCTCTAAGCTTGGCGTACAGCGTAATTACATTTCACTGTGTCGTGTTACACAACTGCAGACATCAATTGGCTCATCCACAAACACATGCCTGACGAACAATAGGTTGGCTCACATGCTTTTCATGCTTCCTTAATTGTTTTGTGTCGCCTCATGTAAAATCCCCTTGTTGAATTGATATATTAATTAAATCTTTCAGTTAACAGCTTTAATTAATGCTAAATCATATTGTACGAAGGCATTAAGTCACCACATTCAGCTAACAGTGACCCAGGTGTGAGTCGTGCCTTTTTAACTCTGTGACTTTGTGGATTTATGTTATTCATTTTTAATGGGTGAATTAATTTTTCTAGTTCATGTTTTATTTACAGTGTTAGCCAGTTGGAAACAATGGCAGGATGTTTTTGTAAGCATCACAGCTCTTCACACATTGCTACCCTGCGATCGATATTTGTGCAGTCTGACCTAAACAGTGGTGAGACTCCTGGGAGGGAAATGTCAGTCTGAGCATCAGTTCATTGGGTCAAAGCCAAATATTTTGTCAACTATTGGATAAACTGACATAAAATTTGACACAGACATTCATGGTCCTCAATGGTGGAAGAAGTATTTACTAAAAATATTCCACTAAAATGACTCATTATTTTGACTGGCTCTTGTTAGTGTTAGAACCTTATCTGATTAGGTCATTGTTTCTGATGCAATAACATTTAAGTTACTTTAAAGTTCTGTATGTAACTTTCAGGTAATCCCTGTTTTTTGTAGTGACACCTCTCTCTAAGGGCGCATTCACACCAGGGTGGTCTGGGGGACTCGGTTCGACTGGGCAGAGAATGCCGAAAAATTACACACCTTCATTTGGTTCGGTGCACTTTCACACTGCACTTTCTAAAGCAGACCAAACCACCTGGACAACGTCACGCAGTTACAACAGCTGCTCGTTTGGAGGCAGTATTGCCTGAAACAACCATTGATCAGAAAGAAAAAAAGCATGAGGAAGAAGAAAACCATTAAAAAGCATTGATTGGCCAGGACCAAAAACGGAAATCCATCTGCACTGCGTTCTATGTCACTTCCCCTTTGTGGTTCATTTCCTCTCTTTGGTGTGCTGGATAGTTCGTTTGCATTTCCCACTGGAAGCGAACTGTGCCAGGGTTCCCTTGCAAGTGAACCAAGACCCCCAGTGTTCAAGCGGACCAGGGTTCGCACGTTTGGTCCGCACCAGAGTTCGAATGAGCCAGCAGCAGTCAACATCCTCTGTAGCTGTGAGCAGGCACCAGGCCCCCGGGAAGTGCTCTGGGCTTTGAAGCCAATTTTCATAGTGGCCAAAAACAGTGGAATCACAACTGCCAGGTCCATCACGTTATGCCATGCAGCCTGAATAGACAGACATTTTCCCACTGACTTACATGCAAAAGAGATGTCTGTAAATCAGCGGAGAAATTTTTTGGAGTGTCACAACTCTTTCCACAGTCAGATTTGATCCACTCAGTCTGATAACATTTCGAAAGTCTAGCAGAGCCGCACAATTAATTAAGCACTAAAGCTAAAGTTGGCCATTCAGCCGGCGGAGGTCACCCGCTTCAAGTCTCTGATGTGTCTGTTCTATGGGCTGCACAGTGAGGAAGTGATGTCAAACATCCCCGGATCATCAAGACCATTTTATATGTGGCAGTTGGCGTCATGCGCCACTTAGCATCTCTCATACAAATGATCAGGGCCCCGCGTTCAACGCTGTATTCAGTTCTTTACATAAATCCATGGTGGACACCTACATTGGCTATAACAGTAACTTACAAGAAACTGATTGTGATTGTTGATAGAATACCAGAAAATAAATTACAATCAAATTCAACATCAATCAAGATCAATATTTCACATGTCAGTGTTTCCTCTGGGGAGGGGAGGGCACTGAAGTTATGGTGTTTTTGCACTGATCTCAGCCCGTGGACCTTTTTGTGGCTATCTATCCCAGTCACATTGGTGTGTGCCATCCTTCCTTGTTTGTCTGTTGCACCGATGCACCCAAGACAAACTTTTTGTTGCCCAAAGAAGGCACAGTGCCACAGCAGCCCTAGGACATTGCAGATATAAATACATCAAACTAACATTAAAAGGCTGCTACTTACCTGTAATCTGACAGTGACTCTTTTCAGATATCACAAAAGGAAATCTTGATCTAAACGATACTATATCATTACATAAAGTTAAATCTGTCTGTATGTCACACAAATACATGCCAAAAAGCATGCTCTGCCTGTGCAGCCAGTCCATTGCTATGCCAACAGTACTCAGCACTGCCTTTCTGTGACACCGAATAAACCCAACAATTTAGATTTCTGCCTGGCTGTTGTCAAGAATGTGAGGCCACATTTTGCTTCAGGTAAATTTAGACACAGTCGAGGTCATGCTCCAGTTCATTCAGTGCATTCACTTTTCTGTTCTGTTGTCAGTATCCATCTAAATTATAACTATATCTAGAGGTTTTATAACAACATGCGAGAAAAGCGTTACATGAACCTTTTGTTATATCATCCTATTGTGTTTTGAAGATACTGAGAGATTTAAAACAGATGTAATTTTCTGTTATTCCAAAGCAATTCTTTTTAATATAGTATCTACGGTTATATCATTTTACCACTTCCACAGCAATGCTTTTTCGTAATTTATTCAT